>NC_133388.1:181530117-181833148 GCF_047511655.1 Castor canadensis | reverse complement strand
CTTTTAAGCAGGAGTTACTGGGGAAAAAAATAGATCATAGAAAAAAATACATGTGATCCTATAGCAGAGACTATAAAAAGGGATGTGGCTTCAGAGGAGTAGGAGGTGTAGAACCAGATTGAGTCATGTATGGTGGTGCTGCCTGATATCCAAGCACTGGGGAGGGTGAGGCAGGAAAATGGAGAGAGTTCCAGGCCAGGCTGAGCTACATAAGGAGACCTCATCTCAAAACAAACAACAAAAAGGAGCCACATTCTGGCCTACAAACTCCCATGATCTAGATTGGGAAGAAATGAAAGATGCACTTGGAGAAGCCAGTGTTCAATGAAATTAGGTGGTTTAAGGGTAAGGATTTAGAGGGATGATTTTTAGCAAAGGAGAGTATAAGAAAAGTGACAGACATGTAAGGAGAGTTCCAGGAAGTCTATAGCACAAAACACCCTGAGAAGCTTTTTAGTTTTAATTGGGGGTGGGGGGTTCTTTGTGTGTGTGTGTGTGTGTGTGTGTGTGTGTGTGTTCTTATATTTCTTTTTTTCTTTCCTTATTGTGAGAGAGTATATTTTTATTGTTCAATATTAAAAGCAAGAAGAATCAGAGTATGATGTCACATGCCTGTAGTCCCAGCACTCAGAAGGCTAAGGCATGAGAATCATAAATTTGAGCCCACCCTGGGCTACATAGTGAGACCCTATGGTGGGGGGCAAGAAGAAAAAGGAAAATATAATCCTATTGCTTGGGACCATAGGATCTGCCGTGATCAGACAGCTAAAAGAAATAGAAGTACCCCATACCTATTTTGCTTGCATTTTCTCTACAAAGAATGGTCCTTGTGCCTCCAAGAATAAGGAAAACAGCAGTAAGAGGAAATTAAAAGCCAAGTAGGTGCAATGAGAGAAAACAATAAATTGTCTTACACAGATTAAAAATCTTTAGATCCAAAGTTATATCCCAAAGCCAGGCATCAGTAGCTCACACCTGTAATCCTAGCTACTCAAGAGGCAAAGATCAAGAGGATCATGGTTTGAAACCAGCCTGGGCAAATAGTTCAAGAGACCCTATCTGGAAAGAAGCCCTTCACAAAAAAAGGCTAGTAGAGTGGCTCAAGGTGTAGGCACTGAGTTCAAACCCCAGTACTGCCAAAAAAAAAAAAAAAATTTATATCCCAAAATACTGAAAGAGCTTTAGGTTACAACCCCAAAACCTCACTTACAGATCCTTGAGAAAATACACAAATACTTGCTGTCTTGAATTTCATAAAAGGTAAAACATGTATTCCAGACAACACCATATTTAGATGAACTTGATATGTATTTCCATGATCATTTGCGACTAATTTTCTTTTTTAAAAAAGTAAATAAAAAAGGAAAGCCAGGTGCAATGGCTCATGCCCATAATCCTAGCTACTAGGAAGCAGAAATCAGAAGGATTGTGGTGCAGGCAAAAAAGTTTCAGAGACCTCTATCTTATCGGACAAATGCTGGGTGGGGTGGTACACACCTGTCATCCCAGCTACTCGGGAAGTGTACATAGTAGGATCATAGTCCAGGCTGGCTCAGTCATAAACTCAGAATCCTATTCAAAAACTAACTAAACCTAAAAGAGCTCGGGGTGTGGCTAAAATGATAGCGCAACTGCCTAGCAAGTGCAGGGCTCTGATTTCAAACCCTTATCACCACAAAAGTGTAAATAAATTCATTAAATCAATAATTTTTTAAATTGGCCAG
Organism: Castor canadensis; assembly: GCF_047511655.1. Lineage (NCBI taxonomy): Eukaryota > Metazoa > Chordata > Mammalia > Rodentia > Castoridae > Castor > Castor canadensis. The sequence continues at coordinate 181,831,424 of NC_133388.1, read as the reverse complement.
ATGTAGTGGTGTAATCCTATAATCCCAGCTACTCATGTAGAGATAGAAGGATCATGGTTTGAAGCCAACCTGGACAAAGTTAGCTAGAGACCCCTACCTGAAAAACAAACTGAAAAAGCAAAAGGACCGAGAGTACCGCTCAAATGGGACAGCACATTCCCAGCAAGCTCCAGGCCCTAAATGCAATCCCCACTACTGCTAAATAAAAGATAAATAAATGTGACCAGCAGCAGTCCTCGTTGAATCAGTGATCTTTTGATGAGGATTTATTGCTCAGAGATTCCAACAAAACAGCCAGCCCCACTGTATTAATCATGGCCGTTCACTTCAAAGCCAAGGCAGAGAGACTGCTATTGCCTCCCATAACTGGAAGGACACTGAAAAGGTGCGGGGTCTCAGAGAACCAGGACCCTCTCTCCTTTTTTTAGGAGGGATGGGGTTACTGGAGATTGAACCCAAGACCTCATACATGCTAGACAAACATTTAACCACTGATCTTCATCCCCAGATGCTTCTCTGCATCTCTTAATCCACTTCTCTGTGCATGGCTTCCTGCTGAGATCAGCTCCTCAGTGCACAGCCTCTGGCAGCTGCAGATTTATATTTTCCAGGCTCAGCAACCTTGGTGGAAGAGAAAACATCTTTTTCCTTCTAGCAATCAGAATGATTTGCTTCTAGAATGATTTGTACCTTTATTTTTTACATTTCCATGCTGTGTGTATCTTTTATACATATTATTTAAAAAATTAAAATACTTCCAAAAATCAAATTTATCTTCATTAATATAATTTTGCAGGGAAAACTATTGTTCACTGGATTTTTCTGTGATGTTGGATATTTAATTTGTTTTTAGATCTTAACCTATTATGGTTTAGGTAGGAAATGAAAAAAACAAAGAAAAAAACAGCTTAATTTACTTGAAGGCTTTGTCCCCAGCTGGTGGCACTATTTGGGAAGTTCTAGAAATGTTAGGATGAGGGTCCCAGCTGGAGGAAGAAGTATGTCACTGGGGGCTTGTCCTCAAGGGCTATATCTTTTTTTTTTTTTTTTTTTTTTTTTTGGCAATACTGGGGTTTGGTACTCCAGACCATGCTTGCTAGGTTCGTACTTGAACCACTATGCCAGCTGTATCTTGGCATCTCTCTGTCTCACTTTCTGCTTGCCAGCAGCCATGAGATGAGCTGCTCTACTCTGCCAGGATGGACTGAAACCTCTGAAACCAAAATCCTCCCTTAAGTTGTTTTGTTAGGTATTTTGTTATTGTAATGCAAAAGTAACTAATATACTAATAATATAAATAAAGCTACCATTAACATCTTTGTATGTAAATCCTGGTCCTATGATTATCACCTGGGGATGGAGTCCTAGAAGTAAACTCCTTTTTTTTTTTTTTTTTTTTGCAGTACTGGAGTGTAAACTCAGGGCCTTTGCCTTGAGCCACACTGACAGCCCTTTTTGTCCTGGGTATTTTCGAGATAGGGTTTTGCAAACTATTTGCCCAGGCTGGCTTCAGACTTCGATCTTCTGATCTCTGCCTCCTGAGTAGCTAGGATTACAGGCACAAGCCACTGGTGCCCGGCTAGAAGTGAAATCCTTGAGCCAAAGGATTTAAACATTTTCCAGGACTCCTGATACATGTTGCTATGTTGTTTTTCAAGTTGACCCATCCCTCAATACTGCATTGAAGATGTTTTACTTGAAAAACAAAATCACCAAACTCTGAAATTCCCATTGTTATTTAAATTTGAATTATTCTTATCACTATTTCCCCATGCTAAAGAGATACTTTCCACACAAACCCAATGCTAAGGCAGCAGTGCACCAAGGAAGCTCGGTGGGACCCCTGACCATGGGGAGTGCAGAGTCAGTGGGGTTGGAACACAGTAATACAAGTGTATGACTTAGAGTGGAGTGAATTAGACCATACCTATGGTGTTAGACTCACTGCTTACACCACACCTTCCATAGAAAAAGGCAGAAATTGAAGAGTATTAGAAGAGACCAGTGAAGAGTTAAGGCCTAGACTACATATGTAACTCAGCAATACAGTACTAATGTACCAGGCAAGACCCTGGGTTTGATCCCCAGCAACCCCACCCCTGAAAAAGTAAAGCCTGAAAAATCCCAAAAGAATGTATCTTCCCTTCTTTTTCTTTCTTTCTTTTTTTTTTTCTTTTTTGCAGTGCTGGTGTTTGAACTCAGGGCCTACACCTTGAAACACTCCACCAACCCTTTTTTGTGATAAGTTTTTTCAAGATAGGATCTCATGAACTATTTGCCTGGGCTGGCTTCAAACTGTGATTTTCCTGATCTGCCTCCTAAGTAGCTAGGATTACAGGTGTGAGCCACCAGCGCCTGACCCCTTCTTATTTTTGCACTATAAAATTAATTAACTAAAAAGCAAATGCAGATTGGTTAAAGAATGTCAGATGTCAACTGTGACATCCCCTACTTCCATGTGATTAATGTTCTTTCTTCTTTTATGAGAATTCAATAAGATTAGCTATCGACTATCAAATTTAACTAAGGTCACATTTACAACATTTGAGAGAAACGCCTGTTGAAATTGATATTGACTTTCTAACATTGCTACCAAGAGCAGAAAGGGACCCACTTATGACCTCATCCCAAGTGAAGTAATAGAAATAAAATTAGCTGTTTAGCTCGTACTCATTTCTGTAGCACACAATGTGAGAACACTTGGATCTTTTTTAATTGGTCAGGACTGGGCAAGAGCTTCAGTTTCTACTCCCTCTTTTCCTCCTAAATCAAGTTACTCCCATTTCAAATGACTAAGACTAGAAAAGGAAAGGACCGATCTTAGACCAAAATTCTGTTCTTTTCCTGCACATTTCCACGAACTGGCTGGCTTTAAAAAAAAAAAAAAAAAAAAAAAAGTCCTCTCATAGTTCAGGAGGCCAGAAGTCTGAAATCAAAGTGTGGGCCAGGTTTGTTTCTTCTGTTGTCTCCAAGGGCACATCTGTTCCATACCTCTCTCCTAGCTTCTGGTGGTTTTGAGCATCGGTGGTTTTCTTGGTATATAAACACATCACCACCTTCACTGCATGTATCTGTGTGACAAACCTCTCTCTCCTTGTTGTAAGAACAGCAGAACAAGCATCAGTGGCTCGTGCCTGTAATCCTAGCTACTTGGAAAGCTGAGATAGGGAGAATTGTAGTTCAAGGCCAGCCCTGGCAAAAGGTTTGCAAGACCCCATCTCAACCGATAGCTGGGTGTGGTGGTGTGCAGGAGTCATCCTAGCTACTGTGTAATGACAGCCTAAGACAGGATATTGCAGTCTGGGCCTACCTGGGCAAAAAGGGAGATCCTATGTCAAAAACAACCAGAGAGCTGGGCATTGGTAAGCTCACACCTGTAATCCTAGCTACTCAGGAGGCAGAGATCAAGAGGATTGAGGTTCCAGGCCAGCCCCAGCAAATAGTTTGCAAGACCCTATCTCAAAAATACCCAACACAAAAAGGGCTGGAGGAGTAGTTCAAGTGGGTAGAGTGCCTGCCTAGCAAGAATGAGGCCCAGAGTTTAAACTCCAGTACCACCAAAAAAAAATAATAATTAACAAAATTTTTAAAAACAGAGGAAAAAAAGGGTAAAGGCATGGCTCAAGTGATAGACACCTGTCTAACAAGCACAAAGCTCTGAGTTCAAACCCAGAACCACAAAAAACAAATTTAAAAAAACGTCATTGGATTTAAACCAGGAAAGCCTCATTTCGAGATCTTATTACATCTGCAAAGACACCTTTACCAAATCAGATCATATTCACAGGTGCTGGGATTTAGAACTTGAATCTATGTTTTTGGGGGACACAATTCAGCCTACTTCATCAATTACAGGCTGAAACCAATGTGATAATTCTTCATGTTTAATATTGTTGTGAGAAAATAAAAGAAAATCTCTTGGCTGTCTTTGTCTCTTGGTGTTCTGAAGTTTCTATTGCTCTGCTATTTTAAAAGAATCAAACTAACTGCTAAAACTTCTGTGGAGGGCAATTTGGTAATCTCTAACAAAATCATGAATGTGTCTTTTCAGTGGAAGCGCTTTTATAATTTTTTTTGAGGCATAATATGTACAGAGAAAGTGCTCATATTGTAAGCCAACAGCTCTATTTTTTTTTTCAGTTATGGGACTTGAACTCAGGGCCTTCACCTTGAGCCACTCCACCAGTCTTTTTTGTGTGTGTGATGGGTTTTTCAAGATAGGGTCTCGGAGAACTATTTGCCTGGGCTGACTTCCAACCTTAAGCCTCCTCATCTGCCTCCTGAGTAGCTAGGATTACAGGCGTGAGCCACTGGCGCCAGGCCTCCAACAACTCTATTAACTATCATAAGCTGAGTGTACTTGAGAAACCAGAATCTAGTTCAAACCCCTTTAACTACTATCCTTTCTACCCAAGGATAACCAATATTCTGATTTCTAACAGCAAAAGTTAGTTTTGTCAGTTCTACTTAGTATAAAAGGAATTGTACATTTTTTTAAATATCTGGCTTCTTTTACCTAATACTATGTTTGGAAGATTCATTGATGTTATTGCATGTATTTGTACATACTTTTTGACCTAGCCATTCCACTTCTAGAAACTTATTCTACATATATGATGCCATGTGTGAGAACGACTTTTGAACCAATTTATTCATTATGGTTATATAGTAGCAAGAGAAGGAAAACAAATGTTCATCAATCCAATGAACAAAGTAGACCAGTACATAGTTACAAAAAGGAAGAGGTCACTTCATGTCAACAGCAAACCTAGATGAAGTCATTCTACTGAATGGTGAGCGGGACTCTTTTGTAGGCTCTAATCTAAAGTAAATCCCCACCTGTCCACTTTGATGGGGTCACTGCTACTAGTGCAGGCCATCATCTCTCACCAGAACAGTGTGGCAACCTCTTTTTCTTTCTTTTTTTTTTTTTTTTTGGTGGTACTGGGGTTTGAAGTCAGGGCCTTGCAATCGCTAGGCAGATGTTCTTCCACTTGAGCCACTCACCAGCCTCTTAATTTTCCACTCTGTGTTTTCTCACCAAGCAGCCAGCCCTATCAAAACTTCCCACTGTGACTGTACTGAAACCACACAATTAGCTTCTTCAAGGGCACTGCACCATATGGACCACTCCTTCCTTTCTTCCTTCTCTTCTGTTCCCTCCCCTTTCCTTCTCTTCCCTTTACTTATGATATTAGGGCCCCACTGAGTTATATCCCCAGTCCCCTACATCTTCCTTTCTAATCTCAACAGGTTTTGCTCTATCAGTCAATTTTTTTGATATGGGGATCTTGCTATGTAGCTCAAGCCAGCCTCCAACTTGTCATCCTCCTGCCTCCACCTCCTCAGTGCTATGCCACCATGCCCTGCTCTGCCAATTTTTTGTAAGTCAAATTCCTTCTCATAACATTCCTGGGTCATCTCTCACGTACTTACTCAAAAAGACCTTTGGAGTCCACACTTTCTTTCCCTCCCTCCCTCAGTCATGCCCTATCACACGACCTTGTTTTATTTTCTTCATACCATTTGGTATGTCAAAGTTATCTTGTTATTCATCTCCTCATTTAATAGCTGACTACCTCCCAACCTTTAAAATATAAGCTCCATATAGCTGGGTTTTTGTTTTACTGTTTTGGGGGTTTTGTTTTGTTTTTTTCAGTTGGGGTTCTACATCTTCCCTTTCCCTCTGCCTCCATCTCTCTTCTAGGATACATCTAACCTCCTCTCAGCTTTTTTTCAAACTTCTCAAGAGACTTTTCCTAATCTCTCTTTTTAAAATTGCACCCTTCCCCTTCTCTATATTTCTCTCTAATTCTTCCTACTTTTCAACAAACATATTTACTATATGTAGGAGGGGTTGTTTTGGTTTTTTGGTAGGACTGGGGTTTAAACTCAGGGCTTCACACTCGCAAAGCCTGAGGGCCTTCAGTCCATTTTGCTCTAGTTATTTTGGACATGGGGTCTCCTGAACTATTGGCCCCTGCTGTTCTCAAATCAGGATCCTACCAGTCTGGGCCTCCACATTAGGCGGGGTCACCCTGTGCCTGGCTTTGTTATACATAGTATATTGTCTTTCTCCTTTCATTAGAGTTTAAGCCCCATGAGAAAATTTTTGTTCTTTTTGTTCACTGCCATCCCCATTGTTTACAATAATGCCTGACCCCGTAATAGCTGCTCAATAAATATTTAACACACGTTGAATTAATAAATCATAGTTATCCAAATCAATAAACAGCTTTTGTTTCTATTTGACTAGGGTGCCTCTAGCATTCGTTTTAATTTTAATAAATTTTTATTAGGATATATTCATTATTCGGGGGAATTCCTAGTGACAACTCCGATGAGACTTATATTTTACGTTGTTTACATTGCCCCCATCGTCTCCTCCCCTCAGCCTCCCCCCACCCTATTTCCTGGTTGTTTCATATAGGTGTGTGAAGTCACCTCGATCGCCTCCCTTCAGCCTCTCGCCCCACTGTGCCTGTTTTACAGTCCTGGTTTTGGTTGTTCCTCTCGCATTCTGATAATTCAGCGTGAATGTTATCTCAGAATAGTCAAGTGACTGCTGTCATCTTACAGAAGCCATTTTTCTGTAATTCTGTGACAGCATCATTTATTGAGCACTTAGTATGTGCAGGCGCAGTAATAAAGTATAGTAATATTTTTTTTTAGGTTAGGAAGTTAGGAACCGGGCAGGTGAGTAATTTAAGATGACCTACAGAAGTGGATGCAGAAACTCAGTCCTTAACTATGGTGCTCTCTATTGGCTCTCTTTAAGCTCGCTTTGTTTTCTTTCTTTTAGGAAGTTAACTTACTTTGGCTAAGCCATCAGTAAAAGCCTCTTACGGTTCAAAGGCAAAACTTGTCCAAGGCTGAGTGCTTTATTTCCCTCGGGTTAAAGTCCCGGCATTTTGTATTTGAATGCTAGATGGCGGGAAGCAGCAGGCAGGTGTCAGAGGGAGCGGAGGAGGAGCCGCCAGCCAATCAGAGCGGGCGGAGCCTCCCTTCCCCCTCTGCGTCCACGCGCCAAAATTCCAAACCGGACTTCGCACCGCTCCCGCCGTCTCCCTCCGCTGAGTGCAGCGAACCGGAACTCCCTAAGGAGAGAAGTCAGCCTTCTCCGTCCAAGATCCGCTCAAGTCCTCCACGCTATCAGTGTGTGTTCTAGTCCGCTTCGGCGTGGCCTTCCTCACCCTTCCGATGGGAGGAGAGTTTGGAGCCCGCCAGTTTAGGTGGGCAGAGTGGGCGGGACAAACGGCGGAGGGATCCCGAGCTCGCGCGCTGCGACCGCTGGCGCGGAGCTTGTGGCGCCAGAATTCGGAGCGCGGAAGCGCCTGAGAGGTCGGCGGTCGAGCTCGCGGCCGTCTCCCGCCGCGGACGCTGGGACTTTGCTGCGAAAGACGATGGTGGTCCTCCGCAGCAGCCTAGAGCTTCACAGCAACTCCGCCGCCTCGGCTACGGACTCCCTGGACCTGTCCAGCGAGTTCCTGAGTCTGCAGCCCAGCGGACGAAGGCGGCTCCGCTCGGCCGGCGTGGCGGAGAAATCCGCCGTCACTGCGGGCGTGAGTACCGGCCTGGGGCGGGACCCTCGGGCCGAGCCGGTGGGACCGAACTGTCCCGGTGCCCGAGGGGACTGGCGTGGGGGGAGGAGTGCGGCCGAGGACCGGTGAGATGGAAGGGGTCTTGTGATCCCGGCCGCGCGGGGTGTGGGTCGGGCTGGCTGGAAGCGGAGGGCTGAGCAGTCTGGACCTCCTACTTTTACGCAAGAGGAAACCGAAGCCCGCCGGAGCTCTAGTGCGGTGTGGGGCCGAGCCGGGGCGGCTGGGGCCGCCCTCCCCCCACCCCCGCCTCCCGGGCTGCTGCCTGTCTTAGGTTCGCATCCGTCCGTGGAGTGCCTGCCACGCGAGTTTGCTGACTGCTTCCCTGCGTGCGTGCTGAACATTTCAGGGTCTGTGGGAGTTGACAGTGATTCAGGTTGCCCGACCTCCATTTACCGTCCAAGTGCGCAGGGAGTGCACCGGGTTGCATAATGTGACGTGTTGAAGATTTAACATTTCAGGCACACTCCCTTCGCTTAAGGCTCATCCAGCCTTTGAGAAGGCGTAGTGATGGTATCAGTGTGACAGATGAAGAACTGGACTCAAAAAAGGTAACCAGTGAGTGGTCGGTCTAAAATTGGAACTTGGATTCCCTGCCTCCCCAATCTTTGCCTTCCTGTTAAGTCACGCTGCAGCCACAAACAGTGTCTGCAGGGGAAGTTCGGAAAGGGTAGACTCCTCTCGAAAGAAATGCTTCTAGCAGGTCTTAAGTACAGGTGGGGTTTTTTCTTTTTGGTGGGCGGAGTTAAAGCTGGAGAGACACCTCCGTCTAACCTCCCCTGCCCTGCTGCTGAAAGAACACAGCATCCGGAAAGATAGGTGAGGTTGAGGCAGCAGGTAGTTTTGCCTTCTTGGGTGAGGGTAGGTAATGGAAGTAGGAAAAACAGGATTGGAGAGAAGATTAAGAACTTGGAAGTGAGGGGCTGGAGCGTGGCTCAAGTGGTAGCATTTTTACCTGGCGAACCCAAGGCTCTTCAGTATCACCAAAGGGAAAAAAAAAAAAACTCCACTTAAAGCAACACTTAAAAAAAAAAAACAAAAACCTGGAAGTCAGAATGAGAGGCTAAGGGAAGGTGTGTTGAGGGAGTGACAACATAGTTTTCTTTAGTGCAAACTATTTTAGAGTATTAAAGTCTTTTATTAATATCACTATCTGAAATTAGTATATTTTGTAGGTGCCCCTTGCTGGCTGCTACTCTACCAAGGAGGATGGATTACAAATTTACATAACCCTTTGATCTCAGAAATTGTGGCCCTGAATTGAAAAGATAATTTCCTGACTTTCAGGATTTCAGGACCTGTTCCTCAATCAGGTTCAGGAACTGGCAAAGATCTGAGGAGGCTAAACACTTCCAAAGTCACTTGACCTGTTAATCCATGTTCAGGAAAAAAATCTGATCAATAAATACTTCCAGGATAAAGCTAGATCCTGTGACCATAATGGTATATTGAGTACTGGTTAAGTACCTAGGCTTTTAAGATAACCGTTAGTTTAGAATTTCAGCTTACCTAGCTTATTGATAACCAGCAGGTTTCTATAGTTGTTTAATGGAGCGATACCCACCCCATGGGTAGTGAGAATTAAGTGTGGTCATGCATATAAAGAGATTAACTGAGAACTTGGCATATAGTTAGGGCTCAGTCATTGCCAGCTGTTAAGAGCATAGTTGATTATAGCTAATGGCCATTCCATCTTTCCAGTTCTTCAGGCCAAGAACCTTAGGTTCAACCTTAATTTCTCTCATACCCATTACATTAGCAAATTCTTATATCTCTGTTTTCAACATCTGGTCATTGCTGGTTTAAGCCCTTTTCTCTTGCCTGCTTTTTTTTTTTTTTTTTTTTAAACATACTAGGGTTTGAATTCAGGGCTTCACACTTGTAAGGCAGGTGCTCTACCACTTGAGCCACTCTGCCCACCCTTTTTTGTGTTGTGTGTTTTCAAGATGGGGTCTCTCAAACTACTTGCCCAGGCTGGCTTTGGAAGGCAATCTTCCTGAGCTCTGCTTCCCAAAGGATTACAGGAGTGAGCCACTGGCTCCTAGCTTGCCTGCATTATTAAAATAGGTTTTTGACTGGCTTTTCCTCCTCCAATAATCAGTTCTCAGTGCAGTGATTCTTTTACAAAGTCAAAGCTGTCAGTCATTTCTCTGCTCCAAAACTGTCTAGTGACGCTCCATGTTGGACTAAAAGTTTTTTGTTGTTTGTTTTTATGCAGTGCTGGGGATTGAACCCAGGGCCTTGAGCATGCCAGATGAACACTCTGCCACTGAGCTACATCCCCAAGCCCTAGACTAAAAGTTTGTAAATCAGCACCTTGCCACCTTCCCTTTGTCTCTATAATGATGTCTTTTATCCAACCCTTTACAAAGCTCTTTTTGTAGTCAGTCACTGGTTTAGTTGCTCCTTGGGTAGCAAAGCTTTTGCTCTCATTCTGCCTCAATCAGGAGTACTCTTCCTCTGGATATCTACATGAATCATTCTTTTCCTCCTCCCTCAGAACGCAGAATGTTTAATGTGTTCCAAGAAGTGTACAAATGATAACTCAATCCTTATAACCTAATGAGATAGGCATGACTGTTCTTTTTTACAGATGAGAAAACCGAAGCACAGAAATTTAAATAACTTGCCCCAATTCACCTTATATATAGTAAGCTATAGAACTATGATTCAAACTTAGGATCCTGTCTATCTCTTTCAGGTGTTTGCTAAGATTTCATCTTTTAGTGTCGTTTACCCTAAGCACCCTGTTCAGAATCACAAATCACTCTCCTTGACATGACCCATTTTCCTGCTTTCTTTCTCCTGGCAAGTACTACCTTCAGGTATATTCTGTAATTTTCTAAGTTTTATATATTTTTTATCCTTCCCCAAATCAGAATGTAACTCCATACAAACTTGAATTTTTACTTTTTGTTGAACAGTGTATTCCTAGTACCTAGAACAGAACTAGCGTGTAGTGGATGGTTAATACTCGTTTTTGGTTGTCTTTGCTTGAAAAGAACTTACACTAGCACAGGAGACCACACAGTAATATACAGAGATTTTGCCGTAAATGCCGTATGGTCCTTCAGCAACTGGAATGCACTCGGCTGGCTGTTGAAGGGTAGATAGGATTGTTTTTTTTATAGGCCAGAGTTTGCAGTAAGGATTATATCATTTTGAGGCAAAGTACTCCTCCCTTCTATAAACAAAGACACCTATGTAGACCAAATTATAGTCAGAGATTACTTAGCATGGGACTGGATTAATAGACATGGGTAAGACCAGAACAGAGTAGCACATACTTGTAATCTCAGCTACTCAAAGACAGCTGCAGGAATGAATAGGTGATAGATTCATATTTACAAAGCCCACCAATACCAATAGTGAAATACACCTTTGTGGATGGAATGCTTTCTAATTTAAGTCTCTTTTCAGAAGTTGACCTTGAAATTCTGAAGGTCTCTATGGTCACCTATGACTACATTCCACTTTTACATTTTGAATATTATCTCACTCTATTGAGATTTTTCTTTTGTTTTTCTTTGTATGATTTTCCTGAATACCATTTTTTTTAACTTTTATTTTCATCCTACCAACTTTATGAGTTGGATGTCTTTTCTGTGGTTTCTTTTTTCTCCAGTCAGACTAACCATTGTCTGTTTCTGTAATTTCACAAGTTTGAAGTTCTTTGATTTCAGTAAACTTAGGGTTGTTTTTTATTCTGAAAAGTCACTTAAGGATGGATAGATAGGGGTTTGTTTGATGATTGTATATTAGTTTTGTGTTGCATTTAGTTTTGTCCTTCCATATGCTCTTAGGCAAAATAAAAGCATGCCTGCAGTATGTAGAAGGTACTGTTTTTTAAAAATTGTGTATTAAAAGATTAAAAGTCTGGAAAAATAGTCTGAAAATGCCAATGTATAAAACATGTGGAAGATTATGGTTTTTTTTTTGGTGGGACAGGGATTTGAATTCAGGGGTTCACATTTGTAAAGCAGGCACTCTACCACTTGTAACCTCACCTCTGATTATTTTGCTCTGATTATTTTGGGGGTGGGGGCGGGGGATGAATCTCATGAACTGTTTTGTCCAGGCTGGCCTTGAACTGAGATCCTCCTGATCTCAGCCTTCCAATCTTCCAAGTAGCTAGAATTACAGGTGAGCACCAGCACCCGACAGGTAATTTAAAAAACACAGCACAAAAAAAGAAAAAGCCTGTAGTTCAATGAAGTGCCACAAGGCGTGGGTAAGGATATTTTCACGTGGGCCGGTGCGTGTGCTCCCTTCCATTGGGTGATTTGTATTCAAGAATGAGCCAGAAAGGGTCCTTGATTTTAGGTTTAGAAGTTGCAACTTTAGGGCTAGGAGTGTGGCTCAAGTAGTAGAGTGCTTGCCTAGCATGCAGGAGGTCCTGGGTTCAATCCCCAGTACAGCAAAAAAAAGAAAAAAGAAAACCTAGAAATTGCAACTTCATTTAGGAAGCAGTAAGGAGGTAGAACAAGGATCTGGTAAGATAGCATTGTGCTAGGCATAGTACCTAATACACACACACACACACACACACACACACCTATTAAGTTGCTACTGTTGCCGTCTTTACAGACACAGCTACACACACACACACACACACACACACACACACCCACACACACACCTATTAAGTTGCTACTGTTGCCGTCTTTACAGACACAGCTACACATACACACACACCCACACACACACCTATTAAGTTGCTACTGTTGCCGTCTTTACAGACACAGCTACACACACACACACACACACACACCCCCCCACCCACCCACCCCCCACCCCCCCCCCCATTAAGTTGCTACTGGTTGCTACTGTTGCCGTCTTTACAGACACAGCTAAGGCTGAGAAACTGTGTGACTTGTATAAGATTACATAGCTCCTGAATGATGTTAGGAGTTCTCTGTCCAGAGTTTGGGATTTGTTTTATTTTCAGTACTGAGGCTTGAACTCCAGGCCTTGCACTTGCTAGCCAGGAGACTCTACCATTTGAGCTATGCCTCCAGCCCAAGAGTTTGAGTTATTAATACACTATTGCCTCAATAGACCAAAACAGAAAACTGGAGTTTAAATTAAGGTGGTGGCAGTAGTAGAATTAGAGAGAAAAATACCAAATAATGCAATAAGAAGACTTAAAGTTGTTTGGATACAGGAAGGGAAGACTTAATTCTAGCTAAAGAGTGAATAGTAGGCCATTTGAAATATGCCATAGTTCTGTAAGAGGTACATATTCTTGAGAAAAAATTGAAAACATCAAAACATAAAAGGAATTCAGGAAAGTCTGAAGCAATGGTTATATTTTAAAGTTGAGAAGAGGTTGAGATTTAATTATGTAACCAAGATAATTCTGTAAATTCCCGATATCAAAGCACTTAAAGAAGGGAGTGATTAACTCCATCAAAGCCAGTGAGACAGTGGAAAAGACCATTGACTTTAGCCACTGGGAGACAGTTCTGGTTCTATGGAAAGATGTATAGAAGTAAAAACAACTTAATGGCATTTGGACTAGATCAATGGTGAGAAATTGATCACTCAAATTTAAAGATGAAATTAAGCAGGAATATCACAGCTGTACTTGGTATAGCAAGTATACCATTGTGCATCAGTATTATAGCTGTGATTTTAAAATACCCTGTTTGGGGGGGGGGGTGGCATAAGTGGTAGAGTGCCTGCCTAGCAAGTGTGAGGAAGCCCTGAGTTCAAACCCCAGAACTGCCAAAAAAAAAAGATCCTGTTTAAGACTTACTTGTTTAATTGACATACCACCTATGAAGGCTGGAATGTAGAGGGTGTGCTTGTCATATCCAAGGCTCTGGATTAAGTACCCAGCACACACAAAATATTTGCATAGGAAAAGAATGACTTACTTATCAAGAGGTTAATAGTGGTTGTCTGTGAATGACTAGAATTAAGGGTGATATTTTCATCTTTGTGCATTTCTTCATTTTTCCAATTATAGTAGGCATGTATTTTTATTTATTTGTTTTTTGTGGAGTTTAGATTGAGCACAAGGACCTTTTTAAGTGTTTGATTCTGTGTCATTAAGTAAATTCACATTGTTCTGTAACTATCACCACTCTTCATCTCTAGAACTTTTTCATGTTTCAAAACATTAAACACTAACTCCTTGTTCTTCCCTCCTCCCCTCCCTGGCAACTACTATTGTACTCTGTCTCTCTGCATTTGATTATTCTAGGAATTTCATATGAGAGGAATCTTGCAATATTTGTCTTTTTGTGACTTGTTGCTTCAGTGTCTTCAAAGTTTTTGATGTTACATTTTCCATTCTTTTTAAAAGCAGAGTAATATTCCATTGCATGTACCACATTTTGTTCATCCATTTTTCTGTTAATGGGCACTTGGGTTGCTTCCACTCTTTGGCTGTTGTGGATAATATCATGTTGTGAACATGGGTGTATAAGTATCTGTTTGAAATCCTGCTTTCACTTTGGGTGTATACCCAGAAGTGGTATCATAAAGAAGCTGGATCATAGAGTAATTCTGTGTTTAACTTATCAAGGAGTTACCCTACTGTTTTTCTAGTTTCTCCATTCTCCACATTCTCACCAATATTAATTTTCTCTTTCTTCTCCCCCCTCCATCTTTCATGGCCATCCTAATGACTGAGGTGGTATTTCACTGCTGTTTCAGTTTACATTTTCGTAATGATTAATACTGTTGAGCATCCTTCCCATAACTTTCCTTGGAGAAATATCTATTTAACTCCGTTGCTCATTTAAAAACTATTTTTGTTTTTGAAATATAAGAGTGCTTTTTTTTTGTTTGCAGTACTGGGGCTTGAACTCAGGACCTTCACCTTGAGCCACTCCACTAGCCCTAGTTTTGTGAAGGGTTTTTCACAGCTATTTCCAGGGCTGGTGGCTTCAAACCATGATCCTCCTGATCTCTGCCCCTGAATAGCTAGGATTATAGGGATGAGCCACCAGCGCTCAGCAAGGAGTTCTTTATGTATTCTAGGTATCATCTCCTTACTAGACATATGATTCACACACACTCTCCCATTCTGCAGGTTGCCTTTTCACTCTTGGTAGTGTGCTGGTTTTTTTGGGGGGTGGGGGTGGGTACTGGGGTTTGAACTTAGGACCTCATGCTTGCTAGGCAGATGCCACCTGTGCCTGGTGACAGTGAACTTTGGTGCACTAAAGTTTTTAATTTTGATGAAGTATACCATACAAATACTTTTCTTTTGTTGTCTGTGCTTTGGGTGTCACATCCAAGAGACCATTGCCAAGTCCACTGTCATCGTGCTTTCCCTGTGTTTTCTTCTAAGAGTTTCTAGTTTCCTAACTGTATACTCTATTGTACAGCTTTAAGCTCCCATTTAGATTTCTCCCGGTTTGTTTACATAGTTAGAAATGACATCATTTCTGTTATCTCTTGATGTTAATATTAAAAAAGAATATAGCTGCCACATCAAACTTTTACATACATCCTCTGGCATTAAAAACCATGGATATTTGATGCATCCTGGAATGTTAAAAATAACAAATGAGGAAACTCTTAGCAAACAGAAATTTCACTTTCTTTTTTCCCTCTTGATTTGCATTTTCAACCTGCTTAAGCCACAGCATTGTATCTTGACACAAAATATTTTTTTGTCTGAAAGTCCTTTATCAGCTATCCTTTCCTACTTTTAAAACAATGAAATGTTTTTCTACTTCTCTATGATTACAGGCTCTAAGAAGCAATTTTTTTTTTTTTCAGTACTGGGGTTTGAACTCAGGGCCTTCACCGCGAGCTACGCCACCAGCCCTTTTTTGTGACAGGGTTTTTCGAAATAAGGTCTCTTGAACTATTTGCCTGGGCTAGCTTCAAACCATGATCTTCCTGATCTCTGCCTCCTCAGTAGCTGGGATTGCAGGCGTGAGCCACCAGCACCATTATTTTTGTTGTTGTTTTGGTTTTTTTGGTGATGTTGGGCTTTGAACTCAGGGCCTCATGCTTACTAAGTAGGTGCTCTATCACTTGAGCCACTCTGCCAGCCCTAAGAAGCAATTTTTGAATATCAAGTTATTTATACTTAGTGAGTTAAAACAACAAAACATGCTTTGATTAAAATGACTAAACATGTAAAGTAAGATAATATTAGGTCTTACATTGTTGATGTCCTCTACCCAGTGGATGTGATTTGCGGAAGGCAGTGTTCTTCGTCAAGTCCATTGTTTTTATAACTGTGAGTAAGGAAGGAGGTAGCAATGAAAGGAGTTTTATTTATTAGTGCCACTTGCTTTTTCTGGCCAATATGCCAAAAATCAGTTGCCAAAAGTATTTTTTAGTAGTCCCCTAGCTTTATTAGGTCTCCTTTCAGTTTTGTTGAAATGACCTCACAGGTGAAAGGATTAGCTACGTTGCTTAGTCATTCAGCTCCCCAGCGCCTTACATCAATATTTTTCTTTGGCTTTATGAGGGTTTTTTTTGTTGTTTTGTTTTGTTTTGTTTTTGTCTTCCTTTGTTTTTTGGTGGGTCGTGTATGTGTGGTGCCAGGGTTAGTACTCAGGGCTTCATTTTTGCAAGGCAGGTAAGGTGTTCTGCTTGAGCCATACCTCCATCCCTTTGTAAAGGTTTGTAATGCCTTGAGACAATCCTGGGTTTGAATAAAGGGTTTGGAATGGATGAGAGATCAGTACATATGGAAGCTGAGAATCTGGAAATACATTTCCTTAAATCCCATGGCAAGCCTTAGTGTTGCATGACACTGATATAAGATGTAGATATTTGTATTCAAAATAATACAGCTGCCTAAGGGATTAAATATAGGTATACTAATAAAGATAGTGACATGATTCCCATCATTTAACATTTTATGAAATACCCATCTTAATTTTTAGACAAATCTTTATGGTATGCATTTCCTTATTTTACTTGCAAACCAATCAAATACTCTGCCCAAAATAAAATTAAACACCCTGATAAAGCAAAATGAAACAATCAGAGTGAGTAAAGCCAGCCTGAGAGTGGGGAGACCAGGACATCTTGTGTAGAATGCTTCACTCTCTAGACTATTTATGAAATAGAACTGTAAACCATCTGTAAATGGAATTGACTGTTTCATGGACATTACTGACATTTGTTTATCATGAAATCATTATGTTAGATTTCAGCTCTTGTTTAGTGCCAAGAAACAAAGTGATCCTCTGCTAAAAGTGATTGATACTAACTTGTAATCAGAGAAAACTCTTAGGAGGAATGAAGATTGGAAGTTTTAACTGAGAAAAACTTAGATGGCTTTCTTAATTTTTCTTAAAGGATGGGTCTTCAGTTAAGGAAGTTGAAACCTACCACCAAACACGTTCTTTAAGGTCTTTGAGAAAAAATGCACAGACTTCTTCAGATTCCAGTTTTGATAAGAATATGGAAATGACGGAGAGACATGCCAGCGTCAGGCATTTCACAAGGTAATTCAGAATGGTTTTAAAGTAGCCATTAAAGGTTTGCATTTAATTGTTCTATGCAGTGAATTTTTAAAGTGTGTTTTTGAGCAGTTATCAAGATTCCAGTGTCATAAAATATGATTAATTTGAAATAAAATTGCCACGAATGAATATTTCTGAATTAAAAATTAATTATGTACCCAATCAGGTGTGTTTTTTTCTTGCTCAAAAACAGTATTTATTGATCCACACAAGTGGAGCTGACAAGGTTGGTTGAAGCAGGATCAGTTCTAAAAGAAACTCAGGGACTGTGCTTACTTGTGGTGTTAGTCTGTGTGGAGCCTTAGTCCACCATGGAGTTCTGATTGTTTGC
The DNA here is from genome assembly GCF_047511655.1 of Castor canadensis. NCBI lineage: Eukaryota > Metazoa > Chordata > Mammalia > Rodentia > Castoridae > Castor > Castor canadensis. The sequence continues at coordinate 181,814,049 of NC_133388.1, read as the reverse complement.
TATCACATTTTTCATCAACCCTAAGTCATTTATGAGTGTTCTTGTGCTTCAGAGTCAGTCTCCACAAAAGAGCAGAACATGTGGTGAGAGTTTTACGGGGGGGGGGGGGTGTTTGTTGTTTTTTCATATAGTGGAACTAGATGCTTTATACATATTTAAATTTCATTTCTTTGGAACCCTGAAGTATGTGGCCTAAAACCCATTTTGATGCTGTAGGAATCAATAGTGTTAAGTTACATAGTTTGACTAGGTTCATGGAGTTGGAGTTTGTTTGGTTAACTTTCACTTAGTTTTTGACACTTTGGATTAACATAAATGGGAAATGTGCTAATTAGAGTAAGCATTGATGAAATGTTTGATAAAGTATTGGTAATGAACCTCCTACTTTTTCTTTTGGTAGTGCCGGAGTTTGAACTTAGGGCCTCATGCTTATTAAACAAATGCTCTACCGCTTGAGCCACACTCCCAGCCTGAACCCTCCTACTCTTAAGTGGACTTGTGGTTCTTCTGTACAGCATAGTTTCCAGAAAAGTGAGGTTATGCTTTAAGTTTCATTTTTCCTTAAAACTGCATTAAACACTTTTAATATTTACTGTTTCCATTTTCTCTTAGCATGTATCAGTTGTACAGAGGGAATTCATTGTGATATTTCTATAACTGCAACATGTTAACTTTGCGTCTTATTTCATCCACTACTTGTGGAGTACTTATTACTATATTTCATGGAATCCACTACATCATCCATTGAAGCACACATTGTTTTATGAGACACTAAAAAAAAAACCCCAAAAAACTGTGACATGCCATCAGTTGTAAAACATATTTCAGTTTTAGATATATTAAAATGGGGGAGGTGTACAACTTTTAGAATCCATGAAAAATGTAAGGCCCAGTATTTCTGAAACTTGAACTCTTCACATTTGTTCTTGAGACTGGGGGAATGGTCCATGAGACTTTAAAATTTTTTCATGATCTTAAGAAAAAAATAAACATTCCAGATCACCTAAATTGTTCTTATAGAGAATTTCTGTAAAATATCAGGGCCTGCATTTGTGTATATAGCTGAGTTGGCACCAAGTAGTACTGCCTTAGTTATCTCATGTTTGTTGATAAGAAGAGTCTGATCTTAATACATAAATAGTTCATTTTCTCTCAAGAGAAGACCACTTGATGGGATGGGATGGGATGGGATGGCATGCTGTTTAAATGAGGGTTTGGAGCACTTCAGATAGAGCCATGGATGGGTTGAGTCATCCTGATTCCCAACAGTGCATAATAAACATGATACACAACAAGCCAAAATCAAGAGAAACTGATGGCATCAGTGGAAAATGACTATTTCATTTCAGCAAAAGCTTATATTACCAGGTGCTGTAGCTCAAGTCTGTAACCCTTGGTACTTGGGAGATGGAGATGGCCTCACAGTTTGAGGCCAGCCAGGGAAAAGTAGCTGGGCACAGTGGTGTGCACCTGTCATCCTAGCTACACCAGGAGGCACAAATAGGATCGTAGTCCAGGCCTGCCCAGGCAAAAAGTGAAACCCTATCTCAAAAATAACCAAAGCAAACAGGGTTGGCAGGGTGGCTCAAGTGGTAGAGCGCCTGCCTAGCAAGTGCAAGGCACCACCAAAAGATATATATGTGTACGTATATATGTAATGTTTTTATGTTGAAAGTCCTTAAAGATTTTACCTTTAGGTCTGGAGGAGTGGCTCAAGTGGCAAGAGCGCCTGCCTAGAAAATGCAAGGTCCTGAGTTCAAACCCCAGTACCACCAAAAATAAAAATAAAATTCTGAACATTAAAACAAAAGAAAAAGATTTTACCTTTAAAAGAATCTGTCTGAACCAGGTGTGGTGGTACATGCTTCAGCACTTGGGAGGTTTATGCAGGAGGATCGTGAATTTGAGGGCAAACTGGTAGTGAGACCCTTCCTCAAAAAAATGTCCATTCAAGTTTGTGAAACATTTTTCGGGGTTTTGTGTTAGAAAGGTATCGAGATAATGTATTAAATAAGTGCTTTTTAAAAATATGAAAGATTTGGTATTTTAGATTCTGTTCATACAAATTTGTATAAATTTCCAGAAAACAATATGTCCTTTTTATCTGGCTTCATTCACTTCGTGTGCTTTTGTGGTTCATATACGTGGATTTGTCTGCACCATATATGTGATCTATCCATTGTGTGGATATGTCATGTTTTGCTTGGTAATCAGTGAATGGGCATTGGCTTGTCTCCACCCTTTTGACTATTATGAGTAATAGAAACATCAGTGTGCAAAATTTTTGTGTATGGAGGCTTTCAGTTCTTTTGAAAATACACCCAGGAATAGGATTGTTGGGTCAAATAGTAACACTACCCTTTTTTGCGGGGGGGCATTACTTGGGGCTTTGCACTTGTTAGGCAGGCACTCTACCCCTTGAGTCACACCTGTAGCCCAACACTAACATTTTGAGGAACTGCCAAACTATTTTCCAAGGAAGTTGTACCAGTTTGTACTCCCGCCAACAATGTACGAGGGTTCCAGTTGCTCCATATACTTGCCAACATTTGTCGTACTCTGTTAGCCATTTTATCTGGTATAAAATATCTTACTGGGATTCTGATTTGAGTATTCTTAATGGCTAATGTTGAGTATCTTTTTTTTATCAACCATTTGTATGTCGTCTTTGAAGAATTCCTGTATAAAAATCATCTTCCTGTAACATTTTTTATACTGGTAACATCAAGATGTTTGTATAAGGCTTATATAAAATGATGTACAGAATTTTTGGTTCTACTTTATATACTTACTATCTTTTTCCTTTTTTCACTGTTGCCGGTATGCATTGTGCAGTCATGTCTTACTTCCTTTTTTTCCTTTTAATCCGTTTTCCATGTGTTTGGGTTGAAAGGCCAGAGAGCCAAGATTATTAGGAGAATACAGAAAGATTTGAGTAACTGGATCTTAAGGGTAGGATCTATATATTTTTTAGATCCTGGGGTTCTTAACTAGGGTCCAGTGATCATAAATGGTCTTCAAGGGATGCATGAAGCTTGTGAAATAATGTTTAAATGTATATGTAGTGTTTTAGGAAGAAAAGATTGATGGCTTTAATCAGATTTACAGGGGTTGACCAAGTCCAGCCACCTGTTTTTGTAAATAATTTCATTGGAAACCATCCATGCCAATTCATCTTGGTATGACAGCTTTCATGCCACGATGTGAAGTAGTTGAAACTATACTACTCATAAACCTAAATATTAAGTCCAACAACTTAACAAAATGTTTACCAACTTCTACAAGGATAAAAGCACTGGGAGGGCAAATGGAGAGGGTGAAGGAGGGTGAATTGATTATGGTTAATGTACATTGTATATGTGTATGAAAATAGGACAGTAAAACCTGTTGAAATTGTTCTACGAAGAGGGGAAGAGAAAAAGGATAGAGGGAGTGAATCTAATTAAGACACATAAGCACACATAAATGTCACAATAAAATTCCCCTGTACAACTAATATATGCTAATAAAAATGTAAAAAAAAAGAATAAAAGCACCTCCCTTCCTCTGCAGAAAAAAAAAAGACACCATTTTCCTTAAAGACTTACATGGTGTGGAAGGAGGGCTCCTTTAGGAGAAAAGTGTGTATCTATGCATGAACTAACCCTTTAACAGATTGCATAAGGTTTTTGTGCTTTAGTTTTTTGGCTCTTGTGTTCTGGGAGAGGTAACGAATTAATGTTGACTTGCATTGTTATTAAAACACACGAGTTAACTCATTAGATAAGGAGGTTTGGATTTCACTTTATTAAAAAGTGCTCAGGATGGAACTCAAGGCCTCAAGCATGCTAGGAAAAGTCCTTTACTACTATGCTGTACCCCAGCTTGGTTTCATTTTATTTTTAAGTATAATACATTAACAGAAAAAAAAAGTATACTATATGAAATTCCACACGTGTACACTAGCCTACTTGGAAATACATTGATGAGCAGATAAAACCTGTCCAAATATGGAAAATAGTCACTAAAAATAAGTTGATGAGACTAATTTGTCTGCTTCGTGGATTTTTGGAAAAAAGATGAGGAAGGGGTACTATTTTTTTTTTTTTTAAGGCTTAGAAAGTATTCTTTCAATTCAGTCTATTCTGTTAGCTGGTTTGTAGGTGGGATACTTGACTCACAAATGGGACTGTTTCTACATGTGAATGATAATGATAGATGTTGTATAAACATTGTAGCCAACAGGTGTTCTTAAAAGGCAATTAACATATCATTAAGGGCATGAGTTCTGTTTACATTTATAAATTCCTTAAGGATGTAGGACTGCTATATCTCTGTGATGTAAAACACAGTATGCTGTTTCAGTGTAATACTTGATTCAACTATAATATAGTTTAAATACCTAGACTAAGGATTTCACTTCTCGTTTCTAGTAGGATGATTTGTTTTGATTAATTTTGTTTGCTAAGAGCTAATGCCTATATCATTTAATTTCAAATAAGATTCTTAGACTTTGTTTAACCATAACTTATATCACCATAGATATATAAGAATATAGCTTTTATAACTTATATAAAAACCTTAGGCTTTTGTATCTGAGTATTTACTTTCCAGGCTTACTTAACTTTTTATCTTCTAGAGTATAGCATTTAAAGTTATGTCAATTAAATTGCTTAATATATTTCCTTCATATAGGCAGTTGGCCAGACAGCAGGCTGATAAGAAAAAAGAAGAGTGCAAAGAAGGTAAGTAATGTTAATAGCATTTAAGGTTTTTGCTTATTGGTGTTTTTGTTTTGTTTTTCTTTTTACAACACGCTAATTTCCTTCTCAAGTTTATCGAGATGCATACAATAGCCTGTACATATTAAAATGCATACTTTGTTAGGTTTGACAGTGAAACCTTCACTGTGGTACGATAGTGAAGCTAACCATCACACCTAAATGTTTCTTTAGGTCCCTGTACCATCTCTTTTGGCTCTTACACCCCTTCCCCATTTCCAAGCAACTACCAATCTGCTTTCTATCTCTGTAACTTTGTTTGCATTGTCTAAAGTTTTATATGACTGGAATCATGCAGCATGTGTTCTTCTAAATCTGGTCTTTCACTCAGCATGTCCATGTTGTTGCATTTTGTTGCTGGGTAGTATTCTGTTATATGGATATACCACAATTTGCTTATCTCCTCATTTCCTTCCTTCCTTCCTCTCTTCCTCCCTCCCTCTTTGTCTCCTTCCCTCCTCCCCTACTCCTCCCTCCCATCTTTCTGACAGGGTCTTGCTGTGTAGCCCAGACTGGTCTCTTCATATACCACCACACTCAGTTTTATCTCTTTTTGGTGGAACTGGGATTTTGAATTCAGGGCCTTAGGCTTTCTAGGCAAGCTCTTTGCCACTTGAGCCATGCCTCCAACTCTTCTTCATCATTTTTAGGGGTGGGGGCAGACTGGAGTTTGAACTCAGGGCTTCACACTTGCAAAGCAGGTACTCTACTCCTTGAGTCATGCCTCCAGTCCATTTTATTCAGGTTATTTTTGGAGATGAGGTCACAAGAAGTATTTTGCCTGGGCTGACCATGAGCCTCCCAAGTAGCTAGAATTACAGGTGTGAGCCACTGGCGCCCAGCTCTCTTTATCTTTTGATGGACAGGTTATTTCCAGTTTGGGGCTATTAGGAATATGTGGGTGCAAGTTTTTGTATTGCATATCTTTCTTGGGAGTGGGCGGGTATACCATAGGTGTATGGTATGACTTTATTTTCTAATGTTTTTAAGAAAGGTAAATTTAAGTTGCTATAATTTTGTTACATGAAAGTTTAGCAATTCAGTTGCTCATTTTAAAATTGTTTTTTAATACTATTTCAAATGTTTATTTTTCTGTACACGTTTGTGAAGACAAAGTGATTGCAGTTACTCGGTCATTGAGGACTAGAAACATTGTTCAGACTACAGAGCATTTGCATGGAGAGAATGGTGACGTTGAAGTTCGCCGAAGTTGTAGGATTAGAAGTCGGTACAGTACTGTGAACCAGTCTGTACTATTTGACAAACTCATAACAAAGTAAGTGAAAATCACTCAGACCAAAATGACTTGTCTTTTTTTTGGAGGACCATGAATTTTGACCATCCTGAAGATTTTAATGCATTCAATTTGTGTAAAGAATAAGGGAGAATGGTTATTTGAGACCTTTGTAATAATACTAAGTGTTTAAATTCTTGTAAAGAAATTTTAAAATATTTTTACACAAGAAAGCCCATGCTTCTTATTGAAATATTTTTATCAATATTTTTAAAGCACTGCTGAAGCTGTACTTCAAAAAATGGACGACATGAAGAAGATGCGCAGACAACGAATGAGGGAGCTTAAAGACTTAGAAGTGTACAATGAAGCAGAAGAAGTAAGGGTGTGCTTTAAACTCTCATTTAATTGCTTCCCGTGGCACATAACCAATTTGCAATTAGATTATTCATCACCTTGTCCAGCGTTTGTTTGATCAATGACTAATTACTATCGGAGTTACAAGCTTTTAACTGTACATATCTTTTTTTTTTTTTTTGTCTTTTTTTTCTCCTCTTATCACTTTTACATTTACTTACATATATATATATATGTATATACGTGTATATATATATTACATACACATATATACGTGTATACATTGTGCCACCTCCCCCCCACCTTTCAAACCCCCTTCCCCCGTGTACGTGTATCTTTTTAAGAATGATTGGAGGTCCTACTATATTTTTTTTATGATTGTATACTAAATGATAATGGCTTTTATTTAAACATTTGTAGGGCAATCTTAATATGTATACAAGAGGAAAACAAAAAGGTATTCAACGAGCTGATGAAGAAACAACCGATAACCAAGAAGGCAGTGTAGGTTAGTCTTTTCTCTTGTCCTGTTTTCCATGTTTGAATTTAAGTAATTTGTTTAGTAGGAAATAGCCTTCTCATTCAGAAGCTGCATTATTTATGGTAGTTTGTGTGGATTATCAGATTGGCCATAATTTAAAAGGAGTGGAAACAAGGGAGAAAAGCATAGTGTGGTTTGTTTAGAAAGTAACTGAAATACACAATTCTAAAGCAAATAACATTGCTTTGTTTATATAGTACATTTGCAGATAAGACAATACATCCCTGTTCTAGTTAAATGGTGATTAAAGTTCAGTTTTGCTCTTTTATTTAAGATAAATTAGCATAATTGTTTCTTCTTGAGTTGGAACCAGGGGGGTTTTTTTGGTGTGTGGGGGGGACACTGGAATTTGAACTCAGGGCCTCACACTTGCTAGGCAGGCCCTCTACCACTTAAGCCATTCCACCAGCCCTTTTTTGTGTTGTGTATTCTGAGATAGTCTCTCACTTTTTGCCTAGGGTGGCCTTAAACTTAGATCCTCCTGATCTCTGCCTTTCAAGTAGCTAGGATTACAGGCATGAGCCACTGGCACCTGGAGAGAACCGGTTTTCTAAAACACATTTTCAGTGTGTTTGAGGAGGATGTTTTAGAATTATCCTAAGAAGATTGTTTGAGTTATGCTGCTTGTAACTCATTAACAGTCAGGGGAGCCATATGGAATGTCAATTAAAAGCAAAAATTGGCTGGAGATACATCTCAGTGGTAGAGCGCTTACCTAGCATGAACAAGGCCCTGAGTTCAATCACCAGCATCACAAGAAAATGAACAAACAAAAGGCAAAACTAAGTGAGGAGATGTTAAAACTTGTTATGTGCCACATTAACTTGGAAGCTTCAGTAGACTTGCCTTTACTAATAAGATTCCCAATAACATAAACTTTAATTTGTGCTAAGAGTAGCCTTCAAACTGCTTTCTTTGCTTCCTAGTGCTTAATTCTGTAATTTTTACTTAAGTTTAAAAAAAAAACTTGATGCAAAGCAATCACAGGTTCTTTCTGTGAATAACCTAGGATGAAATTTATTTATTTGTTTATTTTTAGCAGCATTGGGGTTTGAACTTGGGGCCTTGCACTTGGCTACACTGGCACTCTTACCACGTGAGCTACTCCACTAGCCCTAAAAGGTGATAGATTTTAAAAGGGAGGATTTCTTTCTCTTTGAGCTCCCTAAGTTAAAAATCATTCCCCTTTTTGGTGGGTATTCTTCTGGAAATGTTTCTTAATTGTAGAATCATCTGAAGAAGGTGAAGACCATGAAGATGAAGATGATGGTGAAGATGAAGATGATGAAGAAGAAGATGAAGATGATGATGATGAAGATGATGATGATGAAGATGATGAAGATGATGATGATGAAGATGAAGATGAAGAAGATGGAGAAGAAGATAATCAGAAACGCTACTATCTTAGACAGAGAAAAGCAACTGTTTACTACCAGGCTCCAATGGAAAGTAGGTGCTAGTCATGCTTTTTGTAGGAGAAAGATATGTACATTAGCTTTATCTTCACTGTCCCACCTTTGTTCTTTTTTTTTTACAAAGTACTTTTCCATGTTTTCCTTTTACTAAATACTCATACTGTTGTTTTAACCTATCCTAAATTTGCAGGAAGTCATTTTCTCAGAGTTAAATGTTAGCCTTGAACAAAGCAAGTAACTGAGCTATTTTGAAATTTGTGTCTGTTTTTATTTTAGATTGCACAGCTTTCTTCTTGACTTGTCAGTTTGTATAGATAGGACTGCTTTAGATTTGTTTACAGTGTCCCTTAGTACTTGTGACATTTACACACAGATCTGATAATCACCGGGTAGTATATGAGTAGAATCACAGTGCTTATTTATGGACTGTGTGTTTTGGCTGGTGGCGTGCTATACATATTTTCAGCAGCAACCCTGCAGATATAATTGATATAAGACATGTGTTTGCTAGTACTTTCATGGACAGCAGCACCTTTGTAAGTGTTTAGATAAAGAGCCAAATTATCTTCATACATATTTATATGTTTACATGGATATATGTAACATATACATGTATGTATGTTTACATGGATATATTTCCTTTTCTAGAGCCTCGTCACCAGAAAAAGCCCAACATGTTTTACAGTGGCCCAGCTTCTCCTACAAGACCAAGATACCGATTATCTTCTGCAGGAGCAAGAAGTCCTTATTGTAAACGAATGAACAGGTTTGATTCTGCAATAGTAATCAATTTATAACATAATTTTGGCTATATTAATTTAGGCTGGATTCTAGAGTCTTTGAATTGATTATATTAGGGTAGAGTTCTAGAATTTCATATTTGAGAGCAATTTATTTTATGCCTTTAGTGCTCCAATCCCCAATACCACTAGCTGGTTTTCTTTGCTCTTGCTTCCACTAATCAGAAGCATTAGTAACTAACTTTGTAAGGTAGTGTATTCCATTGTTCCATACTTGAATAATAGAACAACAGTTGTACTGTATTCCAGGCTCTGTTAAGTATTTTACATAGATTGTTTCATTTAATTTTCACATTTAGAATATAAGTTAAGCCCTTTTTTCATATACTACTCACAGATATTTTCCCACCATGTCAAATGTTCTAAGTTATGTAGCTTCTAGACTTCTCATGTATGATCATCTTTTTCTGGATCTATTTTATAATCTGTTTCTCTTATATTTTAGGAAACATTTGTATTCTTTGACTATTACAATTGTTTATGGGCTTACATCCGAATAGTTGTTGCTTGTCTGTCAAATTTAAGTCCAAAGAGGTAATGCATGCTATGTCCTCATTTTGCTGAGTAGTGAGAGGATTTTTAATGCATTGGAATAATCAAGGTTTTAGTAACGTTATAGTGGTTCATGAATGAGAGAAGAATAAGGCATGAAAAAATGACATTGGCATGGGAAGTGGTGTTTTTTTTCCCTAGCATTATTAATTTACTCAGAAGTGAAACTGAAGTATTAGGAGATTTCACCTATTTGAATAGCTATGGGAAGTCTCATAGAAGCAAACTATTACATTTTGGACATGAAAGTCAGCACATTTGTAAGTGCTGAAAAAATACACTTGTGCTCCTGAGTCTTTTAATTTCATTGTCAAAATCATAAGTTTGTGTTTCTACCATCCCTTTTCACCTGACCAGAGCCCAGAAGGATGAAGATTCAGGAAGGCAAACTCCGTGCTAGGGCTAATAGCTTTTTAAGAGCAATTTACTTGAAAAGAGGCTACATGGGCAGTTTTTCCATAAACTCCTTAGAATATTGTTAAAAATTTCTATCTTGGTAGTGAAATGTAATGATCTTTAGAAAAGGACAGAAGATAATGGTGCTCCATGAGCCCTGCCACCACCAAAGCCCAGGATCAGGGCAACAATCTTGAATACCTGGCTGAAGGAGCAAGCTTCTATTTGATGCAGCAGAAGAAAGAGGCTAATCGTTACTTTGAGATTTAATTTCTTTCCCCATCTTTGATGGGTTTGTGTTTCTGGAAATAACATTTATTGATGTACTAGCTTTGCAGTTAACAGTGTGTCTTGCAGAAAGTAGTATTGGGAGGAGATACCTTTGCTTATAAGTTTCTGATATCTAGTGATATCCCTGTGAAAAATTAGTAGTTACTTGGTACAGGAATTTTTTTACTCCTCCAATTATTTAACAGATGTTTGAGTGCTACCAAGTGCCAAGCACAATGGATATAAAAATGAGTAAGGCAGAGTTCCTTCCCTTGATCTGATAGACTAGTGGAGGATTTTGCCATTTTAAGTTTAAATTGAAGCATGGATTAAAAGATGAAAGCTGTCCTGGGTCACATTATTTAACTTGCTAACCTTGGGGTTTGTTGTTTTTGGTGGGAATAGGGTTTGAATGAGGGTTTCACGCTTGCAAAGCAGGCACTGTACCACTGAAGCCCTACTTCCAGTCCATATTGTTCTATTTGGGTCTCTCAAATTATTTGCCGAAGCTGGCCTTCACCTGCGATCCTCCTGATCTCAGCCTCTCAAGTAGCCCGGATTATAGGGATGAACCACCAGCACCTGACATGTATTGGTTTTTATAATCTCTCTAAACTTATTTTTTGTGTAACAAAAAAACCCAGCTTTAGTGCAATAATGAATATGCCATACAGGTTATCTATTTAAATTGTACAAGTCATTTAAAAACATTTCATCACCTCAGAGAGAAACCCTGATTCTTCAGTGATCACCCTACAGTCTCCCAATCCCTCCAGCCCCAAGCAACCATTACTTTATTTTTTTTGTTTGAAGTTTTTTGAGACAGGGTCTCACTGTAACCCAGGCTAGTCTGGAACTGGGCTCTGCCAGCCTCAGCCTCCTGAGTGCTAAGATTACAGGCATGAGCTATCGTGCCTGACAATTTTACTTTCTGGCTAACTTGCCTATTTCGAGTATTCCTTAAAAGTGGAATCTTTTTGCTGCTGGTTTCTTTGACTTGTTGTATCACATATCAATACTTCATTCTTTTTTATTCCAAATAACATTCCATCATATGGATAGGCACGTTCTATTCATCCATTTATTGGTTGACAGACATTTGTTTCCACGGTTGCCGTGTGTGTGTGTGTGTGTGTGTGTGTGTGTGTGTGTGTGTGTGTGTGTGTGTGTGTGAGAGAGAGAGAGAGAGAGAGAGAGAGAGAGTGAGTGAGTGAGTGAGTGATACTGGGGTTTGAACTCAGGGCTTCGCACCACTTGCTAGGCAGACTCTTCTACTGGTTGAGCCACTCTTCCAGCTTTTTTTTTCTCTGCGTTACTGGCGTTTAAACTCAGGGCCTACACTTTGAGCCTCTCCACCAGCCCTTTTCTGTGATGAGGTTTTTCAAGATAGGGTCTCAAGAACTATTTACCCAAGCTGGTTTCAAACTGTGATCCTCCTGATCTCTGCCTCCTGAGTAGCTAGGATTACAGGTGTAAGCCACCAGCACCCAGCTCCCTTTTATTTTTGACTTTTTTGAAAAGGCCATGTGAAGATCTTATCTCTTCTAACAGCCTTAATGTAGTCATTTTGCTTATTAGCCTTTGCACTTTTACTTGAAGAGACCAGCTTGTTTATAGCTCATGCAGTTGCTGAGGCATGGAAATAAGTCACATCTCCAAAGCATCATTTGATACTGCTTTTAGTATTTATGGCACAGAGCATCATGGTGGGAGTGTGGCAGAAGAGGCTACTCACCTCATGACTAGGAAGCAGAAAGAGAGGAAGAGGCTAGGGATGAGATATATCCTTCAAAGCCACACCCCCCAGTGATCTACTTCTTCTAACCAGGCCCTACTCCTAATAATTAAGCTGTAAACCCATCAATAGTGCCTCCAGCTGGGGACCAATCCTTCAACATATGAGCCTTTTAGGGAGATGATTCATGTCCAGACCGCAATACCTGATGTTCATGCACATCATTGTTGTTTGCTTAAAATTTTTTACTGCTTTGTGAAGTAAAAAATTAGAAATCACCAGTGTAGTTATATGTACAATGTAGATTTTGGTAATGGGCATAGATTTGAATTCTGGCACTATCAATGATTTAATTTTCATTTGTTGAACAAGTTATCTAACCTTTGAACCACATTAGCCCTGTCCGTAAAACGAGCTTACTGATAATATACTCGTCCAAAATTTTAATTGAGATTAAGTGAGAGGGCTAGGGGTATAGCTCAGAGGTAGAGCATTTGCCTAGCATGTCTGAGATCCTGGGTTCAATCTCTAGCACTATAAGGAGAGGGTGAGTTTTATATGAAGTAATATGTCAAATAAGTATATGAAAGAGTCACTAAGTGTTAGTCCTTTTTTATTCATTGTGAAATTTATCTTAATTCCGTGAATTCATAGTAAGTTCACATACAATTACATAGAAGCTTTAGAGTCTAATATTAATGATAACATTAAATAAGTTAGTCTTCAATTTAATATTGTGACATATACTAGATAATTTTAGTTATAAGCTGGTCACAAAAATAATATTGAATGTGTAGATAAGTTGAGGATTACGTTCTCTTATTTTTGAGATTTCATAAACCTTATCCAAAACCGTTGGGGCCCTTTGCATTTCAGAATTTAGATTTTTTGGGTATATTTACAGAGGTAACATATAACGTATATAGTGTGTAACTAACATCTCTAGAGTTGCCTGAGCCATTACTGCATAGTTAGATATGTTAATTCTGCAGTAAAAACAGTAATAATCATAATAAGTGGACAGATAGCATCCACTTGTGCCATTTCAGGTCATGGTTTTTGCTGCTAAGTGAATAATTCAAAGACTAGTAGTTTACAGTTTTTGTTTTTAAGATAAGAGATTGTGGACCTGCAATATGCAAATAATAGATTGTGAATCTACTTCTCGTGATTATACTCTGACTCAGGAAAAGTTGTAGACCCTGAGCCAGTAGAATGATTAAAAGTTTTAAGTTTTACCCGCCAGATTCTTTTTTTTTTTTTTTGGCTTTTGCAACTGTCCAAATGTAAAAGTGGTTAAAAAATATTTTTATTTGTAGCACTAAGTGTCTTATTTAATATTACTAAGCAGTCTAAAGAATTTGATATTATTTTTACTGTTTTGTAAGAAAACACATGGCTTTGATAATTCATCCACATTAATACAGTTGCTCGATGGTGGAGTTGAGTTGTCAATTTACAGTTGATGATATAGTATAAATAAAAAGCCATCTTAGTCCTTATTGTTTGCCAGCTTTTTGTTTTGATTTGGGTTTTTGACTGGGCTGGGAATTGAACCCAGATCTTGTATGCTCTTTCAAATTATAATACCACAGATTCTAATACTCTCTTTTTCTCTTTTTTTTTTGAGAATTATTAATTTATATCAGGACTAAAAAGTCACTCTGTGTGGACCATCTGTTAATGAGCATGATGATCAGCTTTACCACAGTATCCTTTATTTTCCTTCCTTTCAGTTGTCCAAGTCTTTTATTACCTCCAAAAGACTCAATCAATAAAGCATAGTACAAGGTTTCAGCAAATATATTAAGTTTATGATAAGCCTTTCTGAATGATTAAGTATTTCTGATTACTATGGCCTATGCCTTTTTTTCCCTGCCTTCCCCCATCATGATTGCAGTTTTCCTCTTCACTTTAGGCGAAGGCATGCAATCCACAGTAGTGACTCTACTTCTTCTTCCTCTTCTGAAGATGAGCAACACTTTGAGAGGCGAAGGAAAAGGAGCCGTAATAGAGCTATCAATAGGTGAGTACTATATCGATGACTTTTTAAACTACCAGTGATTCTTTTCTTTTTTTTGGCATATATTATCTGTACAGAGAGGTTTCATTGTGATATTTCCATACATGTGTATAATGTACTTTGATCGAATTCTATCAGTGATTCTTTTTTTAATGGTGATAAAAAAGAATAATTCAAAAATAGTTACTGCTTGGCTGACTGTATAAACCACTCTACTGTCTTATTAGAAATACCTACAGTTGAAACAAATAATAGGTTAGAATATAATGTTATGATTTCTTGCCACACTATCATATAGTCTTCAGTGAGGCTTGTGAACATTGACTTTAGGGAATAACTTTTTTTTAATTTCAAATATACTTTTTTTCCCACTTAGGGAAATTGAATGTTTTACTCATATCATAACTCCTTGTAGTTTAAGTCCACATCAAGTCCTCTTGATTTTCATAATAATTACATGAAATAGGTCAGGAATTACTCTCATTTTACAGATCGGGGTGGATGAATGAAAATGAAATGCTTAGATTCTAATATTTTTAATACTTTCAATATTTTTAAATATTTCCAGCAGAGTCCGGTGCTGATTGCTTACCCTATAATCCTAGCTATCCAGGTGGCAGAAATCAGGAGGATCACAGTTGGAAGCAAGCCCTAATAGTTCATGAAAATGTATTTCCAAAAAACCTACCACAAAAATAGGGCTGGCAGATGGCTCAAGTGATAGAGTGCCTGCCTAGGAAGCATGAGGCCCTGAGTTCAAACCCCAGTGCTGCCAGATAGATAGATAGGTAGATTTTTTTTTTTAAGTATAAAATAAGATAAATAATTTCCAGCAGAAAATAATGGCTTGAGGAATGGCTCAAGTGGTATAAAACCTGCCTAGCAAGTATGAGGCCCTGAGTTTAAACCTCAGACCTGCCCCCCCATACCTCCGCCAAAAAAAATTCTATAGTAAAGAAAAGTGCTTGACAGAGCAACTGAAAATAATAATTAAAGGGCCGTGCAAGGAACTTTTGTAGTCTAAGCTCTATTCTTACCATGTTAAATCTGCCCTGTTCACTACAGTATACACTAACCTATGTGGCTGTTGAGAATTTGAAGTGTAATTTGTTCAAATTGAGATATACTCTTAAGTCTTTGTATAAAATACATACTTAGGTTTCAAACAGTTAATACAAAAAAAAGAGAATATAAAATAGCTGAATTTTTGAAAATAATTGATTGTAGACTCCAGCATCCAGGAGGCCGAGACAGGAGCATCATGAGTTATAGGCCAGCCTGAACTACATAGCGAGACCCCGTGTCAAACAAAGAAAAAAAATAATTGTATGTTAAAACAATTATTTTTGGTATATTAAGATAAATAAAGTAATATTTTACTTTGGCATTTTTGTTTGTTTGCTTAGTGTTGCTAATCGAAAATTCAAAATTACATTTGTGGCTTATATTTCATGTCTGTTGGACAGCAATGAATCATATCATCCTGAAGCTGCATATTCAAGAATTATTTAAGAAATACCTTTCGGGACGCTACAATTAAAAATTTGTCCATCTTAAATTTCTCAGCATAAATTCCTCATGGCACTGTTCTCTCACAGAGTGACTGTGGTTAATAATATTGTATTAAATATACCAAAATAGCTACAAGAGAGAATTTCCAGTACTCTTACCACAAGGAAATGGTGAATATATGAGGTGATAGAGTTGCTGAATATCCCAGTTTGCTTATCACATAATGTATACATGTATCAAAACATCACACTGTACTCCATAAACATTTATAATTTTGGGGGGCAGTTCTGAGGTTTGAACTCGGGGCCTCATGCTTGACCATTTATAATTACTATGCATCATTTAAGTTCCTCGTGAAATTTGAAATTAGCAATAATTTTCACTTAGGCAAGTATGATATGCCATTACTTGTGTTCAGTTGCCACAGTCAGTCTTTGCTTAGGCATTGTAGTATAAGTATCTTCTGTAGCATAGACAATCTTAATTTTTCCATCTATAAAATATTCTAGGAAACTAGTGAGAGGATTGATGTGGCTCCAGATGCTGGTGGATTATAAGAATTCTGTGAAGAGGTATTATAGCATAGCAGAGTTGTCACAGGTCTGGAGACAGAGTGCTTCTGTTTTATTCCTAGCTCTATCACTTACCAGTTTAGTGACTTAGGCAAATTAAGTACCTCGTCTGTGCCACGGTTTTCTTTTAAAATGAGGAAAATAGTAATACCTATCTCTGTTATAAGGATTTAGTGACTTAGTACAAGTAAAGCATCCAAAACTAAGACAGCATCTTGCAAGTTGTAAATACTGTTTGTTAGATACAGCATTATAATGTATATCAGTATTGTCTGAATTCTCCACCACGAATTACTTTATGATGCTATGGCATCTTGGTCATTTGATATTATCATTTGATTGTGTGTCTTTAATAATAAAGCTTTGGATTTAAGTATTTCTAACATTTAAGTTTAAGGCCTATAAAGAAAATAAGGAAGTTGAAATTCATGATTTAATTAAGATTAATATTCTAATTTGGGGAGGAAGGTGTGTTGATAGGTGTCTTTTTTTTTTTTTTTTTATCTTTTTTAAATAGATGCCTACCCTTAAATTTTCGGAAAGATGAAGTAAGGGGAATTTATAAAGATCGAATGAAAATTGGAGCAAGCCTTGCTGATGTTGATCCAATGCAACTAGATTCATCAGTGAGTACTCTTAATTTGAAATGTGTGCTTCACCTAATCTATTGTATTCTTTGTTTTACTTTAATTTTAAAGTTAAAAAAGGAACTTATTTCTCGTCAGAAACTTTAAACTTTATAAGCATTTTTTTAAAAATCTTTGGGCCACAACTAATTAAATAATTAACTGTTAATTACGTGCGGGTTGGCATTGTTTAGACATAGGGTGATGTTCTAAACTTGTCGATGTTTTCTTCCATTGCCAGGTGAGATTTGACAGTGTTGGTGGGCTGTCTAACCATATTGCAGCTCTTAAAGAAATGGTAGTGTTTCCGTTACTTTACCCTGAGGTCTTTGAAAAATTCAAAATTCAACCCCCAAGGTAATCAAGTTACACTTTTCAGTTTAACCATAATCTGTGCTGTCCTACTATTGCTGCTTGTACTTCTCACACTTTTATTGATTATTTCCTATACAACTTTTCTCCCTGAATCACTCAATACAAAAACACTATTTGTAAACTTTTTTAAATTAGTAAGCTTTTTTCCCTTTACCCTGTAAAAATAATGTATAAAGTTATTAATAAATCAATCACAGTTAAGCATGTGAATTTTAAAGTGAACTTTATAATTGAAAAAATTTAACAAGTGTTAACATTAAATAGCATTTATTTCTTACAGGAAATGTCTAAAATAAGTTAATGAGTACAAAAGAAATAAAGTCAAATTTTTTCTGTATTTCTCCTTCCTTAAAATACATATTCTTACCCCCTATAAAATTTGAATTATGTGCCAGTGTGCTGGTACATGACTGTAATCCCACTATGCAGGAGTCCAGGCAGGAGAATCCCAAGTTCAATGCCAATCTGGGCTAAATAGCAAGACCTTATTCCTTAAGAAAAGATGTTTTTGATTTATGTGATTGTTATATGATTGCATATGCAGGGTAAGATAATATGGTGACTATGATAAATGAATAAAAGAAAGTGTATTTCAAGTGAAGGGTTTTATTTAGTTTCTTTATTAATTTTATCAATATTAACTCCTAGGTTTTAAGTTGTCGTTGTGGAATTATATTTCACTTGTCTTATACCTTTTTTTTAATGTGGGGGGGCAGAGGAATCAGTACTGGATTTGAACTCAGGGCCTTGCACTTGTTAGGTAGACACTCTAATCCTGAGCCATGCCCCAGCCCTTTCTGCTTTGTTTTTATAAAGATAGGATCTTCTGCTTTTGCCCAGGCTGGCCCCGGACTCCATCCTCCTACCTCTGTCTCCCGATTAGGTGACGGGTACATCACCGTGCCCTACTTTTTTGTTCACTAATTAAATGAATTCATGAAGTTGGTTCCTAATTTTTGTTTCAACACTGTACTTTTTAACTAAGTATTAAAATATGTAACATTATTTTACAGAGGGTGTTTGTTTTATGGTCCACCTGGAACTGGAAAAACTCTGGTTGCTAGAGCACTTGCCAATGAGTGCAGTCAAGGGGAGAAAAGAGTTGCATTTTTCATGAGAAAAGGTGCTGATTGTCTGAGTAAATGGGTAGGGGAGTCGGAAAGGCAGCTGCGATTGCTGTTTGATCAGGTACGATAATAAATTTTAATTCTCTGGGTAGTTATATAATTAAGCAAGTGTAAATATATAAGGATTAGAGAAGTCTCTTAATCAACATTTCATAAAAATAAGTTCAGAAGAACTGTACCAAATAATACAATGTTTTGAGATTATTCTACTTTTTATATGTAAGATAACACTGACCTACAGTGAACAACTATGCAGTAAAAAAAGAAAAAGAATGATTGGATCTAAGTTCTTTGGAGTCTTAGGTCTAATACCTAGCGTGAGAGAGGTTGTCTCATACTTGGTGAGTCATGTCTCTGTGTGAATGCTGAACAGTTTTACCCTACAGAGGCTTTCAGTTTCATTTTCCAGATTGTGTTGACAGCATATTGGGAGATAATACATTCTGCTCTACTGAGACATATTGCTGAAAATGCTTTTAAATCTCTTTTTGGAACTCTGTGAGGTTCTTTTATCTTTACTGAAATAGGTTTTTTAAAAATCTATGGCATTTTGCAAAGTAATTTTTTCCATCCTAACATGAAGGTAGAATGTGTAGCTGTCTTCTAGTCTTTGTCTCCACAGTTAGTCTTTAAAGATATTTCTCTGTGTGAGCCAGTAGCTACAGCTGTATGGACTCTATGTAACTAGTGGGGTATATATTTTGGATGTTCCAATTGAAAATTCAAAGAAAATTGACCATATGTTATAATTTAGTCTAAGTCTGAAAATACTTCTTGGATTTATAAATTATATTGTTATATATTACAAATAACTTCTGGTAAGCAAGTTTGAATGAAAATAGATTGCAATGGTGTATTTATATAGATTTATAAATTATGTTTTGATAAGCAAGTTTGAATGAAATTGGATTAAGTTGGTTTGTATTAAATCTACATATTTGAGGTTTTTTATTATAACAAGTGACCACTGGACCTGCTTTTAGGCCTATCAGATGCGCCCATCAATTATTTTCTTTGATGAAATAGATGGTTTGGCTCCAGTACGGTCAAGCAGGCAAGATCAGATTCACAGGTAAAACTTGCTCGATGACACTCATACTTTTCTTCCTATATTTTGAGCTGTTTTGATGTTATTTGAGAGATGGAATGTTAATGGTGAATGTTTCTTTCACCATTTAACAAACCAGAAGTTTCTCTTTTTTTGGCTAATAGAACCCTAAACACAATAGAAAAAGAAAAGCATTGAACCTTTACTGAGAGTCAGAGCATTCTAAATAAAGCTTTCAAATCTTGGTTATAGAAGATTTAATTCACTTACAAACAGCTGTCCATGGGCCAGGGGGTAAGGCACAGGAAGTGGGTGAGCAAGGCCAATGGTAAAAATCAAGTTGTGGTGGTAAATATGGCTAAGTGACCCTAGTGCTAGAGCACAGCCAGTTAGCTTGAGCTCCAGCCCTTTATTGCTATGCAGAAACTGAGACCTAAGAAATAGATTTGCTTTCTCAAATTTTATACTTAAATGTTGCCAAGTGATTTTTTTTTTTTTTTTTAAACACAGGGTCTTGAATTTCTGATCCTCCTTCCCCTCATCCCCATTGCTGGGATTGCAGGCATGAACTGCTATGTCCCGCTTCAGATGCTTTAAGACATTGCCTAGACGAAACAAAATATGTCTTAGGGCATTAATACTTGTTTAAGATGCTAATACTAGCCAGCCTTGACTGCACCTGTCCCCCATGAGTAGGTGTTTATCCAAGGGAGCATTTTTCTTAATTCCTGTGTCCCACTTGAATCTAAATTACTTCCCTCCTCCCCTTTTTTGGTACTGGGGACCAAACCCAGGGCTTCACACATGCTCGGCAAGCATTCTACCACTGAGCCACATCCCTGGCTGAAGCTGCTTTTAGTTCTGATTCATCTTTTCCAGAGCTTTCCCAGTGGTCTCATGAGTTAGACATAATTACTTAGTTAACTTGGGATACCCTAAAGCACGTGTTTCTGTGCCTTCATATATGCTAGGATTGTTTTGTATTAGAGGTAATACAGGAAACGTAATAACGATGTGATTGCCAGGTAGGTTCTGACTTTTCCAGTGTCTGACAGTATTTACTGTGTTCTGATGGCCACCTTTGTCCTTCTGTCCTCTGATGGCCTTCTTGATGTTAGACAATTTCATTTGTTGCTGACTACATTGAAATGTAGAGTACCGTGGTGACAAGTTTTATCTATACATGCCCTGTTAGTAATCATATAAACTTCCTATATATGACAAGGCTCATTATCAGTTCACACTGACTTCATTGTGTCAACAGGGAGAAACATGACAATACTGTCATCACTTTGCAGTCAAATCAATTGGGACAATTCTTAAGAGATGGGAGGAATTTTTTTAGAAATTAAAGAGTAATTATAGCAAGCAAAGACATGCCATTCAAATATATGCATAGATGTATTTGTTTGGTTGGTTGGGTTTTTGAGACAGGGTCTCTATGTACCCTAGACTGACTTCAGACCGGCAACAGTACTGTCTCAGCCTTCCTAGTGCTGAGATTATAGGCATGCATTGCCACAGCCAGCTATATACATATGTATTTTAAGAGAAATTTACAAGTTTTGTTTCTTTAAATCAAAGTCTTAGAATCTGAAAGTGAACAGTGTTTTAGGATTTAGTATGTTAAAGGTGATTAAATTGTGCTCTGCATCTTATTGCACATGAACGTTGTTGGTAAATAAGATTTTCAGCTTACGAGAAGGAAATACAAATATAAAGTTTAAGAGCTAATTTAAAACCCTAAAGTTTTTACTTTGGATTGGAAATAGCAATATGAACTCAAGATAAATTGTTTTCCTAATAAAGACAAAATAATTCTTAACTCTAAACAGCCTAGAAGCATCACAGTTCCAACAGCAGTTAAGTGTCTCTAGTCCCTAGAATATGGTCTCTGATCCTAGGACTCAGGAGAGATGGCCAGTTGTACCAGTGAAGCAAGAGATAAGCAACACAAGCCTGGGATATCTTGTAATACCTGGAAGCAAGGGAACAATCAACAAATGTAAGAATGACAGAGCTGGGCGTGATAGCACCCACCTGTAATCCCAGATTTGGAGGCAGGAGGATTGCTAGTTGGAGGCCTGGGCCATGTTGTAAAGCCCTATCTTTAAAAAAAAAACATAGGATCCAATTTCAGGTTTCCCACTGGCCAAAGATGGGACAGTTTGCACATCAGAAATAAATACTAAAATAGTTTAAAATGTGTCAAATACAGGAAAAATAATTTGTGTGTGTGTGTGTATGATAGTGAGGTTTGAACTCACAGCTTCATGCCTGCAGACACTATCACTTGAGCCATGCCCACTGCCCTTTTTTGCATTAGTTATTTTTCCAGTAGGATCTTATGTTTTTGTCCCGGTTGGCTTAGATGATGATCATTCTCCCTCATAGCTGGGATTACAGACATGTACCACCATGCCTAGCTTTATTTGTTGAGATGAAATCTCACTAATTTTTGACCTAGGCTGGCCTCAAACTGCAAACCTCTTCATCTCCAGTCATATGCCACCATGCCTAGCCCCTCAGTTTGTTTGTTTGTTTTTTGTGGTATTGGAGATCAAACCCAGTTCCTTGCAATGTTCCTTGCAAGTGCTCTATCACTGAGCTACATCCCCAGGTCAGAAAAAACATCAATTTTTGCTTTTTAATCTAGTTGGTCACCCCAGAGGGTGCTACATCATTAACTTGTTGATAATAAAGGGAAAGAACCAAACCTATATAGATCATAATTCAGGGTAATACAATAGTTGATGGAGTAATGAGGTTTTTTTTTACAGGTAAATCACTGCTTAAATGGAAGAATTGAATCAGAAAATCACCATTTTGCAACCTCTTATAAATCTAGACCTGTGTTTTAAGTAGGATGATTTTTGTACCAGACGTTTGTCTAGTGACATTTTCGGCTGTCACCAGTGCTGAGGTTGAGAAACCTTGATTTAAATGATAATTATGAGCATGTGCTAAAGGGGTAAGGTAGAAATGGCATAGCTTAAGTGTATGGTATGTGGGTAGAGTATGCTAATAACAGTTCACATAACTGCAACCCACTGGTTGATCTCAGTGGGAAACTGGTATATCAAGTGCCTCCAACAGTGATTTGGTAGAAAGTACATAGTATCTTCCTATGAGCTGTGCTGTCAGAAATGACTTGACCTGCATCTGTTAAGTTTCTAGATCTAGCTATCAGTTATAAAGCATGTGGAGGACAGAGGGACAAGATGAATGATCCCACCAGGAAACAGTCGGCCCAGTCCAAAATCTAAAAGGGAAATACACATGACAAATGACCCAGTTTCTTCAACAAGGGAATGGCATGGAAGCATAGGGGGGAGACTGGGACAGTAGAAACAGTTGAGGATTTAGGTTAAATGGCCAGTGTGTAACAGCTCTTCTGTTATCCTCCATTGAACAAACCAAACGCAAAAAGACCTTCTGAGGGTTAGCACAGTGGTACAGTGCTTGGCTGGCATGTGCCTGGTCCCCAGGATTGAGAGAGGGAGAGGGAGAGAGAGATGAATCTGAGGAAATTAGATTTAAAGTCCTTATCTCTTAAAAGTATACACATGAAGAATTTCATGGAGTATTTATAGGTTAAATGTTATGTCTGAGGTTTGATTTTGTTTTTTGTTTTTTAAAGCAGTTAGGTAGAGACAAATAAAGGAGTACTGACAGTTGTTGAAGGTGGGTGATGAAGAAATGGAGATTGTTTTAATGAAAATCCTTTTCTAATGCTTTATGCATATTTCACTTTCTTTTGGTGTCCTTTTTTTGATAATGTACATATAATGGTATGTGTTACCATTTTTAGATACTGTTTGTCCTATATGGAACTATTGTTTTTTAATGTTGTGTCCCTGATTTGGAACTTTCCAGTTCCTTTGAGAAATTGTGCTTCATGAAGTGACTTGCAGAATCCATTTGTGGTCCTTTACAGACCATTTATGTTTCCTATTTCAGTTTCTAAATGCCAATAAGTATTTTATAGATTTTTTTTCAATCCACTAGAAGTTGACTATGTCCCCTAAAAAAACTTGTTCTCATGTTTAATGCATTTTAAGTCTTACCCCTCAAAAATATTACTAAATAATGTGTTCTGTGTCCATAGTATTAATCTCTTTTCTCTTATTTTTCACCTTTAGTTCTATTGTTTCCACCCTCCTAGCTCTTATGGATGGTCTGGACAGCAGAGGAGAAATTGTGATCATTGGGGCTACCAACAGACTAGATTCCATAGACCCTGCTTTACGAAGGCCTGGACGCTTTGACAGAGAATTTCTTTTTAGCCTACCTGATAAAGATGTAAGAATTTAGCATCACTTAACTTTTTACATCAAATTTTGAAGATCCTTCAGTTTTGTATCATGATATTATCAAATGTTAGTTCAAAAGAACTCAAATGGGGATAATCTTTTATACTTTAGGTATTATAGTGTCCCTCTAAAATTACTCTTCATCTTTTAATTTCAGCACAGCCATGGGATATTGTCAGTTTTGCTTCAGTAGCTTAATGAGCTATCAGTCTTTAGCTAATTCATTAGTCTTGGGTTTTTCCTGAATGCCGTCATGTAATTCCAGCCTGTTAAAGCCACGGAAGGCTTCTGAGAACCATATAAGAAAATATGGGTAGAATTGTCTTATTATAGTTAATATGCTCCAGAATTTAAACTCTTACAGATACTTCTTTTTTCATTTTTACTGTTTTATGCTTCTGTTTATATTAAGCATTATTACAAAATTTTAGAAAACTCAAAATAGTTTAAATTACTCTAATCTGAATACCACTTCATTATTATAGTTATAAAAAAACTTGTTTTTATTCATAGGCTCGAAAAGAGATTCTAAAGATTCACACAAGGGATTGGAATCCCAAACCACTGGACTTATTTCTAGAAGAACTAGCAGAAAACTGTGTTGGTAAACATTGTTTTAAACAGTTAAAAGAAATGTTAATTTCAAAGATGGAACAAGTTGTGGTCTTGCAACATTATGTTTAAAGAAACACAAGGTTATCCAGGCGTGGTGGCATGGGATCCCACACTTGGGAGAGGAAAACAGTGCTCACAAGTTCCAGGTCAGCCTGGACTGTATAGTAAGATATGTATCCAAAAAAACAAAACTCTACAAGGTTATATTTGTTTCTCATCTCTTACTTGTGGCATGTTTTCATCTCCAAAGTCCAAGATCTTAAATACATATATTTGCCAGATTGGCCATTGGGAAAATTAGAGCACATTATCACACTAATAATAGTCATCCTTTGTTGACCATTTGCATTATCCTAGTCATTCTCTTAAATTCCTGTATATATTACCTCATGGAATTTTCACATTAGTCCTGTGAATTAAGTAGCATGATCTCCACTTTACAGATAAGAAACATTTATAGAGCCTAAGTGGCTCTCCAAAGATACAGTAAATGATAGACTAGAATTTGAACTTAGTCTGATTTGGAAACTCAGATTAGTACCTGCATATTTCACTCACAAGTTGATTGATGTGTGATGGTTATTACCACCATATACATTCACTATGTAAATGAGAAATTTTAGCCTTGTTACTACTAGATAGCTAGGCTGATTTTTTAATTTTCCTTTATGACCATGTTAGTTGAGTTTGAGGTTTTATTTGCTTGTTTATTGCTTTTGGTAGGATACTGTGGTGCGGATATAAAGTCAATATGTGCCGAAGCTGCATTGTGTGCCCTACGTCGACGCTACCCACAGATCTATACCACTAGCGAGAAGCTACAGTTGGATCTCTCTTCAATCAATATCTCAGCTAAGGATTTTGAAGTAGCTATGCAAAAGATGGTCCCAGCCTCCCAGAGAGCTGTGACATCACCTGGGCAGGCACTGTCTGCCATTGTGAAGCCACTCCTGCAAAGTACTGTTCACAAGATCTTAGAAGCCTTACAGAGAGTATTTCCACATGCAGAAATTGGAGCAAATAAATCATTAGCCTCAGGTATAAAACTTAATTGACCACTGAAAGTTAGTTTGCATAATTGGTAAAGTTAATGTTTTTATACTTCTCAGAAATGTTTCTATTTGAAGGAAATTTATTTCACAGATTAATTTAACCCATTTTAAGTTTTGAAAGCATTTTTATATTTACTTGATATTCCTAACTGCACAGATATTTTTGATTCTTGAAAAGTTTTCATTAAGGTGTACTGATGTGCTCACTAAAGCATGACATAAAGTTTGGTTCTTGTTTTGCAGATATTTCTTGTCCTCTGCTAGAAAGTGACTTGGTTTACAGTGATGATGATGCTCCACCGGTATGTGAAAATGGGCTTTCTCAAAAATCCTTCAATAAGGCAAAAGAAAATTTTAATTTTCTTCATTTGAATAGGTATGTTCTCCCTTATGTGAGTTTTTTTAATGCAAATTCCCTAAAAATAAGTGAGATTTGGTTAATGAGATTTAAGAGGCTAACCAGTCTGCTTTATATGTGCATATATGTTTTATTAGTACATATTAATTGTACAAAGGGGTTTCATTGTGGTATTTCCATGCGTTCATACAATGTACTTTGATCAAATACAATCCCCTAGTACTGTTTCTCATCCCTCCTCTTAGCGTTTTAAAACAATTTTAACATTTCATTACTCTATTTTCATACATACATATAAAGTTCTTTATATTCACCCCTTCTCTCTCTTTCACCTCTCCCCACTTACACACACAGTTTTTTTATTTAGGTTAAAGTATTAGAAATTTATTTGTTGTTACAGTTGTTACTATTATAAAAGTATTTCTAAGAATCCATGGGACTTAGTGACTACCAGAAACTGTCAACCATGTTTGATGATTTCTGGGTATATAGATAGGCATAGACTTACGAAGATTTATAAATTGGTAATTTGGGGAAAATAGTTAAACTAATTTTTCTAAAATATAGCTTATGAATTGTTTTTTCAGAAATGCCTGTTACCAACCTATATCTTTTCGACCAAGAATGTTGATAGTGGGAGAACCAGGATTTGGGCAGGGTTCTCACTTGGCACCAGCTGTCATCCATGCTTTGGAAAAATTTACTGTATATACATTAGATATTCCTATTCTTTTTGGAGTTAGTGCTACATCCCCTGAAGAAACATGTGCCCAGGTAACTTGTTGTTGCTCAAATAAATAAGCTCTTAGGAAAGTTAAGACCTTAGGAAAGTTACTAGGTCTCTCTGTCTCGTTTTCATTATTTGCAAAATAGATATGATAATAATATGGCTATTGTGAGAATTAAGTGAATACAGTACTTAAAACAATAACTGCTATTTAAGTGCTTAGACATTCTGTACTTTCTGTTGTTACTAAATTTATGTTTAATATTTTGATATAAAAAGTTAACCTTTGTTCCTACAGCAGAACAGTCTCCTAGATTTCTTGAGCTGTTTTATATGAAACACTTAACACTTGTAAGATTTTTGGAAAGAGGCATTTAAAAAAAACTTGAGAGGCTGGCAGAGTGACTCAAGTTGTAGAGCGCCTGCCTAGCAAGCATGAGTCCCTGAGTTCAAACCCCCAGTACTGTCAAAAATAAAAATTAAAAAAAACTTGAGGGTTTTATATGATAATTCTAGGAAATTAAACATGACTTCAGGCTAATGGAGCTGGGATTACTAATGCACTGACTGTAAAACTGCATATTTGTTTCCTTTTTATTAGATGATTCGTGAAGCCAAGAGGACGGCACCGAGTATAGTATATGTTCCACATATCCACCTGTGGTGGGAAATAGTTGGGCCAACACTCAAAGCCACATTTACCACATTATTGCATAATATTCCTTCATTTGCTCCAGTTTTACTACTCGCAACTTCTGATAAACCACATTCTGCTCTGCCCGAAGAGGTAATTTTATAGGGATAGGATGACAATGTGTGTGGAAATATAAATGTTTTCTTTTATAAAATGGTATTCTATGATTCATATCACTATCTGTCAGTCTGTCTTATGGCTGGGGATATAGCTCAGTGGTAGAGCCTTATGCCTAGCATGTGTGAGGCCTTGGGTTCCATTCCCAACGCTGAGGGGAAAGAATGTGTCTTTTGTATTTGTTGATACTTAAGTCTCCTTCTTTTTAAGAGCTCTATGACCTTTTCATTACCTTGATGTACTGTAATTTATTAATTCAAACCCCTGTTGATCAGTGATTTGTTTAATAATTTTTTTCCTATTGAACCGCTACAGTGAGCAGCCTCATGTTTAATTTATTATAAGCACTGCTCTGTGGATTTTAGCTATAGCTGAAAGAGTATATACACTTATAAGTGGCGGGGGGGTGGCAGTACTGGGGTTTGAACTCAAAGCTTTGTGCTTGGTAGAGAAATGTGCTACCACTTGAACCACACCACCGGCCCCCACAGTATAGTACCAAACTACTCTCCAATTTTGTGCCAATTCAAACAGCTACTAGTAGTTAAAAAAAAAAGTTCATGCTGACCAGTCTTTCTCAATACAGCAATAGCTCCTCTACTCATCACTCCCTTTTCTACCTCCCTGCTTTATTTTTATCACTGTCTGCCATTCACTATTGATCTGTTCAACTCTGTTCTACCAGAATGCATAGCGCATGAGGTCAGAAACTTTTTCCCAATTTTGTATTTTTAGAGAGTACATTATAAGCATTTTACGGACTTAATGTGTGTTTTTTATTATGCTGACATTTCTCTTATTTTTAATTTTGGTTAATTGTTTTATAAGAGAGGGTCTTGCTGTATTCCCCAGGCCAGCCCCAATCTCGTGACCTCAAGCAGTCTACCTCAGCCTCCCAATTAGCTGGGACCATAAGCATATGCCACCACACCCAACTTGCTTATTTTCTTTTAAATGAATGAACTTAATAAGTGTTTTTCTCATACCTTTGATAAAATTTGTTTGCACAGTTCTTAAACATTAGTAAAAAGATTCAAATACTTGTTAAAGAAATACTTACTAAGCACTCAGTGCAGGTGTAGTTCTAGGCACATAAACCATATAGACAAAAAAAATCTTCCTTACAGATAAAGGACTAACATTTTAATTGAAAGGGAAAGAGAAATAAATACATTTTTAAAATATATAATGGCAACTTGTTATGGAGAAATAACTAGCTATTAACTGCCAAGAGTGTGGGTAGAGTCACTGTTAAATAGTCTAAGTAAGACCTCAGTGAGGAGTATCTGCACAAACACCTAAACAATTGTAAGGCAGTGAACTCTTTGAGGTAAAAATGTTTCTGGCAGAGGCTCTTTGGCAGAGCTATGTCTGGAATGCTGAAAAAAATAACAGGGAGGCCTAGGTGGCTAGATCAGTGTTTGTGAAAAGGGCAGACTGGGAAGAAAAGAGGACAGTTGATGACTCTGTTTTAATATTGATAATGAAACTGGAAGGTTAATAAGCTGGGAAATGATCATTAAGTATATATTATAGCCTCCTAAAAGTTTCTAGTTCAGTTAATTATCTAGTTCTGGACTCTGGTTTACAGCCTTTCTTTTAGGTGGATATACCACCTATATTGAAGCACTTTCTACACAATTCTGTTTGTTTATTCTGATTCCTAAAAATCCAGTTTATTTTAAGGCTCCCATTTCTTAACCTCTGTTTTCCCTGATAGCACATACACAGCCTAACGTGTCTCTATAATAACGGCTCTGTATATTGGAGTATTCTTTTATGTTCATTTCTGTCTCCATTCTGGCTCAGGCTTCTTTGCATTAAAAATTTATTCTATGATATGACATATTCGTTAGAATTACTAATAAAGTAGAAGCTTCTTTCTTGGTCTTAGTCCTAGGCTGATAACTAGACTAGTGGATCTTTTACCTTGCAGTCACTCAGTTAAGCTGAAAGAGTTTTCTCATTTTCACCATGTCCCTTTCCAGATTTCTTTCATTCCAGCCAGCTGGAAAGACACTCTTGCATGTGTCTGATCTGAAAAGTGGCATATATCGTTTCCTATCACATTCCATTGGCTTAGTTGTATGCCATGCCTTACTGCAAGGGAGGCTGGAAATACTACATAGCAGAATGCTGAGAGAAAGATTGTGGTAGTAGCAAGCTCTACTACCTGTCAAACCAAGAAGTCCATAGCCAGAATAAATAAAGTATGCCTGCAGTGTTCTGATTAACACAGATGTAAAGGTTTTTGCTCAATAGCCATATTACACCATTGTCTTCTCATATTCACTGTCAGTTAAACTTTATTAGTCATTTTGAAGTCTGAAATAAAGATACTGAGTTTAAAATGTTTGGTAACAAGACTAGTTGAACTTTTTTTCTGGGCATCAAACCTGGAGTTTTACACATTCTAGACACACACTGTACCCCTGAGCCACACCACTGGCTCTTTTTGCTTTTTAGTTGTTTTTAGGATAAATAGGATCTTGTGTTCTTTCCCAGGCTGGTCTAAACCATAATCCTCCTATTTAATACCTCCTGGGTAGCAGAAATGACAGGCACATGCCACAGCACCCGGCATTATTGGTGGAGATAAGGTCTTGCTAACTTTTTGCCTGGGCCGACCTTGAACTGCGATTCCCCCAATCTCCACTTCCCAAGTATTCAGGATTACAAATGAGAGCTACCAAACATGGCAAAAAGATTTTTTTCTAAAAGGATAACTTCTAGCGTTTATTCTCAGGGCATTTCCTAAGCATATACTTGTAAACCAGGTAAAACATTCCAGTACCACCTGGTAGTATAGGGGGAATGGGCACAGGATGAGGAATTGCTCATTTTTAAATGAATAATCTGAATGAATTGTTAAGTAAGTCAGTCTACTTTGAGCCTTACTGTTTTTACTGAGTCAGTGTCTAGATAGCACAGGTGTGTTGTTTCATTATTAGCTACTTCAAAATTTGTCCATCTCAAAATTTCAATTAGAAAACGGCTGTGTATATGCATGAACCCTATTGGATTCTCACAACTCAGAATAGTCTGGAAAAATGAGAAAGAATGTTTATTAAAAATTTCTGTAAATCCATGAAAGACAAAGCAATGGGATAAGGTTGATAAAGGTAACCATAATGCAGTTTGACGTAAGGAAGCAGTTTCTTGCTGTGGGTCAGTACTAGGAAGAACTTGAAAGAGCTCTTGGACAGCTCTGGAGTAATTGACCTTCGTTTCCAATAGGCTTGTTGGCCATCTGCTATAAGGCAATGCCTTACATATGGCTACTGACATCAGCAGCAAAGAACCCTGTGCCCAGAGTACAAACTGCTGACACATACTGTGTCCAGTATAGGCTAGTTTCTTCCATAGTCACTGGAGGTAGATGCTGCAATAATACTCCATTCCACGTGCATTCTGTATTTTGCTTATTCATCTAGAGATGGACATTTGGGTTGTTGTTTCTACCTCTTGACTTAGTGAATAATGCTGCTGTGATTATTGGTGTACAAGTATCTTTTAAATTGTTGCTTTCAATTCTTTTGAATCTATACCAAGAAATGGACTTGATGGGTCACATAGTAACTCTGTTTTTACCTTTTGAGTAACCACAACTCTATTTTCCACCATGGCTGCATCATTTTGCATGCCTACAAGCAACCCAAAGGTTTCCAGTTTTTTTCCATAGCCTTACCAACACTTCCAGTCTTTATTCGTTTTGAACATTGTTCTCACATCTCACTTGAGTTGTGAAAGTGAATCAGTTGATCCCAACAAATCCTTTAAATACAGTGGAATCATGCCAGTTACTGTATTCTTTCTCATAACCTGCCCCCACCTCCCACCCCCCGGGCACTGGGGTTTGAACTCGAGGCCTCACGGTTGCTAAGCAGGCACTCTGACCACTTGAGTCATTCTACTATCCCTTTTTTGTAAGGGGTTTTTTCAAGATAGGGTCTCAGGAATTATTTGCCCAGGGCTGGCTTTGAACCATGATCCTCCTGAGTAGCTAGGATTACAGGTGTGAGCTGCTGGGGCCTGGCAGTTACTGCATTCTTGAGTTTTAAAGAAGATGCTGTGTTACTGAGTTTTTAATCTGTTACACACATGGTTTATTCATTAATCCAACATTCTCTAAGACTTTAAGAAAATTATCTTTTATTTATAAATTTTCATTAAAAATGTGTACAATAACTTCCTGTTGCATTAAATGATCAGTGCATATATTGTGTGTGCATGCTACATATATGTATATTCTGTATGTATTGCATTTGTTTTCTTTTTTTAAGGTGCAAGAATTGTTTACTCATGATTATGGAGAGGTTTTCAATGTCCAGTTACCAGGTAAAGAAGAACGGACAAAATTTTTTGAAGATTTAATTCTCAAACAAGCTGCTAAACCTCCTTTATCAAAAAAGAAAGCAGGTTAGTTAACTATCTCAAAATTAATATATAATAATTTAAGAAAGTGGGTCTAAAATGTCAATGTCACTGACATCTAATACCACAAGCTTTTAAAAACCTCAGTCATAGAATGGGTACAGCTGCGTTGGAGGCAGAGCTGGATGATCTCAATTCGAAGCCAGCCCAGGCAAAAAAGATACCAAGACTCCATCTCAACCACTGAGCTGAAGCATGTGGTGCACACCTATCATCCCAGCTATGTGGAAGGCATAAATAGAAGAATTGCTGACCAGGCTGGCTCCAGGGAAAAATGTAATATCCTATTTGACTAAAAACTAAAAGGGCTGGAGGCATGACTCAAATGGTAGAGTGCCTAAGCAAAAGACCCTGAATTCAAACACCAGTACTGCCAAAAAAATTAATATCTCAGTCGTGAGGTTGATGCATCTACTGCCTTAAAATCCATGCTTAAAATGGACTAACATTCTTAAGGCATACAAGGTGTTCATAGGATAGTCCCAGTTTATCCTCCCAAGCCCATTTTTAGCTTTGTGTTCTTCCCTTCTGCCACCTCTTTTTGTCACAAAGCTGTGTCTTTAAACCTCATGCAATTCAGTTTTATTTATGCTTCTTATCAGGCTTCGACCTTTTTTTTTTTTTTTTTTTTTGATGGGGGTTGTCTAGAGTTTGAACTCAGGGCTTCATGAGCTACTCCTCTAGTCCGTTTTGGTGTCTCTCACAATCTGTTTGCCCAGGTTGCCCTCAAACCATGATCCTCCTGATCTTAGCATCCCAAGTAGCTAGAATGTACGGGCATGAGTCACCAGTACCCTGTTACTGTTTCTACCCCTCATTTCTGCCTAATGTTCTGCTCAACTTCTTTCATACTACTAATATGACACTATAATGATGAAATTATGTGTCTTACTCCCTTGATAAATTGCCAGCTTATTGAGGCAGATCTCTCATATCCTTTCTTATTCCTGGATACCCATTGTACATCCAGTTAAAGAAAATTAAGCTTTAGCATATTTGAAACATGCCACAATTTTTCATTAGTTTAAAACTAATAAAGAAGATATTTTTGTACTTAGAGTATTCTTATCTCAGAAGTAATGCATTTTCAAAGTCTTACTAGCCTTCTAACCATCTTAAAAGGGAACTAATTCCTAATGACTTAGGAATTAGTATTCCAAATGTTTGCAAGTTACTAGTTATTTCTGGAGGGAATTTAGTGGTAGAGATTATAGCAGTACTTTTTTTTTTTTTAACTTGGATTCCTGGCAAATGTAAGGAAGATAACCCCTGAAAGCCTGACACTATATGCACTGGCGTTATGGAGGGTAGTAACTAAAATCTTCTTGTGTAGTTTTGCAGGCCTTGGAGGTACTCCCAGTAGCACCACCTCCCGAGCCAAGACCAATGACAGCAGAAGAAGTAAAGCGACTAGAAGAACAGGAAGAAGATACATTTAGAGAACTGAGGATTTTCTTAAGAAATGTCACACATAGGCTTGCTATTGACAAACGATTCCGAGTGTTTACTAAGCCTGTTGACCCCGATGAGGTATTAATTTTATCATTGGCTCATATGTGTTCTAAGCCATAATGTTTGAAAACCAGAATATTTGAGTAGTCATGCTATACTCTGAACTTGTTTTCTTTATATGGAAGCATGTACCAATTTAGTGTCCTAAGCTTGTGGAGACTTTAAGAGCTATCTAGTACGTTTTCCTTTCTTGTGGAGAATAGAAAGTTAACTTTTCCCACCCTATCTAAACATTCTAAAAGCAATTTGAGAATATTAATGCCGTGCGATACTACAATGGCCTACACAATTGGAATTAACCTGGAGAGTCACGGTCTTGCAGTGTAGTACAGATGAGCCTGGAACCTACAATGTAGGCTTGGCTGACCTCTGCCTCAGCCTTCCTAGGGCTAAGATTGTCCCCCGAGTGCATGTACCACTGTGCTTGGCAAAGGGGTGAATCTTTTAAGTTGACATTGAAATATGGTTTGCAGTTACGTGAGGAAAAAGATAAAAGATGTTACTGGAAAATGTAGTTGCCCAAGAACAGGAAAAAATATAAAATACAAACAAGCTTAGATAGAACCCAAGGTTTCATATTAATAGAAAATCCTTGTCTCTTATTCTCTATCCCATGTATTTCCTGGCCAAAACTTGAGTGAAATGTTTTTATGTTTAGAGTTAGTTGAGTGATCTTGTCATTTGCTTTAATTTAGGTTCCAGATTATGTCACTGTAATAAAGCAACCAATGGATCTTTCATCTGTTATCAGTAAAATTGATCTACACAAGTATCTGACTGTGAAAGACTATTTGAGAGATATTGATCTAATCTGTAGTAATGCTTTAGAATACAATCCAGATAGAGATCCTGGAGGTGAGCATTAATGAATTTTTTTTCAGGGGATGGTGTGGGGGCTGCTAATTCTTAATAATTTTTATGTTAGGTACTATATTTAAAATATTTTACATTCATAAGGCCATTTAATCCTCATTACAACCTTACCTTTGCCCATTCTATAGATAAGGAAGGTGAAATTTATAATGGTTAAAAATCTTGCTCAAGGTCACACTGTTGGGGTAGGGCAGAGGTAGAATTTGGATGCAGGGTTTTTCCACCCTCGCATCCCCGAATAGCAATAATTAATTATGGGATGCATCCTCTAGTGAGACATAAAATACCTTGTTTACTTTGTCGATGTTCTTTCTCCAAGTGGAAAAATAAACTCTAATAAAATAGGTTTTAAACGATTTTCTCAGTTAAAACCATTACAGTTTTTATTACCAAGTAATAATATTTAATACTTGTTAATAGAAATGTTTTTTACAAAAACTAAGCCCTGTAGTTCCCCGGACACATTAAGACTGAGGATATCTTTCCAGACCTGTAGTTGATGGTACTTGTAAGTTGGATTGATTAGTATAGGGAGCTACTGAGAGCTGGTTAAATAATTGAAAAGCTCACTGAACTACACCTCTATCTCTCTTTCTGATACTTTGCAAGGATCTGCATAGGGTACAGCAATAAAATTGTTTGTGCGTAATCTGCCATATCAATTCATAACCAGAGTGTTAAGGAGTAGCATCAAACACAGATTGATACAACTCTAGTAACTTTTTATTACTTATGGTAAAAGTATAAAAGGATTTGTAATGGCTACTGTCTTAGCCCAAAATACTGAGTTTATTTGTGGTAAATTATTGAAAGGGGAAAATGAAGAATTGTTTGTTTACTCATTTCTCAGATCGTCTTATTAGACATAGAGCCTGTGCTTTAAGAGATACCGCCTACGCAATAATCAAAGAAGAACTTGATGAAGACTTTGAGCAGCTTTGTGAAGAGATTGAAGAATCTAGAAAGAAAAGAGGTAGGAAAATGATTTGGCATCAGAAAAAGATGCTTTACATGTGATGTATTGAGTCCTTTTAATTAATTTTTTATACAATTTTGAAATCTGGAAACCCTTTTTGTAACCCTGCATATTTATTTATAAGGTTGTAGCTCCTCAAAATACGCCCCATCTTACTACCATGTGATGCCAAGGCAAAATTCTGCTCCTGCTGGTGATAAAAAATCCGATGTGGAGCAGAATGAAAAGCCAAAGACACCCAGTACTCCTGTGGCTTGCAGCACACCTGGTAAGTATTGTTGGGTAATTTTCATTTATGAAATTGTAACCTTTCTCTTGAAGCCATTACTTTCTCCCTTGCTTTTCTTTATTAATCCAGTAGGTTACATTCAACAACTTTACACTCTTGAAATCCAAGTTCATAATTTACCACTTGCAATTCCAATTCACCACCTAATTGAATTGAATTTACTGACTTATTTTCTATGAATCTTGGTCTATTTTCAATTCCCCATTATTCTTAGGCTATAGCCAGAGGGTATCAACCTCCAAGCCTGTGAGTTTTTCTGAGGCCTACCTTCCTTAGCAGACTTTTAATTCCAATTTCTGCTCTGTAAGCCCCATAAATGTCAGACTCTGTTCAGCCTCTTCGCCTCACTTACTCATTTTATTTTCCCAGATTGAGCCTCTTAATTCTTCATTACCATTCATTCACTTTTTTTCAACATGTTATGTGTACACCCTCCCTACCATCACCCCCCAACCTGGTGCTGGGGATTGAACCCAGGCCTTGGCACATGCTAGACAAGCACTCTACTACTGAGCTATGCCCCCAGCAGAACCTTCTGTTAGTTTAATGCCAGTTTGTCCTTTGTGGGGTAATTGATTTGAAATAAAGAGTAAGCACTTCTATTGTAAAATGGGAGTGGTAGGCATCTAAAAAGGAGAATCAGCAAGAGGTTTCCACTGTCAGAATGTTCTCAGTCAACTCAACTCTAAGCAAGTGTGCGTAAGAAAACTTTGGACATGGAAATTGGCTTTCTTAAAACAATCCATTCCTAGCAAAAGACCCAATAGGATGGCATATATTAGGTTTACCAAAAGAGAGAAGAATGTTCAAAGAAGCAACACTGAGAACAACTCAAATGCTCATATACAGTAGAATGAAAAAATTTGGATGATTATTGCAACAGGGAAAATGGTTAAACCTCAACTACATGAATGATGAATCTCCTAAACGCAGACACACTTAACATACAAATTATTTTTAATGTACATGGATATTCACTGTTGATTTTTTTTTTTTTTTAGAAGTTTTAGCAAGGATTTATTTTAGTGTACAACAGGATAAGTAGGGAGAAATTGGAGAAAAGACAAACATTTCCTGTTCCCCATGCAGGAAATAGGAGCAACAACTCCCTTGTTTATGTTTTGAATACTTTATGCATGTCATATGCCAATCACAAATTAAAACTAAAAAAATCTGAGAATTACTTGTAAAATTTTCTTTCTTCCACTTGGTCAATTTGAAGGTACTTTTTTGGCAGTGCTGGGATTTGAACTCAGTGCCTCACGCTTGCTAGGCAGGTACTCTCCCACTTGAGCCGTTCCTCCAACCATTTTTTGTGTTGAGTATTTTCAAGATAGGGTCTCACAAACTATTTGCCCTGCTAGCCTTGGACCGTGATCCTCCTCATCTCTGCCTTCCAAGTAGCTAGGTTTGAAAGTATTTCTACCATAGGTATTTCAGACTCAACTTGATTCCTTATCACCTGTTTCCACCTAAGATGTAAATAATCAAATCTTCCTTTCCATATTACCTCCCAACATTCAGTTATTTTTCCAAGTTCTAGACAGAATATTGGCTCTCTCTGTACCTTAGTTTCTCCATCTTTAAAGTAATGATGATTATAGTAACAGACCCCATCAGGCTGAAGCAAAATTTCAATGAATTCCTGTATGGAATGTACTTGAAAACAGTTCTTAATACGTGTTAAGCACTCAGTAAGTGTAGACTGTTGTAAGTCTTGCCTTCTTTCTAATTTATTTCTCATTCTATTGCCAGACATCATTGGGTAGATGATGTCATTGCCCTCCTTAAAGTTATTCAACATTTGAAAAAAATTATTCAAGATACAGTCTACACTCCATGGAAAGTAGGTCATTTTATGATCTGAACCTTCCCCATTTCTTCATCTTTTCGTAGTACTCTACTTCTGCTTCAATATTCCAA
The DNA here is from genome assembly GCF_047511655.1 of Castor canadensis. Classification (NCBI taxonomy): domain Eukaryota; kingdom Metazoa; phylum Chordata; class Mammalia; order Rodentia; family Castoridae; genus Castor; species Castor canadensis. The sequence goes on along the minus strand of NC_133388.1, from coordinate 181,776,823 downwards.
CCATACAAAAGTACTTACTGTGGTTCTCAACTTTTCTGTCTTCTTATATCTCAGGATTTTTTTTAAACTCTTTTATCATAGAATTTAGAAATTTGTTAGATATCTTTTTTTTGTTTTTGTTTTGTTTGTTTAAAGCTCAGTTGAAGAGAAAAATTCACAAAAAGTCAAAGTGGTGTGTAGGCACCAAAGCAAAACGAAGGAGAATTTCACAGGCAAAAGATGATAGCCAAAATGCTGTGGATGACCAAATGGAGAGTGATGCAGAGGAAGCTCAGGATACAAGTGTAGAACATAACGACACCGGAAACACAGGAGAGTCTTCAATAGAAGAAAATGAGAAGCAGCAAAGTGCCTGTGAAAACAAAATTGAGTTGGGAAATAATAGTCCCAGTATTTGTAATACTGAAAATGAACTTGAAGAATCTACAAAAACTACATGTACAGAATTGAGAAAAGATAAGATTTCTTGCAACGGAGATGCTTCTAGCTCTCAGATTGTAGATAATTCTGATGAAAATGAAGCAAAAGGTAAGTCACAGTTAAAAGCTATTCAGTCAAAGATCCTAAATAACTAATTACGTATCAGTGTGCTTACCTTTGAGCTAGTAAATCACTGTTGTCATCGTACACTTTGGCGTTGAACAGACCTGGATTTGACCTCCACTTCACTGCCTTGTAGCTTGTGATCTTTTAGCCTGTTTACTCTTCAACAAAATTGGGGTAGAGTTTTTGGATGGTAGGGTTGAATAACATAATCCATTTAAAGCAGGTAGCCCAGAGTCTGTCTATACTACTTTTAAAAACAGAAGGGAAAAAAAAAAAACCTAGTTAAGGTAAGCAGTTTCCTATGATTTTTGCTTAGTGATAAAGAACACCTCTTACCCGTCATTCTTCTATCCCTTACTGTAGAGTAAGTCCACTCCTGTGGTCCTGCTCCCTGTATTTTCCATTTAGAATTATCTTCATTTGTATCTTCTTGAAGTGCTGGAGATAAAACCCAGAGCCTAGCACATGCTAAGCAAGGATTCTCCCAATGAGCTACGTCCCCAGACCTAACATGGATAGGCCTGATTTCACTCATTTTAGATTGCTTGGGTCCCTCCCATATCTAGTTAATTATTTATTTATTTATCTATCAATATATATCATTCCCTCTCCCTCTCCCTACCCCCACCCCACCTCGGCCAAGATTGAACCCAGGGCCTCACACATGCTAGACAAACATTCTACCAGTGACCTGCATCCCCAGTCCTTTTTTAGTTTTCTCTTTTGAGATGGGGACTCCCAATATTACCCAGGCTAGCATCAAACTCAACAATCCTCCTTCCTCAACCTCCTGGTTGCTGGGGTTATAGGTGTGTACCACCATGCCTGGCTTCTCCCAGCTCTTTAAGTTCTAAGTCTTATGTCCACGGCAGTCTTAACCTATTGAGGTATCCCCCACATGCAACCTTGAAATACTCCAGTTGAGGAGTATTTTTCAATCTCCATTGTTTTTGGGGGGTGGGGGGCAGCACTGGAGGTTAAACACAAGCCCCTCACTTGCTAGGCAGTTGCTTGCCCCTTCAGCCACTCCTCCAGCCTTTGTCTGCACCCAGTTTTTGAGTGTGTGTAAGTGGTAGTATTTTAATCTTATAACAGAAAGAGATTAACCCAGAATTAGTATTTATGTTCTTTATAAAATTCTGTTATTTAATCTGTCTAATACTTACTTTAAGCATACTGTCTGTGGAGCAAATAATAGTCACTTAATTTTTCATTGTAGAAATGTGTATTCTACGAATGACTCGATCTAGACGTTCTCAAGTAGAGCAGCAGCAGCTCATCAGTGTCGAAAAGGCTTTGGCAATTCTCTCTGAGCCTACACCAACACTTGTGGTGGACCATGAGCAATTAAAAGTATGTAAATTGAAATCATGATGCTTTCCCTCCATTCTTTACTAATCCCCAAATGCTGGACTATGGACTAAAGGCACTCTCAACATAGAAAGCATGTGAGAAACCACAACTTTTCTTCTTCCTCCTAGCTTCTCTTTACTGTTCTCTCCATCCCCTCCCCCAAAGGAGGAATTGTATATGAGGATGTGTGGTATGCTGATAGGCTGCCAGATCTGTTGGTGCTTCTTTTTCCCTCTGTTTTCCTCTCATTTGCATTTTCATCCTCACCATTCAGATAAAATGACTTCCTAACAGGTAATTCCTGCTATTGTTAAATTGAATCCTGCCAGGTCTAACATTTGACAGCATTGATTCCTCTTCTGCCTTGAGTGCTGTATCCTTAAACCATCCTTGCCTTCAGCTACATAGAAGCTTCTTGGTGTTTTTCTTTACCATCTTCTCTCTTGTGCTCTTGGGTTAATTATTACCTCTATAAGAATAATCCTGCCTCTGGACTCCACCCTGATATCCCTAAACAGTTTTAGCTCCCCAACAAACAACTTGGATACGTTGCAGTTGCTTTGACATACTGAAATAACATTGATTTATTGCCCTTTCCCTTCAAAATAAAAACCTTTGCTTCTATTTCCTGAAAGAGGGCAGGAAATCTCTCTCTTTTCCCCTCCCCTCTTTGTACTTTATCCTGTTACACTAAAATAAATCCTTGTTAAAACTTAAAAAAAAAAAAATTGCATCCTAATTCCAGCTTACCTATTTTATTTTGGCCACATTTCAAGGCTGGGGACATTGAAATTTTTCAATGTATAGAACTATATATATTTATCAAAGATCAGTTATTTCTACAGGTAAGAGTTTTAACAATTTAGAAGGACTCTCTGAAGTACAAGTAATAGTTAGCTCAGGAAAACCTTTCTCTTTTTAATGTAGCCACTTTACTAAGAATTTCATGTCCGTACTTAAATACTCATTATAGAAGGAATCAGCAATTTATCTGGAGCAATTCCTCAAAAAAAAAAAAAAAAAAAACTTCATCTGAAAATTTTCTTTTAAAATATGTGAGATTTATAAAAATTTTATGACCATGAAAATAGGAACTTTGCATAATTCACCATGTTGTTTGGGGTTAAAGATGATTATTGCTCTACTAGTAAGTTTTTATAAATTTTCCAGCTTTTTTCCATTCAGCATACAGGCATATTATCATTTAGTCAGTTATAGGCAGCTGTTTATTGAGACTTGTACCTTCTCCAGTAACGTAACTCACCAAACGAGGGACTGTGTAATAAATAGATATATTTCCCAATATATCTATTGGGAAAGCAAGAAATAATGACCTTTTATGAAAGGATAAACCTTCTGTGGTGGACAGATTGGCATAAAAACAGTGTTTGGAGATGACTAATGTGCTGATTTATAGTTTTAACACACTTACCTAAGTGATTGTTCCCATCCCTTGTTTTTATGACCATTGCTTATAACACTTCATATGGTTTTTACTTAGTTGTGATGGTACAGCCTGGTAGGACCTCACTTAAGGCTCTACTAGTGGGTCTGCCACTTCAGTCTTGAGAAAAAGACACAACTAACCAAATGGAAGTATCCTGAGTGGTAAGGTAGCCCCACGTGTAGTACCTTTTTAAGTTTCACCGAATGAAATTGATCATAATATACTTACACTGCCATGAAGAAGAAGCTTTTTACCTATTAATCTAAAGTGAGGTTATTTTGAAATTTGTCTGTTGAGGTTCGTAGATAGAATTGAGATTGGCATCCTCAGCTGTAGTTTTTAGAATCAGATTTTTTTTCTTTTTTTTTTTTTTACCCAGGGCCAAGGTCAGAATCACAGAATGGTGATAAAGTTAATACTGCCAAGTGTCAGAGTCACTGCCAAAGGCTTGCCGTGTCTCACCAAATGGCTTAGGCTCTCTTTTCTCTAGATTTTATGATAACAGTTCCCCAAAGCTTCAAGAATTAAATACCTTGTCTGAGGGAATTTATCTCACAAATGTGAACACTCTTCTTTTAGAATCTTTTGAAGACTGTTGTTAAAAAAAGTAAAGAATACAATATATTTCAACTGGAAAATTTGTATGCAGTCATCAGCCAGTGTATTTACCAGCATCGTGGGGACTATGATAAAACAACACTTACACAGGTAAACTATTGAGTTGAAACTTTTTTCTAAATAAGGATTTAGAAGCCAAAAGCCAGGTTCAATGGTGTACACCTCTAATCCTAGCACTCAGAAGGCTGAAGCAAGAGGATTGTGAGCTTGAGGCCAGCCTGGGCTACATAGTGAGTTCAAGTTCAACCCAAGCTATATAGTTTGACCCTATCTCAAGAAAAGAAAAGAAGAATTTAAAAAGCATTTTTAATGTGTGAATTACGAATTTTTTTACATCTAGAGCTTCATTGCTTTGCCTTTATATTAAATAATTATAGTATCAATGAGACTGAAAACTCATTTTGTGTGCATTCTAGAGTATACTATAATACTTACATGGTATAAAATGTAATACTATTACTTGTAAAATATAAAATAATATCTATGAATGTGCAAGTAAATTTTATCAGATATTTATGTGGATATTAATATCCTTAAGGACATTTATTAAAAGTAAACATCTATGAAATTATTTTTTTGCTTTTTCTGTATTGAAACTTATTATTTTTCCTTCCTACCCTTTATGTAGAAAATGGAGCAAGAAGTAGAAAACTTCAGTGGTTCCAGATCATGATGAGGTTTTTTATATTCAGTTCCTATTTAATTTACTTCTGTCATAACAACATAACTGATGGAAGATGAAACACTCATCTTCAAGAAAAAGATTAAAGTAGTAAAATAAAAGTATTTAAACTTTTCTGATGTTTATGTACATGTGTAAGATAACATAAATATTAGAATTTTGAACAAAACACTGTAGTAATAGTAATAGTTGAAGTTTGGCCAGTTCTTAATAAAGCTATTTTGATAACTAATAACTAATGTTTTATGGCACTTAAGAATAATTAGCCACATTGACTTTTTTTTTTTAATTAAGCACTTTTAATTGTACTCTTCTAAACCAAGGTTAGGGCTTGGGAGTGTAGCTTAGTGGTAGAGTGCTTACCTAACATGCACAGTGTGCCCTAGGTTTGATCCCAGCTCTGCAGGAAAAAAATGGTTATCAGACCAGATACAATAACCATTTTGTTATCCATTGTGTCTTATGTCATCTTTGTTTTCCTTAATGCCCTTCTACTTGCCTTTTGCTTCCCTTGCCCACTCACATAAAAACCAGAATTCAAGTCATGATTTGCAAGAGGGCTGTACCACATTCTGTACTTGAACATCAGAATTAATGTTTTAGGATGAGCATTTTTTATAATTCTTTGGGTTAATAAATATTTTAAATATTTTTTGGTTTACTTTTGTAATATGTACAAAAAATATATTAATTACTACCTTGTTAAACATCTTTTTACTAGCACAAAGTTTTTGTATTTGAAGACTGTCTTTCTACAATTGTGTTTAGATATTCTATAGATATTGTTTATATACAAATATATAAATATAAATATAATTTTGTATTACTGATACCAAAAATACATTTCTTAAAGGTTAAACCATTCACCTCCATACATACTGGGGGAAGCATTCTAGTATCAGCTTGCAAAATAGTTCTTAGAAACCTTATTGGAGGGAATAAGGAACAGTAATGTAAAAGTGAAAGATTGTGGGGTTTTGTAGCTTGTGGTGATGGTGGTACTAGAGTTTGAACCCAGGGACTCATGCATGTGCTGTACCACTGAGCTATACCCCCTGCCCTACCCCAAGATTTTGCATTTTACTATGGTTCAAAATTGAGCTGCTGTTTGTTGTTGATTTATTATCTGAATATGTAAACTTTTAAATTTGGATACCTTAATTCATAAATACTGCCTCATATAATTCATAGAAAAATCCCAATCATTGAGAACATTTAAATGTATGCATATTGTTGGTGGTATACATATCATTCTCTTATACTCTTATTGAAGTATATTATAACTTATTCTTCCAGAACTTCATTTTGTGTGTATGGTTTGTGTAATAAATTTTAAAGGTGAAAACTTACTTGTTTCTGTTTCTTCAGTTTAAAAAACATTAAAGATAACAGCGTAAAACAAGAAAAGCTCTTCATTCTTACATTACTGTGCATAATTTACAGTGCTGTTGATCTGCCAAGTGTGGTGGTACATGCCTATAGTTCCAGCTACTCAGGACGGTGAAACCTGAGGATCCCCTAAGCATAGGAGTTCAAGACCAGCCTGGGCAACGTAGTGAGACCTGTCTCAAAAAATAAATTGCTGTTGACACTAGAATGTTTGGGTTATACATACTTTAGCTGCAGAGACTAAAATGTTTATTATCCTTTCTTTTTGGGGGGTCAGCACTTGGGTTTGAACCCAGGGCCCTCATACTTGCTAGGCAGGTGCTCTTACCACTTGAACCACTCCGCCAGTCCATGTTATCCTTTCTGTGGCACACTATCTACAAACTCTGAAAGTGATACTTCTATATTGCAATGTAGAGATTAAAACCCCTTTTGAAATTGCAAAGATAGAATGTTTCCTCTCATTTTTAACCTAAAGGTGCAGTCCTTCTAAAGCAATTAATAATGCAAGAAAAAGAAAAGTCATCCAAGCTGGGTGCTGGTGACTCATGCCTGTAATCCTAGCTACTTGGGAGGCTGATATCAGGAGGTCTGTAGTTTGAGTCTGGCCCAGGCAAATAGTTCGTGAGACCCCCTTCACCCTATGTCCAAAATAACCAGAACAAAATGGGCTGAAGGTGTGGCTCAAGCTGTAGAGCACCTGCTTTGCAAGCAAGAAGTCTTGAATTCAAGCTCTAGTTCCACCAAAAAAAGAAGTCATCCAAATTGGAAAGGATGAAAAATATCCATGGTCAGAAATTGCACTATCTCATGTAGAAAATCATAACAAATTTTCAAAATAAGTCATTGAGTTCAGCAAAGCTATAGGGTAGAAAGTATATTAAAAGGTTACATTTTTATGTATTAGCCATAAATAGTTCCAAAAGGAAGTTGAGAAAGCAATTCCATTTATAACACTTTCTGTTGCTGCAAAAAAATATCTGAGAAAAGGAAGGAAGGTTTGTTTCATGATTTCAGAGGTTGCCAGCCATGAATGACTGACTCATGCTTTAAGTCCTGTGGCAAGGCAGAAATGTCATGGTTGAGGAAAGCCAGGAAGCAAGTAGAGATAGCCACATCCTAATTTTGAAACTCACCATAAAGCTACACGAGTCAAAGCAGTGTGGAACAGGCACAAGGAGAGATGTATAAGTTCATGGAGTCTAACTGAAAGCCCAGAAAAAAACCAGTGTATCTCTGGTCAATTGATTTTCAGCAAGGGTGCCCAAGTGTATGAAGTAGGAAAAGAATAGTCTAACAAATGGTGTTAGAACTGGATATCTACATGCAAAAGAAGGAAGTTGAGTTCCTACCTCACACCATAGTATAAAAAACAAAATGGAACAAAGGCCTAAATTTAAAATTCTTAGATGAAAATGGGAAGTCTTTATAACCTTGAATTTGGCATGGTTTCTTACATCTGCCACCAAAAACACAGCAAAAGGAAAGTTTAGATAAATTAGGCTTCATCAAAATTTTAAGACTTAGTGCTTCAAAAATTCGAAACTGTGCTGTATCATAAACGACTCGACTACTTAAGAGGCTGAGATCGGGAGAATCACAGTTTGAAGCCAGCTCAATCAAATAGTTTGTGAGACCCTATTTCCAAAATAGAGCAAAATGGAATGGAGGTGTGGCTCAAGTGGTAGAGGGCCTGCTTTGCAGGGTGAAGACCTAGGTTCAAACTCCACCAAAAAATAAAAAGGATTCAAACTCAATCCAGTGGCTGGATAAGAGTGGTCAAGTATTCTAGAAGATGCCCCTCTTAGAGTTAGTCTGGTGTTTTTCTCATGAGTAGACCAGGATTATGGAGGTGGAGGGAATGCGAGGAAGATCAGAGGAAAGGTGATTACAGCATGGTTGCATACTGTCAAGTTTGTCTTTTGGCTGTTGGACCTGGATCATTGGCTGATGGGTTTCTCCACTGAGAATTACTTCCCCCTCCCTTTTTTCTATTCTCTGCAAATAATATTTTGAGAACATTTGTTTTTCAGCTGGTTCTATTAGAAATCCCCATAGATGTGCACTGTAGGAATTAATTAAGTTTATTTCAGATTCTTTCCACTATTCCCTACTTCAGAGGCTGACATACAAGATACTTTGTTGCTCAAATGATACAGTCAAGAGATTGCACCGTGCTAGATAATATATTGTGAACCATATATGCCAGTTGACCTGAAATTCCATTCTCATTTCTTGTAACCATAGGAAATGTTTTCAACTAGAAAATTATGTTTTTTCTATTGCAGCAAGATGTAGCCACGTGACTAAGTTTAGGCCCATGAGATAGAGGGAAGTGGAAAGCCCTTTGGAAGGGAAAGGGTGAGAACACTGCTTCCTGTGCTTCCTTTAATGTGCTATCTGAGGGAAAGGTGTGTTGTGTGTGTGGTGCTGGGGATTTAACCCAGACATTTGCACATGCTAGGCAAACTACCACTGAGCTATGTACCCAGCCTGGAGACTATTTTTGATGCTAAGGTGTCTAAAAGTCTTACTCAGGATTTGCTGCTTACAGGAAATGAAAGTTGATAAACCACTGCCAACCAACTACAGGTGTTGGCGAGGATGTAGGTAAAAAGGAACCCTTGTACACTGGGAATGCAAGCTAGTGCAACCACTCTGGAAAAAAATTTGGAGGCTTCTTAAAAATCTAAACAAAGATCTACCATATGATCCAGCAATCCCACTCCTGGGGATATACCCAAAGGAATGCGATTCAGATTACTCCAGAGGCACCTGCACACCCATGTTTATTGCAGCTCTATTCACAATAGCCAAGTTATGGAAACAGCCAGGATGCCCCACCACCAACGAATGTATTAAGAAAATGTGGTAGGGCTGGGGTATGGCTCAAGTGGTTGAGCACCTGCCTATCAAGCACAAGGTCCTGAGTTCAAATCCCAGTAATGCCCATAAGTACATGAATGAGTAAATAAAGTTGGCAGTCCAATGCTCATCTTATAAAAAAAAAAAAAAGAAAAAAAAGAAAATGTGGTATTTATACACAATGGAATTTTATGCAGCCATGAAGAATGAAATCTTGTCATTCACAAGTAAATGGATGGAACTGGAGAACATCATTCTGAAAGAGGTTAGCCAGGCTCAGAAGACCAAAAATTGTATGTTCTCATATGCAGACCTTAGATCTAGGGCAAATGCAGCAATGTGGTTGAACTTGGGTCACATGACAAGGGGAGAGCACATACGGGAGGTATGGGGATAGGTAGAAAACCCAAAACATGAAAGCGTTTGATGTCCCCACTCCAGAGGAACTTTTTTTTTTTATTCATATGTGCATATAAGGCTTGGGTCATTTCTCCCCCCTGCCCCCACCCCCTCAATACCCAGCAGAAACTATTTTGCCCTTATTTCTAATTTTGTTGTAGAGAAAGTATAAGCCATAATAGGAAGGAACAAGGGTTTTTGCTAGTTGAGATAAGGATAGCTATACAAGGAGTTGACTCACATTAATTTCCTGTGCGTGTGTGTTACCTTCTAGGTTAATTCTTCTTGATCTCACCTTTTCTCTAGTTCCTGGTCCCCTTTTCCTATTGGCCTCAGTTGCTTTTAAGGTATCTGCTTTAGTTTCCAGAGGAACTTATACAGAAACCTTAAAGTGACAGAGGTCAACACAAGAAGGGGATCAGGAATCAGTGTAATAATCAGTTAGATATGAATCAACTTTGGTTGTAACACATTTGTACATGGAAGCAATGCTAGGAATCTCTCTCTATAGCTATCCTTAACTAGCAAAAATGCTTTGTTTTATTATGCTTATGTCTTCTCTTCAACAAAATTAGAAATAAGGGCAGAACGGGTTCTGCCTGGAAGTGAGGGAAGGTGGGGGTGGCAGGGGGGAGAAATGATCCAATGTATGTGCATATGAATAAATGAATTAAAAAAAAACAAAACAAAACACTGCCAGATCCTTGAGCACACAATGGTGGCATGATCAAATGGACTGACAAGAGCTCTCCTTGGTCTAGCAAAGTCAGGCTGGAGGCAGAAGAGTCAGAGGGAAGCAATCAAAGGCATTTTTGTAAAGAAAGATTAGTAAGATCCACTTTGGAAACACAGGGCACATGAAGGATCATTCCAGAGTTGTGAAGATAAGCAACCAAGGAGCTGTAAGAATATGGACAGGAATAGAGAGAAGTTGTTGAATGAATACAACTGGACACATCTGGGTGTTCAGGTAATGTGGGGGAGGGAGCAGGGAACACAGTTGAAGGTTCCTATTCCACACATAATCTTTGTCCTAATCCCTGGAATGTCATACAGCAAAACAAAGGGGGGGACATTTTCTTTTAGATTAACAAAATTAAAATGAGAGATTATCCCTACACATCCTAAATGTAATCACACACAAACTTATAAAAGGTAAATAGGAAAGTTTTACGTGGAAGAGAAGGCACTGTGACCACAATCAGATTGGCATTGTGGCCAAGCCAAAGAAATGCTGGTGGCTAGTCACCAAAAACAAAGCAAGAAATGGATCCTCCCATGGGTCCTCCAGAGTTGTGTAGCCCAACTATTGCTATGATTTGGGTCTAATGATACTGATTTTGGACTTCTGGCTTCTAGAATCATTTGGGAGAATCATTTTTCTAATGTTAGAAGTCATCAATTTGTGGTAATTAGTTTCAGTATCCACAGAATTGGTGTACAATTTTATACCAACACAAACTGCAACGATATAAATAATGCCTTTTCCCCCTCTGGGTTCTTCAGGTTATCTCTCCAGTCAGCAATGGTCTTCTCCACTCACCCCAACCCCAACTCCCTTCACTTGGCTACTTTAGGCACCTGAGATGTCCCAGATGTCCTCCCTGATTCCCCAGGCTAGGTTAGGGCTTTCCGCTAATTAGCTCCCTAGGTTAATCCCCCCTTAATGGAACCAAAAGCATGCAAAATTGAATTAATCATAATTTTTTTTTATCAATGATCCATGCATGCCCCTGTTTGGATTACTTTTAGTAACAAACATCTGTGAAAACCTAAAAAGGAAAACGAAATCTTCAGCCACCAGACATATCAGCCAGTTACACACCAAGATGATGGTAATCCTGAGTCATTCATTCTTTGCTGCCCATTTTATGTAATTGTATTGCATCTGTGTGTATCCCCAAAACCTGCATTTTATTTATTTTTCACTTTTTTTGTTATTTTTTTTTATGGCACTGAGATTTGAACTCAAGGCTTCACACTTGCTAGGCGAGCACTCTACCACTTGAGTCACTCCAGCAGTCCCAACCTGCATTTTAAAATCACTGTTTTAGGACTGGAGTGTTGCTCAAGTGGTAGAGCACCTGCCTAGCAAGCGTGAGGCCCTGAGTTCAAACCCCAGTACCACCAAAAGAAAAATAAAATCACTGTTTTACCTTGCTGTATTATTCTACTACATGTGCAGTATCTTTGAGGGGGGGGTGGTTCCCTTTTCCACTTAATACTTTTTACTAAAACCTTTTTCATAATATTTTATACTGTTGTAGACCATTCATTTTGTAAGTATAATATTCCATTTTTTGAGTAAGTCACAGTTCATTAATCCACTTTACTGTTGATAGGCATTTTAGATCATTTCCAGTTTTCAATGATTGTAAACAATGCTATAAGGACTTTCTTGCACTGTCTCACCCATTGCAAGACAATCCCACTTTGCTTATGAGGAAAAAGGACACTAAATAGAGGGTAATTCAAGGAAAGGTTGTGAGCTGTAGGGGATTAGTAAGTAGTAACTTGGGGCTCATCATCCCTAGGCTGTAATGAATAAGCAGTTAGGGTGGTTGCTGGAACCAAAAGGAAATTTTGTGTTGTTTCCCCTCAAGAATAGCAGTGACCTTCAGTCAAGGGATCCAGGCAGTCCTAGGCAGCCTCGGATAGAGCAAACCAGAACAGCTGCCCTGGTTTCATTCTCTTCTCTTCAAGCTTTTGCTAGAGTTTGTAATTAGCCAAACTGGATCAAAAGCCAGAGGTTAGGAGCCCATTGCTGTGATCTATATGGTCAGCTGTCTGGAGCAAAAACCAGAGTGAAGGTTGGCATATAAGGCGAATGAGACTCTCACACAGTCTGCCCCTTCTGCTCCACTTTTACTCTTCGTCCAGGTGAAAAGTTTATGTCCTTTCCATCAGGAATATGCAAAGTCCATCAATACTGGATGACCATGAGATTGTATGTTCTGTCAAGTCTGCTTTAAAGTATGCCACATGCAAAAAACAACCCTTTCCCCCACTGAATGGGCATTGCAGCCTTATCAAAACTTAATTGTTCCATTTCTCGACTGTTCTGGTCCATTGCCTATCAAGACAATGCTATCAAGCATTGTCATATCCACCTGGGTTACTTACATCTCTAGGTGATTTACAATGCCTAAGAAAATGTAAATGCTTTATTAATGTAATGTTTAGGGAATAATGACAAAAAGTGTACATAATACAGACACATTCCCCCAGTGCTTTCAACTTGTGGTTATTGGATCTGCAGACTGGAACTCACAGATATGGAACCAGAGATAGATACAGATGGCTGGCTGAGGATCTTTGTGTCTTTGGATTTTCTTTGATTTCTCTCAGCAATGTTTTATAGATTGCATTGTTTAGGTTTTACACAACTCTTGTCTTACGTATTCTTAAATATTTCATATATTTTTGGATTCTACTGTAAATGGTGCTGTATTTTAATTTTAATTTCCAATTGTTGCTACAAGGTAGACAATTTTTCTACATTGATCTACATTGATAGATGGTGGTGAGAAAGGACAGCCATATTTAGTCCCTCCCCTTGAGGTGGGCCTTCCTCAGACAGTGGGAAAGTTGTCATATGACAGTAAAATAACAAAAGAAAGGAAAGAGGTTTACAACTCATTTTCATATTAGTTACTTTTGTGAGTTGTGACCAAAATACCCAAGAGAACAACTTAAAGGAGGAAAGCTTATTTTGGCTCATAGTTCCAGAGGGTTCAGTCCATGGTCATTTGGCTCTGCACACTCAGGCAGGACATGATGGCAGCAAAAGCGTATGGCAGAGGAGTTTCTTCACCTTATGGTGGACAGGAAACAGAAAGAGAAAGGGGTCAGGGACAAGATTCCTTCAAGGGTCTACCCCCAGTGACTTACTTCCCTCAGCTGGATCTCCCAACCTAAAGCTTCCAGAACCTTCCACCAGGATCAGTGACTGCCATGTGTGAGAATCAACTGAAGTTAGGTCTTTTCTGTCAAAGGAGCTAAGGTCTATCATTGTGTAGATGTCAGCTAACCTCCCCAAATTGCTGCCATGTGCCTTGTGAAACGTTGCCTGACCTTACAAGTTTCTTGCAGTCAGACAAAGAGCTGTTAACTGCCAGGTGCCCTAATCTCAAACTGCTCCATGAGTTAAATGTCAGGCCCTGTCTGCTATCTTCAGGAGACCTTGAGAAATCACTTTCTCACTTTTCTCACTGAGCTGTAAAAATGTCACTGATTTGGAAAACCTTGCACTTACGCCAAACAATAGTTAGCTAATTGGGAAAACTGTGAATCCAAACCTGTCCATCAGGGTGAGGAGCAGAGAGATAAAAATTGAACTGACTGTGTGTTCTGCCTATCAGATATGGTCTGTGGCTGCACCCTTCTGCAAAAGTAAAACTTTTCTTTTTGCCTTGCTGAGCGACTCCTGCATGTTTCTTTGATCACTGTTTCGGAACGGCATTTCTGACACACGTTGCTGAATCAAATGTGCACTTTCTGTCCTTTTCATCTTCTATCACTTGGCATCATTCCACACAGTAGAGCACATGGATTTCTTGAAAAAAATTTTTTTTCTTTCCTGCCTGCTGCGACATTACAATCAGGTGGTTTCCCTCTAGATTCCATGGCACTCTCTCTCTCTCTCTTTTTTTTTCTTTTATCATTATTTTATTTTTTTCAAATTTTTTATTTGTTTTTGTGGTGCTGGGGATTGGACCCAGGGCTTCACTCATGCTAGGCAAACATTCTGAGCTACATCTCCAGTCCTTTTTTTTGTGGTACTAGGGCTTGAACTCAGGGCTTTGCGTTTGCTAGGCAGACACTTAACCATATGAGCCATGCCTCTAGCTCTCCCAGTTCTATTTTTAAAAATTTCATGGTATCTTCCTCTACCCTTGGCCGCTGTGTACTCCAGAGCTTGGTCCTGGGTTCTCTTCTGTTCTCAGTCTGCATTGTTTTTCTAGATACTCCCTACTTCAAGACTTTACCATCTGTATGCCAAGCATTTCTATCTGCAGGCCTTATCACTCTTTTGAAATACAGACCAACATACCCTGACCTTCCCCTGAAGCCTTCTAAATTCCTTGTATCAATAAATGTGACCCCATCCATCCAAACTCTGAGGCCAAAAACCTAAAGCTTCCAATCCATCCCCAAGCCCTGATTGTTTTGCCTCCACCTACCTCTCAACCCACCATCATCACGAGTTTCCTATTTATTTGATCTTACTGCTTCAATTCTTGCCCCCTTGCATCCATTCTCCACTCAGTACCAAAATGTTAAGGAAATTCAGATGTGATGTCATCACTTGCTTTAATCCTTTGAAGCTTCCCCTTAGAGATTCTTATTATGGCTCCAGCCTCATCTCCCTATTCTTCTCCTGAGCCACAGTTCTGGTGAGGGGAAATTCAAACCTCAGAAGAGCAGAGTAGGGCCAGGCATAGTGACACATACCTGTAACCCCAGCACTCAGGAGGCTGAAGCAGAAGAATCACAAGATTGAGACCAGTCTGAGCTCTACAATGTGGCCCTGGCTCAAAGAGATCTAGTTAATAGTTTCTAGGTTTGGGGGTTTTTTTTTTTTTTTTTGAAGATACAAAAAAAAAATTGTATTTTTTAGACACTGCTTCTGTTTTATCTCATTCCAGATAGCTGAGACAGATTAGAAGGATCCACTGCTCTCTGGCATTGAGGCAGGAGATAAGCATTGTTAAGCATCCAAGCACTGTGAACTTGCTGTTAATATGAATGATAAGTCTTTATTGTAAGCACCCCTTTTAATGTTTATTTTTCTTGTACTTAGCTAACATGTTGGAAGCTGGGACAATTTGACTCCCAAATTGATAGCTGTTAGACTCTTTCCAGGTGTCATAGCTGCCTTGAGTGAAGGACCATCAACCAAGCAACCCAATGAATGGCCCTCATGGCAGCACTGGCTGCTTTGAATACTCACTGACCCTTGAGGAAGCTGCCTGGCAACCACAGCTACTTGCTGCCAAAGTACAGCTCCAGCTCCTAAAGGCACTGCTGCAGCCATGACTGTTTCAAATAGCTTGCGTTGGACAAGCCTCAATTAACTCTAAGTGACCTGCAGCCATTTCCACCCAGGTAGAGGAGGAGCACTTTCCCCAGTGCCTGGTTGAAAACACAATCCTTATTATGTAAGGAAGAGACTGTTGTGATTGGAACAAGCATGGTCCCTTATTGGCATTAGGGACTATGCCATTATTGGTCCAAATATAGGTGCATGAAGGGCTTTGACCAGTGCAAACACACTTGCCACAGCCCCTTTTTGGTCATATAAGAAGGCTGTTTGGCTCACAAAGTGAGCCAGTGGGGAAATTCTCCTGTGTAGACACCTGATGTTGCAACATTAGGCCTAATGAAAGGCTTTTGTTGAGAGGTCCTTTTTTACATAGATTTGAACTTGATTGTTGGTAAAATTGGCTGAGCTAGTAACACAAACAGCAGAAGCAGCTGCAGAGTTACAGTGGCAGGGAAGGTGGTGGCAATAGCAGTGGCAGAGGTGGCAGGAGCTGCAGAGGTGACAGTAGTCCCTGCCCCAGTGGCAGCACTGGCAATAGTGACAGTAGCAATGAAAGGGCACCTGAAGAGTTCCAGAGAGCAGCCAGGGCAGAAATGACAAGGAGTATAGAGTGAGAGTTTGGAGGAGCTGAAGACAACAAACTGTGAGCCTAGTCACTGGAGAGGGCTGGGAGCCATGGAATATAATAACTGCCTCGTGCTGGGCTGCTGGTGGTTAAAGCCAAAGCCTCCCACCTGAGTGCCTAGAGAGACGTGTTTCTGGATTCTAAAGCCCATAGCAATAGCCTCCTAACTCTCAGAGTTAGTTTCTGTGAACCTCTGGGTCTGCCAGTCCAGCCCTTAGGCTTGGGCACTCAGGGGCCCAGGACTGCCCACACTGGAAGAGCTTCTCCTCACCTACCCATGATTCCTATCTGGGTAGAACAAAAGGACCCCATCCAGCAGATTGGTTACTATGCTATGAGAGAACAAGTTTGGTTTGATTTGCTTGTAGTTGACTGTTTGCATATTGAGTATCTTCGTAAGATTGAAACCCATGTAATAAATTGTACAGTCTAAGCGTTAGTAGTCAGTCAGCAAAATGACTGCAGAATGGACTGGAAGGTTGGAAGGGTTGTTTTGTTTTTTACTGTCTCTGGGAACAAGTTCAAAATAACAAGAAATACTGTATTTATGTATAAATAATGATGAAAGAAGACACCAGCCATCAGTTAAATTGTTGGGTTAGGAACAGATGGGTTTTATTTGGTTCAGATTCTTAGGTTGCAAGTAACAGAAATTCTCTCTTACTAACTTTAGCAGAAAGGCACATTTTTGAAAGGATGTGAATTGCCTCATGGATGGTCAGAAAAACCAAAAATCAATGGAGGAGAACCAGGGCTGTTCCAAGCCCTTGGCAGGAGTTCTTAAAATAGTTGCCATTAGTGTGACTCAGCAAAGCCAAATCACTCTGTGATTCTCTGTTCTAAATTTCAAAGTCTCCCCTCCCCCAAAAAAGAATTGGATTGGACCAATGTCTTCCCTAGCTCTGGCCAGAGGCCAGGGTCCCATAATTTAGCCATCACTATTCGAAACTGACATTATAAACTGAAGGGTGAACCTATCAGCCAACCCAGAGATTGTCTGTCACAAAGTAGCAAAGCCACAATTCACTGTCACAATCGCTAATGTGCATTTGAGCCAAGTCTTGATATATATGGTGAACTCCTCCTCTAGAGCACGGTTTATATATGGTGTCTCATTTCATCCTGACAAAGCCCTACAAGGCCCAGCAAATAGGTTTTGGTATTATTTTTAGTTTACAAATAAAGAAACTGAGGTTTAAATTAAGTCATTTACTCAACATCGCACATCAGTGGCAGAAGCAGGACTCAAACAGACACAGAAGATGCCCCCCTCATCTCCCCTAGGCATTCAGTATCCTATATGGGCCAATGGCAACCTCTTGCAAGCACTGTAACCTGTCACCTGAAGGTTTTTTATGAATCACAGAGAAGTAAGCTGGGAGCGACAGGGAGTCCCCATCCCTGTGAATGGCTGCTGGCTGGAGAAGAGATGGGAGTTGGTGAGTAATTCGTATTTCCTTTTCCTTTGGTAAGATAGCATTGAGCTGTGTTCTGCTCTGTTGCTTCTCCTTCACAGCCTCCTTCCCTTCCCTTGCCCACTTCCCAACTTCCCGGGAGCACATCATGGTATCGCCTACCAAGTACACCACTTGTTCTCACACGCCTTTTCTCGGGGTCTACTTTAGGAGAAGCCCAACCCAAGACATTTTAGAAAATAAAGGTAGAAAGTATGAATTGCTCCAATGATAACTCTTTTTATTCCATTTCTCAGCTGTTGAGTCTCACAAATCTAAATATTTTATTGTGATAGCATAACTATTGTACTTTTCAAATTTCTTCCCAATTTAAAGATTGTTTTATTTTATAGCCCGGGTGTGTTTTTATTCTGTGTTTAAGAGGAAAAAGTATTTAAGCTGTGTAATTTTAGTGTGCAAAGGTTGGAAATGCAATCACTACGTTTGGGCAATTGGATCTGCCAGCATCCAAGTGCTGGCTGGGAGTCAGAGAACAGCACTTAACATGCAGCGAGAGGACTCTTGGAATACTTCTGCCTTCAGAGCACATATTGAATCAAAATGATTTAAATGTCCAAAAAATATGGGTCTCAAGCACTTAATGGATCAAAGCGAGCCAGGTGTGGGCACCCTGGAAGTGAAGACATTGTGAGCTGCAAATTCTGGTGGCAAAGACCACTGTGGACTTCAACTGGCTTGAAGATTGATTTGGGAGAGGAAAAAGGGGCTCAGTGCATTAGATAATGTATTCATGAAATAATTTGGAAACTGATTACGTGTGATGAATCCTAATTATAGCTATTTACTGTGGTGAATATTTAGGAAAATCAGACTCTTAAAAAAAGGCATGCTCTTGCTTTAATTATTTGAGAAGAAAAATAAGTCACTCCTAATTTTATGTTCTGTAATTATTTTTTTGCCACTCAGTTTGCATGTTTTTTATTTAAGATCACAGCATATGTGTCTTTTCTATTTCTTCCTTAAATTTTTCCAAATTCTCTTTCCTCACTTCACTAGAGAGAAAATGTAAATCACCACCATCACTCAAACAAATTCTCTGGTTTCTTCTGAACCTTCACCTCCCAGCTGTGGATGAAATATAATCACTAAAATGTCAACTAACTGAAAATGTCTATCTAAAAAGATAGTTTCCTAATATGCTTAGATCAAATAACCTTTCAGGAGAAGAAAAAAAAGATAATCTAACATTTTCTTTCATCTAAAAATAGCCAATCTACAAATACACTAAAATGCTAATACTGGCCATAAAGGGGAAAACATGCATGCATTCTTTTCTATTTTGTAACCTCTTTATAGTAATTATACTCCTCTGGTAACAAAAATAGTTTACAAAAATTTTAAATTTACTTTTAGTAGTAAGAAAATTTGAAATATCTAAAGAAAGGCCAGAAATCAGAAAAAATATCATTGTGTATCTGAACTGAAAAATTATGTAGTTTATATTTGTACTTGTCCCTCCACTTTGGGCAAATATTTTTCAAGAAAGTTGTTAAAAGTCTGCAAATCAATCTGCAAGATCAGAAAGACTTTCAACCTTTAGGTATGATATAATATAAGAATATTCTCTAGCTGGCTATAAACTGTATACCTTTCATCCAGCTATGAAACAGAAGGGAAAGAAATACGTGCATAAATTTCAAATTGAGAAATTAAATTAATGAGAAATCCAAAGTACTTGGTCTATGTTTTTCAGTTTATAACACTCATAATTAAAATCTGATTATAGGAGCAAAATTACATTATTAATGACAAGGCCGAATAGTAGCATAAGTTATTGTTAGGTTGTTTTCATTATGATCATAAGGGTATAGCATATGTTTATCTTGCTCAGTAAGTGTTTGGTGAATTTATTTATATATGAACATATATGCTATTATTGAAGACCTACTGTGCGCAATGTATAAAAATAGAATGAGATTTGTTTCTGTCCCCCAAGGAGTTTATAGTACAGTCAGGTCAAATCACATCTAAATCTAAATTTAAACAGCCTAGAAACATGGAATTGCCTCACATCTCAGTAGACTTGGGGGTTGGCCTTTACTTTCTTTATCATCAAAGGCACAGAACGATGGAGTATAGGCCTTACCTTGTGGTAGAAAAGGAGGACCTGTGGAGTCAAACATGACTTTCAGCCTTCTTGAACATATTCTCTAAAAAAAGATGCCATTTGGTAAGGTAACATGGTGGAGACATTTATCCCTCACCAAAATGTCCACCAAGCTTTCTGGGTGTGGCTGAAAATAGGAAGCATCTCAGATCCCTAAGTCACCAGGTGGAAGGGAACTGCCCTGGAGAGTCACTGAGAGCTCTAAGAATTTTTGAAGAATGAGAACTAAACCAGACCCTGAAGCCTTGGGCATTCAGGGTTTGTTAAAGCAGCGCAGAGTAGCCTGGTCTGTCCTGACAAATAGAGGAGATATGTTCACATGGTGATCACTTACCCTATGGTGGAAAAAGTCTGTGAGATTTGTTTTAAAAGGCAGTCAAAATTTGGTGTGTCTTTTTCTCTGCTGTCTCCCTGTACAATGGAAATGTCCTAACCAACCATCAGCACCACACAGGCTTCTGCTACTCAGTATTTGAATTTCTGCCTGTGTAATTTTTGAGTCTTGATTTTCTAATCTTCAAAATGAGGGCTGTAACGCTATTATTTATAAGATTGTTTTGAAAATTGTATTAAGCCAGGTGTGGTGGCACAGTAATTCCGGCACTCAGGAGGCAGAGGCAAAGGATTACGAGTTTGAGAACAGCCTAGGCTACACAGGCAGACTGTCTGGAAAAGAAAGACAGAGGGGAAGGAAAGGGAGGGGTGGAGAAGGGAGAGGAGAAGAAGAGAGGAGAGGGGAGGAAAGAGGGAGGGAAGAAGAAAGGCAAGAAAGAAATTGCATTACACACACACACACACACACACACACACACAACCCTCATCCCAAACTATGCAGGAGGCTGAGATCAGGGGAACTTGGTTGCAAAAAAGTTTGTGAGATCCCATCTCAAAGGAAAAAAGCTTGACATCACAGCCAGAGCAGGAAGCCTAAAATAGATCATAGTTCAAACTACCCTGAGCAAAAAACTAGAACCTATTTCCAAAATACCCACAGCAAAAAGGACTGGTGGCGTGGCTCAAGCAGTAGAGTTCCTGCCTACCAAATGCAAAGCCCTGAGTTCAAACCCCAGTACTACCCCCTCCAAAAAAAAGAAAGAAAATAAATTGCATTAAATTATATAGCAAAGCTGAGAACTTAGAGCCTATAGAGATGCTTTCCTCTCCTTGCTTGAAGCCAGTGGTTCTCAACACTGACTCCATTTTAGACTCATTTGGGAAGCTTTTTTTTTAACCAAAACCTCTCACAAAAAACAGCATCTGTATCCTACCCTATACCAAATAAATCAGTATCATTGGGAGTGGGGATGGGGCATAATTTTTTTAAAAAAGAGGTCAGGATGATTCTATTGTCTCACCAACAATGAAAACTACTGTCTTAGACAATATAAAAACAAGTAAAATGCTATTTGATTATAATAATTTAAAATAAAGTCTAGCTAAGTGTGGTACACACCTATAATCCCAGCTCTCAAGAGGCTGAAGTAGGAGAATTTCAAATTTGAGACCAGCTTGGTCTACATAGTAAGTCTAAGGTCACAGAAGCTACATCTGTCTCAGAAGAATAAAAAACAGGGCTGGACGCCGATGGCTCCCGCCTGCTGTAATCCTAGCTATTCAGGAGGCAGAGATCAGGAGGATCACAGTTTGAAGTCAGCCCCAGGCAAATAGTTCTATTTGCCCTATTTCAAAAAAAAATCCCATCACAAAAAGAGGACTGGTGGAGTGGCTTAAGGTATAGCCACTGAGTTCAAACACCAGTACAAGAAAGAAAGAAAAGAAAGAAGGAAGGAAGAGAAGAAAGAGAGAAAGAATAAAAAATAGGGACTGGTTACAGGGCTCAGGTGGTAGAGCACTTGTCTATCAAGTTCAAGGTCCTGAGGTCAAACTCCAACACCACAGATAAATAAATAGGCTTTATAATAGAAAAAGCTTTAAAAAAGTATCCAGTATGACTACTTACTCATGGTCTTAGGGCTTTAATAAAAGACTTATTTATAAATTGCAGACACAGAAAGGCAATAAATAGATAGGTAATAAATAGTTCCTCAAGAACTGAAGGCCATGTACAGAAGTGTAGAGATAAGCCCTGCGGTGTTGCAATGGGAAGACTCAAACACTCCTACTGTTGACAGCAATGACTGTTTTCCTGCTGTCACCAGTTGAATTGTGTCTCCCACCTGAATGTATATGTTGAAATCCTAAGCCCCAGGATCTTAGTAATGGACCATGTCTAGAAATAGGATCTTTGTAGAAAAAACAAGTTCAAATGAAATCATTAAGATGGATCCTAATCCAATGTGACTGATATCCTTAGAAAAAGAGGAAATTTGAATACATTTGAACACAGACGTATACAGAGAGTGTATTAGTTGCCTTTTTTGTAGTTATGACAAAATACCTGAGGAAAAACAACTTAAAAGATGAAAGGTTTATTTTGGTTCAAGGTTCAGTCCCTGGTTAGCTTGCTCCACTGCTTTTGGGCCTGTGGTGAGGCAGCACATCTTGGTAAGTAGTGTGTGGCAGAGGTGGCAGTCAGGAAGCAGAGGAGGAGAGAGACAGAGGGAGAGAGGAAAGATCCAGAACAAGACATACCCTTCAATGGCACCCCTCCTCCCCCCACCCCCACCTACTTCCTCCAGTCAGGCTCCAGCTCCTAAAAAAGTCCATTTAGCTGTGAAATTATCAATGGATTAGTTCATTGTGCTTTACATCAGCCTTTTGGGGGGAGCACTTCATATCCAAACTATACCCCTGATACCCCTGGGCTGAGAGAGGGGAAGACAGAGTGGACATGCAGGAACAGACAGAAGCTTTGGCTCCTGAATTATCCAGTGTTAGCTGGAACAGACAAAATCAAGAACAAGAGAATCAGGGTGGATATCTCCCCAAGGGAACACATAAACTCAGCCTCATTTCTTTTTTTTTTTTTTTGTGGTACTAGGACTTGAGCTTGGGGCCTTCACCTTGAGCCACTCCGCCAGCCCTTTTTGTGAAGGGTTTTTTGAGATAGGGTCTTGTGAACCATTTGCCCAGGCTGGCTTTGAACTGCAATCCTCCTGATCTCTGCCTCCTGAGTAGCTAGGGTTACAGACGTGAACCACCGACACCCAGCTTCATCCTCATTTCTCATCAGTAAGAGCCTCCAGGACTTCATCAGCATCCCCATGTCTAATGTTTTCCGAGAACTAGGGTAAGCCAGGCCCTTTGCATGAATTGTCAACCCATTCAGGTAGGATACAACAAGTGTACCCCGTTATCCTCATTTCACAGATGAGTAAACACCACATAGACAGGTCAAAAACAAAAGTCTGCCTTTGGTCACATAGTATGATAAGTTTCATGACAAAAAAAAAATGGGCACAAGTGTAACTTTATCCTGTAATGTGACTTTACAGCTGTCATCAAGAGGTGGAGTCTGGGCTGGCTGTAAGACTGGCCTTCGCCAGTACAATGGGGCAGAAATGACAATGTGTCCATACTGAGCTGCAAGAGGGGTTTTTGTTTGTTTGTTTATTTATATACTGGAGTTTGAACTCAGGACTTCATGTTGTGCACATGAGCCATGCCCACTAGTCCTTTTTTGCTTTAGTTAATTTTCAAATAAGGTCTCAGGTTTTTTTCTGGAACTGCTATCCTCCTATTTATGCCTCCTTCGTAGCTGGAATGACAGCTTTATTGGTTGACTTGAAACCATGATCCTCCTGATTGATCCCTGCCAACCAAATAGCTGAGATTACAGGTATGAGCTACCACGACTGGCTTCAAGAGTCTTACAGGCTGCTTCTTGATTTCTTAGAACACCATGTCTGCATGTGAATAAGTTTGGGATATTCCACTGGAAGATAAGAGGCTTGTGGGCAAGTCACTGGTGTGACCAACAGCTTGTCAACCACTACATGTGTGATCAAGACTATCCTAAATGAGCCAGCTTCAATACATGAATGCAGTATTCTGGGCCAGACAGCCCCCAGACAACCACCTGCTGACCACAGACACATGAGCAAGTTCATGTGATTTAGAGCCAAACCTGGTTTAGAGCAGCAGACACTCCAAACTGACCTACACATGGGCAAACTGCAATACTGCATAGCCTTGTAAGGTGCTAAAGTTGGTGGATTTGTTACACAGCAACAACTGCTTGATATAGTCAGCCAGTAGCAGGGATTGTGGTGCTTTGAACAGTAACCATTTGACTTCGATGCCAGGCATGTCTTCAGATGTCAGGCACACTGAAGCTTGGCTAATGCAGTGCCTTTGGTCCTAAAAGTGTTGTAGCATCTTTATTAGGTTGTAGGACTGGTCAAGGCAGATCAAAAATCCAGTTTATTTATCTTTGGGAGGTTAACCTCTCCAAACCTTCCTCATATGCTGTCTACAAACAATCCCAGTGACCTCACAGAAGGACATGAGAGTAACCAAAAGTACTCAGAGTTTGATAAGCTGTGAAGTTTCTGCAATGGTTCTGAGAGAGCTTAGTGACAGAAATAGAATTCCCAGTGTTGATGCTTCTGTAACTGACAGTTCGAGGAAGCATATCTCTTCCCAGAAATATTGATTTTTCATAGCTCATGACCCTCAGTTAATTGTGCAAGAATGCAATAAGTTTTCTCCTGATTTATAAGCATTGTTTAGATCAGTATTTCTTAAATGGGTGTGCAGATCACTTACATAAAGTCTACCAGCTCCATAGCAAATGCAGATTCATGACCTCATTTCAGACCCACAGAAGTCCACTCTCCCAGAAGTGGGGGCTGAGAATCTATTGTTAAACAAAGTTCCCCAGTAATTTTTCACACACATTAAAGTTAAGGACTGTTACTTACAGTCCTCTGCTAGGACTTTGAAATACAGTGAATCACTGTATGCCCTCACTCTACTATTGCTTCCTAGTTGTGTGCTCCCCTAGGGTTATTTGTGTCCAAAGACACAAATAGTTCAAAAAAAAAAAAAAAAAAGATAATCTGCTACTTTGTTTTCTAGACCTGTATAGTGTTGACACAGTCACTAAACATTTTGGTGAAAATCAAGTTACACACCAATGAGTGAACCCAGGTGACACCTTGTTTAGAATATAAACTATATCAAAGAGTTACTTCTTGTGTGGATGTGGTGGTCCATGCATACTTGATTTCCCAGCTACTCAGGAAGGAGAGGCAGGAGGATCAAGAGTTCCAGGCCAGCCGCCAAAGTTAATGCTATTTCAAAAACAAAAAAACAAACAAAATGGCTGGAGGCGTAGGTCAAGTGGTAGAGTGCTGTCTAAGACTATAGTTTCAATCCCTCCCCCCACAAGTGTTACTTTTTGAATCAATATTGGAAAATCAGTTTTTTCTCTTTATATATGTATTTGTTTTCTTGTCCTTTAATCCTCTGTGTGGCCTTGTGCTAGATACAGAAAGAAAGGAAGGAGTGGAGAGGGTGTTTTATAAGTACCAGGAACATTGATTTGTTTTTATTGTTATATTATCAATAATATTATTATCTTCACAGACTAGCGCTAAGAAGAACAGGAAAGACTTGACTTGAAGTTGGCTTTGAAGGTTTGTTCAGCTTAACCACCTTTGCAGGAACATTTTTGTTCACTTTTTGAAGTAGCTGTGGCAAATTGTGGGACCTTTACACTGGGGCTAAATTTTCAAGTTCACCCAACTAGAGTTAAAAGTCCAACATATCTTAGTTTGATGTCTTTTTTGGCTGGTCTGTTTCATGGTATCAATGTTTTTAAAAAGACTTTTCTACAAAAGGTGGAAAAGGGAAAAATAATAACCGAAGGAAACTTCTACAAAAAGTGCAATTGAAAGCCTATTCTTCAGATGCTAGCACTTAGAACTTCTTATTCAAAGCTCTTCGTTTGCTACAAATATTTTTTTCACTGTTCCAAAGGTGGTAGAGGCTCTGAAGAGCAAAAGTACTGTGCTTTTCAGAACCTGCTGAACAACTTCTCATCTCTAACAGCACTGAAGTTTTGCCATGCAAGTCTGTGTGTGACAAGCTGCAAAACATATGCATACAAAATCTAGACTTCTAGCTGTGCCAATCCATGGGTAAAAACTTACTTCTAGAGCCACACAGCTGTTAAAATCAGTCATATTTACAATTTTTATAAGTGAGTTTATTTTAATAAAAACAAGTTACTCTGTGAGCATGATCTCTAAACAGATTTATGTGGGCTGGCACAATCTGCTATGCTAAACATATATGCATATTGCTTCAGTCTGCAACTGGTTTTTTCAAGTGGTGGTAACAGTCTCGCTTTGTACAAGATACCAAGTAACTGGCAACACTTCAGCTAAGGACACTGTTTTCAGCACTGTGCTATTGAAATTGCTTTACTGGACAGAATTGCCTTGTGGGCGTGACCCTAAATTAGGAGGATTCTGAGCTGCTGGCATTGGGCAGTGAACCAGGCAGTTTACAGAGAGAAGTGGTGCTAAAAGAGAAGGAAGAGTAAGCAAAGGAAGAAAGGAAGCGAGAGAGGAGAGAAAGGACTCACAGAGAGAAAGTGAAGTTTATATTCTTCAAACCATAATCCCTAAAGGGCCTCTTTCTGTTCTCATCTTTCACCTGATACATTTTTATTCTCATGTTCACTGCCAAGAGGTCACTAGACTGCAAGCTGGAAGACAGAAATACATTGGCCTATCCATGATTCAATCAACCGTGGATCAGGAACGTTTGCATCTGTATTGAACATTCATCCACTCTTTTTTCTGACCATTATCCCCTAAGCAATACAGCATAGCAGCTGTTTACATAGCATTTACATTGTATTAGGTATTGTAAATAATCTAGTGATGATTTAAAGTACATGGGAGGATTGCATATAGGTTATTTGCAACTACTACTCCATTTTGTATGTGGGACTCGAGCATGTCCTGTTTTTGATATCCTTGGGATCTTACAACAGTCCCCTTTGGCCTGGATGGCCTAACATGGCTTTATCTCCCACAGTGCCTGGCATACATGGTGCTCAAAAAGCTATCGGTTAAATGCATGAACAGAAGAATGAATTTCTGTATTTGAAATACTTTGTCTCCTCAGAGATAAATCCTAAGTGAGATTCTAATAGGCAGGCACAGCACTGTCTCTAGAAGGCATATAGAAATGTTGTAGGGGCAGTTTCTGTCTTGTGGTTCTCTTATCAGGTGTCAGAGTATTTAAATTGTGAAAACTTATTTTACTATTTTTATTGACATTAGGATAGTATTTTCTCTTCTTTTGCCTTTATATGATTAGAACATTGCATTGGCTTCGTGAAATGATTCCTATAAACAGCATACATTATGAATTTAATTCCAGGAGACCAAAGTGCTGTTAAGTTTTTGTTGTAAGTACAGGGTGTGGAGTAAGACACGGTTGAATATCTCTGCTTGCAAGATCACGAAGCCTCAGCATTCACAAGTTCTAGGATTCTAAGATGAAACCACAAGAAGATGGTGTACGCTGATTTCGACAGTCAGGCTTTCACTTTAAGCAATTGCATATTTTAGGATTAATGTGGTTCGGTGGAGCACTGCTGTCAAAACACAAAAGGTCCATGGCTAGGATGGGGGTGGGGACGAAACACCCAGGCGCCAAAGAGCTCTCACGCTTCCAGGGCCATGAATGTGCGCCCAGGAGCCCGGAGGGCGAGTCGTTGTTTTTGCTTTTGTTTGTATTCTTCCTTTTAACAATGATGCGGGGGCTGAAGGGGAGGGGAGGTGGGGAGGGGCGGTGACGCCGTCGGTTTTCCTGAGAGCCTGGGTCCTCGGCCGACACGCCTGCGGGGCTGGTGCACATTGAAGCAGTGGGATTTGAAGACCAGGGCTGGACGGAGAGCCCTGCAGAAGAGTAAGTGACTCGAGAGGGGGAGGCGAGGCTTCTGAGGTGCACAGCGGGCCGAGGTGGGCTCCAAGTGGGGTTGAATTCAACTTTGGGTGTCAGCAGCTGGAGTTGTAGCTCCTGGTGGAGTGGGGGAGCAGAGGTGGAGCTGCAGTTGACAGGGGCGCGCGACTGTTGAAAAGAGGATGGGGTGTATGGCTGGAATCCTGCTGACATTCGGGAGGCGGGGCCTCTTGTGGCCGTGGGCGGAGCTCCCACCGAGGGGCGGGGCTTGAGCAGCCCTGCCTCTGAGAGGTGGAGCTTCTGACGACAAGGGGCGTTTCAGCGGAAGACAGCATGCCTACCCCTCCGGAGTGGAGGTGACAGCAGGAGGGCAGAGCGCCCGGAAGGCGGGGCTGCCTTCTGGCCTGATCTGAGAGGGAACCCTGCTTCTGAGGACAGCAGGCGGAGCTATCGCCAGCAGGGGGCGGGCCGCCTCGAGGTCGGGAAGGCGGGGCTTCTCCTGACAGGGGGCGTGGTCTGTGTTGACAGGGGGCGGGGCCTCCACATCCTCATCTCCAGCGGTGCGCCGCTGGAGGGTAGCAGCCGGGGTCGCATCCCCGGGAAGCAGCGGGGTCCGGGCGTGAGGAGCCCTGTGCGGAGTGTGGGGGGGTGGTGCGCAGCGCGGAGGGCCCCGCCTCGGCTGGCTCTGTCTCCTCCCCCTCAGCCTCTGGTCGGCCGCTGGGGCGCGCGCCTCTGCTCACACTCCAACCCTGGGTTCCCCAAGATCCGCGGGGCCGCCGAGAGCTCTGAGGCCCGTCCGCGGGCCCTCCGACTGGTTCCGGGTTTAGGGTTCACAGGTCAGAGTTGACTCCCTGAAAAGTGCAGTCGGTTTGAAATGCAAGATGGCGGCGGCGGGGCTTTGAGAGGCGCGGCGGCCCCTGCAGGTAGCGGCGTCAGCCGGCTCCGGGCGTAGCGGGCGGAGGGGTGGGAACCCGAGCCAGAGTCCGCGGCCGGCCGGGAAGGGCGAGCGGTGCGGGGACGGCCCGGGGAGGGCAGCACCGGAGTACAGACCCCCCGGGGCCGAGCCCGCCCGGGGCGGCGGGTGGCGGGGCGTCCCGGGCGCGGGGCGTCGGAGGGGGAGGGACCGGGCCTGCCCTGCGGCTGGGGAGTCGCCGCCGAGGGACCGACCCGCAGCTCTCGGGCGATCTCCGCGTTTCCGCAGCGTAGAAGGCGCCTGGGGGCGGGGAGCTCTGAGAGGGAAAACCTCAGCCCCCTGCTTAAGAGAGGGTGAGCAAGTTGGGGCTGTGAGCGGAGCCCGGACTGGGTCTCCCTGGGGACCCCAGCAACGGTGCGGGTCCCCGGGGTGGTCAGGGGCGCTATTCTCCGGGGGCTTGGGGTCACCTCATGGGGACTCAGCCTCCCCGAGGGTCGGTAGACAGAGATCCCTGGAGCTGGGCTCCCGGGTTTGGGATCGGAGTCCCTGGAAACCCTGGACGGGAAGGCCGTGCCGCCGCTGCGGGGAAGACTCAGTTGAGGTCCCTAAGAACTCTGTGAAGAGGTTGAGGAAGCCCCGGGGCGTTACGGGAGAAGTTAGAGAGCATGGAAATGCCGGCTGCCCCGTTCAGTGGACAGGCAGGGTAGGGTATGTGTGCGGGTGCAGTGGAATCTCAAAGTCTTGGGGCCTAAAGGGAACGACCTGCTGATTCCCTGAGGGGGATGAAAGGCTGGGAAGGGAAAGGGAGAGGAATCGGTGTAAAGGCAGGAAAGCTGAGTCCCGGCAAATGCCCTCCCCTGAGTATTGACACTAAAGTTCCAAGAAGGGACTTGAAATTCTCTGTTGCAATACGTCTCCTTCTCCCGCCCCCCCCCCCCCAGGGGTAACAACAGGGAAACAGCAAAACCCCTAGAAGAAGATTGCCTTTGATAGCCATAGCTGAGGTTGGCAAGGATCATGCCTCTGGGAAGGCGTCTCTGAGAGACCCAGGACCCGGGATCCGGAGCGGGGAGTGGGGATGGTAGGAGAGGAATGTGAGATAGAGGTTGCATAGAGCTGGAATTCCACAGCACTTTTCTCTCATCAGTCCGCTGTCTTAAAAAAAAGATGAGAATTGCTGATCTTAGGAGAAAAATATCAGAAAGGTCGATAGGGACTTTGTGATGTGCTTAGGTGGGATTTCTCATAACTTGAAAGACTAATTCTCTTAGATATATATTAACCTGATAGCAAAAAAAAAAAAAAAGAAAAGAAAAGAAAACCACAAAATGAGAACATATACAGTGGTTCAGGATTAGAGAGAATGAAGCAGCTTCCTTCCCCAGGAACAGTGAACCATGTTGAGTGTGTGTGTGTTTGTGTGTGTGTATATGTGTCCACCTTTCCATCCGTTGGTGTTGGTCATTGTTTCTCAGTCTTTGTCTGAAAGCTTTAACTTGTGTTAATATGGTGCTCCATGAATTATCTTTGTTTCTGAAAAACTGTCCTGAAAAAGTTGTTTATTTTTAAACTGGTTGTGAGGATTAACAAAAGCTGGTTCTCACAGGGCTATCAGCACTAGTATTCATAGATTATCTTAATTTCTAAAGTACCAATTTTAACTCCTGACTTAATAAAGAAATGTGAGTGCTGCCAGTGCCAATGCAGTAACAGGACGTGAAAGAAAAAGGGCTTTTATGAATATTTTTTCCTCCGTTTTTCTCTCCTTCTAAACCTGTTAAGATTAGATGGATTAATTTTAGGCCAAGTAACATGTACATTCTTGTATCATTGTAATATAAAAATGATAAGATAGCATGTCATTTATCAATGATTTTTTTTGTAGAAGTACCTCTTCATTGGCTTTATTTAACAGGATTAAAATGAGAAAAAAATTAAAATAAGATTTGGTTAACTGATGATAGGTATGATTCATACAGATTTTTTGAGCCTTCTTTTATTTTCAAAAGAGCTTTAACATCTTCAGTGGAAATGTTTTAAAGATACAGTTCAATTAGGAGTTAACTTAGAGATTCACATTTGGAACATTACTATACCTGTGAGGTATAGCTCTACTTTTACATTCTGTTCTGAACAGATTAGGCTGGGTGAACCGGAGGCATTGGTGCCAGATGGCTTGAAAATATGCTAAGGCTGAAAACATCAATGTGCCTGTGTGGAAGACGCTCATTAGTTGTTTTATTTCCCATATAGCTGAGCTTATTATTTCATTGGGTTGGAGGGTGGTGCATGAATGAGGCAGCAGTGGTTTCACCTTTAATGCTTCCTGTAAGGGTTTTTTTAAAAAAATAAATAATAGGGTTATATGGCTATTATATTTATGAAATTAAT
This sequence comes from Castor canadensis, assembly GCF_047511655.1. Lineage (NCBI taxonomy): Eukaryota > Metazoa > Chordata > Mammalia > Rodentia > Castoridae > Castor > Castor canadensis. The sequence continues at coordinate 181,746,143 of NC_133388.1, read as the reverse complement.
AAGATAGATATGGTGGCTCATTTTGAAGATTTTCCCACTTTTGTATCATGTTTCACATTCACTTGGAAGGTGATGTGAAGATTTATTATATATTTTCTTGTGTTAAGTACAAAATGATACTAGTTTGTCATAATTTCATTTAGTGCTCTTAAAATAATTAAACCTATCACAAATGTAGTTGAGGAAATAACCTTTTTACTTATGTTGCAGCATTTGTAGACTTGGGCTCAAAAGATTGCTTATTTGAATTTTTTCAGTGTTGAAAGTTCAGTACCTAAGGTAGTTTTTAATCTAACATCAGTTATTTTTGGAGCTTCTTGGAATTACTTATTGTGCTGTTTGTGATAGTACTATCACGCATTAAAAAATATAACTTCATATTATAGAAAACACATTTACTTTTAAGTTTAAATTTTTTAACAAAATCATTTAAAATAATTTATATACTTTCAAAAGTAAATTACATATTTTTTAAGAACGTTGATACTAGTTTTTAAATAACAGCCAGTGTTTCTGTAATATTACTGAGATATTTACTTTATTCTCGTTGCTCTGACGTATCTGTAGTAATTAGAAACTATATTTGCATGACTGAAGTTGGTGATTTAGATTACTAATTAGGATATACTTTTGAGTTTACATTTTGGAGATCTGTATTTTATACAATTTTTTTGCAGTCCTGGGGTTTACAGTTTATTCTAAGTGAATAATAATATGTAAAATTTTATGTAATTGCCAGATTTTTTTCTCAAAAGATACTTAGTCTTGGCATTTTATATAATTAGTATTCTGTAAGGTACTTGAGGCAGAAAGATATGTATCTGTCTATATATACATGTGCATACTTAAGTATACACACATGTGCACACAACAGAAAGATATGTAATAGACACATACCTTTGGCCTTAACAAATACAATGATAAACTTTAGGGGAAAAGTATGAGCAGTTTCAGAATGACATGTATTCAAGGGAGTCAAGTGAATAATCTCTTTTTTGTTTGTTCATTTTGAGACATGGTTTTACTAAGTAGCTCCAACATGAGATCTCCTGCCTCAGCCTTCTGAATGCTGGGATTATAGGCATGCACCACCACACTCAGCTTTGAATAAATCATTTTTAATGCAGCATTTATATTTTCAGTTTTTAGATGTAGATTTTTAAAAATCAGAGATGATCTAACAAAATTAAAATATTAAAGTGATAATCATATATATTTATCATTGAAAACAAAATGACAGCTGTCATTAAATTTAGGTGATTTATTATTTCCCATACAGTTTCTGACTTCCTTTTTTTCTTCTTCCTAAATATCTTTCTGTTTTTTGGTTATCATGAGAAATTAAAGGATTTAGGAGGTTTTGATATTTCTAAGCACTTCACTCATAATTATGTTTTTCTCCTGTCCTAAATCTATTCCCTTTTACAGTCCAATTTTGCCAAAAAGAAGGTTTGTTAAAACTTCATTGGATGTGGACTCTATTTGAGAGTGTGAAGGTTAATGAGAACAATTTCTCCTCATTATGTAGATTTGTTAATTCTGTGAAATAACTTAAAATGTGTCATACAGTAATGATTCATTTTGAAGCAGTGGTGGAAGGTTGGGGTGAAGATGGGGGGCAGAAAGGGATTGTGTGTGTGTGTATGTGTGTAGGTGTGTAGGGGACTAAATTATGACCAATGTCCCTCTGTTAGAAACCACCTTGTTCCGTTATGATTTAATATGTTCAGAATTATAAAATTGAAAATAAAATTTGTTGGTTTATTATTACCCAGATTTAAAAAATATTTTGTAATTTGTCACCATTTAGCAATTTTAAACACATTTTAAACAAAGACTTCCTTTGTTATAAAACTTGAAGTTAATACCATAAATAAAATTGGAAATAATCTGACGTTCATTGTGTTCTGACTAAGTACCAGGGAATATTCTAAAAACTTTAAACGTGTTCCTTCTTTCAATCCCCACAACAACCCTATTAATTAAGCACTATTATTTGCCTCATTTTATAGTTGAGGGGACTGAGGTACAGACAGGCAAAAGTCCCTTGTCTGAAGGCAGTGTTGGGATTTGAACTGAGTTTGTTCCGGAGTCTAGGCTCTTGGGTCTTTATAATGTATTGCCAGAACAACTTGTTCTGCTTTATTATGTAACACATGGTTGAGGTAAGCTCCTCAATTTCTGAAATCCACGCATCCTAAACTAAAAAAAAAAAAAAAAATACTCTGAATTAGAAATGTTTTAAAGGAATCCCAGCATCAGGAACTGAAAAATACCATAAGACTAATATGGTTTCCATTCAGGAGTATGTAGGAGTTCATTTGTTGGTCCTCTGGTTGCCTTGTACCTTTACGTGCCTTGGCAGCTCTTCTCAAGAGACTGTCTTTCAGTAACACATCTTGCATTCACTGTGGGACTTAGGAATGGATTGAAATAGGTTACCAATTTCCTACAGTATTAATAATTCATTTTGGAATACAACCGCCCTTTTTGGCAGCTGTTTCCTTCTTCTCTTCTCATCCGCATCCTGTAGATGGATGGCTAAGGAGTAGCTGAGTAAAGAAGTAACAGGAAATAATAATCGTACAGATAATGAGGTGCTGCACTCCGTCTACCAGGAAGAATGTTCTTTTGCTTTTCATGACAATAAAAACTCAACCTAGAAGTATTTTATTAGAAGATGTTTTGGTGTATTTACATTATTTCTTGACTTAAAAGGCTTTTCATAAGCTTAGGTGTAATGGTATAAGAAATGATAAGATAAAGTATTTTGGGAAAATCATCTTCCTTACTATTCATTCACTGTTTTTAGAGTATTCCTACACTGAGAACAACAACAAAATGCTTTTCCCCTCAAAAATATTTATTCTTATTTTAATAAGAGAAGCAATTATAATTTTTGTTAAAATTTCCCAAGTTTTTAATAGATTATAGTTTTTATTCTATCTAATACTCTGGATACTATACCAAACATTTTTAGATATTAGTCTGAATTTTCAGAGAACAACTTTCAATTTGTTATTATATAATACAAATACTTCACAACACATTGATTATAATGCCACTTGGTAGTAGCAATCTAGTAAAAACTAAATAGTTAAAGCACTAGACATCTATTAGATAACCTCATGTTTAGGGCTAACACTAGTTTATTTAAGGCGTTACTGGCTTGTGTTGTCAGCATTAATAATTCTCTCCATTCCAATTAATACATAGTAAATTAGGGTACAAATAGGTTTATATGCAAACACATAAACATAAATGCCTACTCTTAACTTTCAGTTTGACTAAGTTGTTATTCATAACCTTTGCATTCTTTTTATTTTTCCAGTGCTAGGGATTGAACCTAGGCAAGCATGTTACCAGTGAGTTACACCCCCAGCCCTTAATTTAAAAAGTTTCCAACTTTAGCATATCAATTTTCACATTATATACTACATATATTCACATTTTGAAATTTTACCCAAAATAGCCTAATAGTTACTTGATTGTCCTATGTAATACACATAGAATTTTTGATGTGTACTTTTGAGTTTTGTGTTTCCTATTTCTATTGATTTTTTTAATTCTATGAGGAAATTTTTCCCCCAAAATTACATTTGCTTTTAAAAGGTCAAGGCATAAACTGTAAAATTTCCTAAGTTGAAATCTTACCTTGAATAATAAAATAATACTTTTTTTTTTTTTTTTGTAGGAGAAGACTGTTAACTACTTTGGACCTGTTGGTAATGATGGCCTGAGCTGTACACCTAATTTGAAGGGTTACTTCCCCCCTTCCATCTCAACAGAATGCTGAGGAAGCAATGGCAAGTATGTGTTTGATTGTTCTGGGGTGATAAAACTCAGATACAGATGGACTTGCTTTAGATTCCATGATACTATATTTGGCTAATGTTGTGAAAACTTTCCTTAAAAAATAAATAGCTATATGCTTAATACTTTTTCTAAATAATGTACTTTTGAACTTTAACAACTACAGGATTATTTGACCAATTTCAAAGGAAACAGTATCATTTCAAAATAAATCACATGTGTTATATTATTGATAATTGATTTTTCAATGAATATTTGTTGAATTCCAATGTGTATCAGACACTACACCAGGTGCTGTGATAATGGGTAAACTAGACAAACAAAGGTCATGAAGGCAGAACCTTTGGTGTGGGGATATTGATCTATTCCAAACAAATGCTTCAAGACTTATATGAACAATTCCTGAAAATATGTTTTTAATATTTAGGGTACTAACAATAGTTAATTATAATTATAAATATCAGGAGCTAGGTGCTGGTGACTCATGCCTGTAATCCTAGCTACCTGGAAGACAGATAGGAAGGATTGGGGTTTGAGGCCAGCATAGGCAAATAGTTCATGACCCGCCATGTCCAAAATAAGTACAGCAAAAAGGACTGGAGGTGTGGCTCAGGCAGTAGAGTACGTACTTTATAAGCACAAAGTCCTGAGCTCAAACCCCAGTCCCATCCCCCCACCAAAACAAAATTAGGATATTAAATACTTTTTAATTAAATACTTTATTTTAACCATGCTAATATTTAAATAGTTGAGTATGTTTTACCATTTTATATTTTACCTTACTAATTGATAAGCTTTTATAAGAAGCATTAGATTACATACTGTATGTTTCAAATTTTTATATTTTAGTTCAGTTGTTATTTTAAATGATTCCAAGAAGTACTAAGAAGGATTCGGTAACCATTAATGTGATGGTCACTTTCATTTTTTAAAAATTTGGACTAAGGTGTGGCTTAAGTGGTAGAGCACTGCCTAACAAGTGCCAGACCTTGAGTTCAAACTCCAGGTCCTACCAAAAATAACAAAATAAACAAAATTGATAGAGTATTTAGAGTTGATATTACCAATATTAATTAGTATTTTCTTTCAAAAATAGAATGACTGTATCCTCAATGAAGTAGGTATAGTTGCTTTATTTTATAAATAAGGGACTCTAATGGACAGATGACTGATTTTTCAGCTTCTCAAAGATGATGTCATTTGGAACTAAGAATAGCATTCTTGTGTGAAAGACATAACACACCTCCTTGAGAAAAGTAGGGAAAAATTATTTTCAGTAGAAAATTACTTTTGGATCATATCAATAAACTATGAACAGGCTAGATTTCATGATTATACTAGTTTATATATTACCTCTCAATGTAATACATATCTACCTATATGACAGCAGGGGTCAGAAAACTACAATGTTAGTGTTCTTTCAAAAAGACATTTCACTCCTCAGATCTGGGATCGGAGCTTGCCAGGAAAAATTTGTCCAGCTTGGATTCTTCCTTTAATCTAGTGCATTTAGTGCATTTAAGGCTCACTTTCTCAGGGCACAAAAACAGGTAGAGAGAGTAGAGTTTCTTCACCTTTCAGCCTTAATTAGCATCAGCAGAGAGATTCTCTGAAATTAGATTACCTTTGGCCACAGTTTTTAGATGCTTTCACTTCTATCACATTCATTTCTGTCTATATTCACATTAATACTGGATTTTTAAAAATTGTCTTAAATTGTTTTTGGTTTTTGAGATTTATCTCTTAGGTAATGGTTCTAGTACCATTAATCTTTAAAAATATTTGTTACTGGTACAAATTTGTTGTTGTCAAATTCCTCATTTAAATTTTTTTGAGAACTTGATTTTCAAAATATGTTTACGTTTTAAGTGTGAAAATGCTTTATGTGTGAGAAGGCCACCATAATTTTTTGCCAGTCTGTCTTTCTTTTTCTTACACACTGTGGATACCCTTGTTTAAATTTGATCCCATTATTCTTTGTTCCTGTGATTTTTGGTACCTTTGAAACTTTTAGTTAGAATACAGACATGTGAAAATAAGCATTTTCAGCTGGCTGAACAGAACTCTTGAGTCTGAGAGAGAAGTGAAACTGAGTGGAATATGGAGTCCTAAGAATTCACAGGGAATATATGTGAATGCAGATTCCTGAGGATTCCCAGTGTGTATATTTTTGCTCCATAAGAATAGTTTTATTTAGTTGATGCTAGGTCAAAACTTAAAAAAACTATTCTATCTTCTAAAACATTCTCTTTGACCAAGAATTGGTATAAAAAGCAAAGGTTTTTTTTTTTTTTATTCACATAAAATCTTATCAAAATAATACGCTTTTGTGGCTAACTGTGCCAGCATACTGTTATCTGTTAATCATTTAATATGAAATACAAGACAGCCAAAAAAATAAATAAAGGAAATTTGGTGTAGTTATGGCTTTACCTAACTATAAAATTTTTTTTAGACTTTTCTTTTTAGTAGTAAACATAGAATTTGAAGTAATCCGCTTTTTATAGTATATTACATTGAGAACTTACTTTTTACATTTTATTTAAACTTAATAAAGCATCATTATAGTTTTCTTCATGAAACAGAGAAGTAATGATTCTAAGGATGAATTTTCATTTGCTACCTTTACAAGAACTATACCCCTTTTCCTCAATTTCACTGCACAAATAATTGTTTGAACATTTTTCTCTCCAGATATCTACAAATTTAGATATCTGCTATTTATACAAAAACTGATTTATTACAGATGAATGTTAGATGTTAGTAAATGTTTGTTGAAATATTTTAATAAATGAATTGCTTTAGATTGGAGGATATTTTAATATTCTAATGACTAAGGTAATTTTTATTGGTAAGAATTTTACTATTACAAGTAATCTGTAAAGTAAGCACAAATGTTTTTAGTAGGTCCTCCATAAATGAGCTTTAAAGAAGTTTTAAAGAAGCAAAATGAAGCTGCGTGCCAGGCGCTCTTGCCTATAATCCTAGCTACTTGGGAGGCTGAGATCAGAAGGGTCACAGTTCTAGGCCAGCTCAGTCAAATAGTTTGTGAGACTCCCCGGTCTCCAAAAGAACCAGAAGAAAATGTACTAGAGGTGTGGCTCAGGTGGTTGAGCACCTGCTTTTTAAAATTTAATTGAATGTATTTGATATCATATAATATTTGTATAGGGGGATACATTGTGATATATATGTGCTTACAATATATCTTAGTTAGAGTTACCCCCTCCATTGTTCTCCCTCTTTCCCCTTCCCCCCTTCTTAGAACAATTTAAAGGTTTCATTCTTCTGTTTTCATATATGAATATAAAATATATCCACCATATTCACTCTCATTCACCCTTTCTTCATGCCCACACACCTCCCACTGGTCCTCATCCCCAGGAAAAAAACCTATTTTACCCTCCTGCCCTTCATTTTTTTTTTTTTTTTTTTGGTACTGGGGTTTGAACTCATTGCCTACACCTTGAGCCACTCCACCAGCCCTTTTTTGTGATGGGTGTTACTGAGATAGGGTCTCTTGAACTATTTGCCTGGGCTGGCTTCAAACCATGATCCTTCTGTAATCCTCCCAAGTAGTTAGGATTATAGGCATGAGCCACTGGCACCTGGCTTGTTGTTTTTTTAATGATAATTTTTTATTGATAGTCCAAGGGGGTTTTGCCTTGGTACTTTAATAAATTAATTCCCCTCTTACTTACTCAATATTTTTTACCATGTTCCCCTCATATTCAGCAGTTTTATAGTATAGTACATTATATTCATATATAGATGGGTTGTTTCAATATTTTTCATTCTCTAACATTTTTCCCCTCTCCTGCCTCCTGTAGTCTCCTCAGACTCACTGATACAGTTTTGTTCTGCCTCTCACTACATATATGTATGTGTGATCATATAGATATATATGATCATTATGGATCTATATATACATTTAACTTATCTGTCTAGCTTCCACATATGAGGAAAACATGTGACCTTTGACTTTTTGAGCCTAGCTTACTTCACTTACTATGAAGTTCTCTAGTTCCATCCATTTACCTGCACACAGCTTAATTCATTCTTCTTTATGACTGAATAAAACTCCATTGCATATATCTATATCATATTTTCTTAATCTATTCATCAGTTGTGGGGTATCTGGACTGTTTCCAAAGCTTGGCTATTATAAATAGTAAGCACCTGCTTTGCAAACACAAAGCCCCAAGTTCAAACCTCAGTTCCACCAAAGGAAAAAAAAGAAGTAAAATGCATGATATGATACACAAATAGTTATATATTTTTTAAAGGCTTTTCTTGAGCAAAAGAGCAAAGGTTTATTAAGAGAAGAAAAGAGAAGACTTAAAGACTTTTATTAAGAAAGCATATATTGGGACCCTAATATACTCTTTTTTGGGCTCTGGAGTTATAAAACCAAACACATTCTTTCTGACCATAAGGGAGGGTGTATAAGAACTGCCAAATTTTCTGTACTGTGATAAAATAAATTTTGTTGTCATTATGTTCTTTTCTGTAGAGAAACTTTCTGTAATTATTTTGATAAATCATGAATTAATTTGAGGTGCATCCTACTACCTTCAGGAGAAGAGCAGGGTGTAAATAGACATACAGAAATTGGCTTGGCCAGATCTCCACCCTAGAGAATGTGGGTGATTTTGAGGGCTCTTAGAACCAGCTTGGCTTCTCAGATCATGGGGCAGTAGCTCCAAAACAATGTCTTAAATATACTTGAATGCTGTCCATACTGAGGGAGTCTTACTTCCCCAGAAAAACCTTTATATGACACATGTTTTTTCCCTTAAAAATAGAAAGGAAACCGTGTTTCTACCTTGAACTAGGCATGGTAGAGGTCTGTAATCCTAGTACTTGGGAGGCTTAAAGTAGGAGGATGTCAAGTTTAAGGCCAAGCTAGACTACATAGTGAGACCCTGTCTCACAAAGTAAAAACTAAAAAACCCAAAAACAAGAAGCTTGAAGCAAATGACCATAGAAATATTTTAGTATTTGCAATATTAAGGCCTTGAAACTATTATTTGTTGTGTTTTATAATACAATGATATTATCACTATTAAAGAAAATTTATAACTTCCACACATAACCATTTCAGTTTTTAAATATTCTCATCTAGTCTTTGTCCACATGCACACATATTTCCTCCTAGTTGTTATAATTAACATGAAAATTTTAAAAGATTTAAGAGTTTGGGTAGATGTTTTTCTGTGTTTCTTAATTACTCTTTTGGTTGTCATTTTTAATGGCAGTGTAACAATTGATTAGATCAGTTTTTTAAATTTTCCTAATAATTTTTCTAATGATATTTTCTAATAGTTCTTTGTGAAAAAGTTAAGTGAAAGCTTTTCTAAAGCAATTATATTTACATGGGCTTGAGGTGTAGTTCAAGTGGTAGAGCGCCTGCCCAGTAAGCATGAAACTCTTGAGTGATCCCAGTACATCAAAAAATAATAATAATAATAATATTTACAGTGCTGGATGCATTTAGATCCTGCTTTAATTGCAAAGCCACCCAGCTACTCAGTTGTGCAACTGAGCTTTTATAGGTTAATAGTTTAAATTCCCCCGAGTTGATTTTAATCCTTGGTTTTGGTTGACCTTCAAATACAGGATGAAATGCCTGTCAGCTAATAATAGTGATTTTTGAAAGGCAATTTTCCTGTCTCAGCCCCATTGCACTTTAATGACAAAGGGAGACTAATTAAAACTATACCATAGAAATTCTTACGTATTTTTTTAACTCCTGCTTGTTCATTCAATTTTTGTGTCTTGTCAGCTGATTAAATTTTTAAAAAGTGAGAAAGTGTATAATATTAAATAAATCAATTTTCTTATTCTCTCAAAAGAATTTTGCAGAGACTGGAAAATAAGGTCAATTAGACTTTTACTGTGTATCAGATGCATGGTGAAGGAAACATTCTTTCTTGTTCAACCTCTGAGGTAGATACACTATTCCTGTTTTTTCCAGGGAAGCTTCTCTAGTCTTCTCTCATGCTTTTGTAGAAGCTTCCTGCAAAGCACTCTCATAGTTCTTGCTACTTCTTTTGTTGCATTGGTCATAGTTACACTAAGTAATTGTTGACTGCCTGTTTTCCTTGCTAGTGTCTGACTGTCTTGGTCACCCTGCATCCCTAATGCTAACACAATGCCACAAATTGTTGTTGAATAAATTTGTCCAAGAATCTTGACTTTATAGGTGAGAAAACTGAGGCTGAAATTGAGTAGCTTTTCCAGCTACCTCATTCCTAAGTGACAGAGGGAACTCTAAATCGTGGTTTTACCTTATACCCAAATGCTTCTGTGAATTAATTACTCTGAGATTGGGTTTATTCTTCCATTAAAATAAGGTCTTTGTTTCCTTCAAATTTATGACTTTATAATAAGAATCCTGATGATACTTTTTTTGTTCTTTAGTTATTTTTAGATTATATGCATTATGCAGAATTGAGCCTTTGGACCAAATCTTCTAGCTCTTTGAGGATTCTCATATTTCTCATAGAAATATGTTAAATAATAAGACTCTGGTTTTATTCGGAAAATCATGGAGAACCTGAAGGTAGGTTGTAGCAAGCAAATAATTTTTAAAGTAAAGAGGAAAGAGTATTTCTCAGGTCTATATTGTTGGATGTAGAAGTAACAGAGGCTAAAGCATTCTGAAATCCCTGAGGTAATCATGCTTATTTGTTTTTTGAAAAAGGGTCTCACTATGTAGCCTAGGCTAGCCTTGAACTGGTAATCCTCCACTTCAACCTCCCAAGTGCTGTGTTTACAGGTGTGTATCACATACACATCTGACACTTTTATTTTTTAAGCCTCTTTTAAGTAATTTTATTTAATTTAAATATGACATGAAGGCCAGCATTTCCAAAGGAAAAAGCACAATTTGGGTATATGTTACTAGATTATAAATAGCATATAAGTATTTTATGCTTTCTATGACTTCAGCTAAAAAATATTTAAGGTTTTAAAATTTGTTTATATCTGCTTAAATTCTTACTGATCAATCTGAATTAGTGAACTAGTAGAAAGAGAAATACAAGTAATAATTTGGTAGCATATTCCTGTTTATATGCTAGGTAAGATAAAAAGTAAGTTTAATCCTGAGAGCTAAAGAACCAGAAGAATAAAGTGCTTCTCAGTTTCTCTTTTGTAGCTTGTGTTACTGCCGGCTGTGCTGCTCTATCCCTGGCCTGCCTTCTTCAGTGAAGCAAACTTGAAGGACACATTCAATTCACTCTAGATTGCTTTTCAGATTCCAAGGCATAGCAGTGGCACAGTGAGAAAGATTTTGGGTGAAATTGAAATATTGTCTTCAAACTGTTTAAGTTCTAGGCAAAGTCCTTCAAACATATCTTGGAACTCTTCAGAGGTGAAAGTGGGGTTAGGGAACCCATGGACTCTGTCAGTGAATATGTTTACCTCTACTCCCCGCCTAGTTTATAACATTTAGTTAACAACTAGCTGGGAGCCGGGCACCAGTGGCTCACACCTGTACTTCTAGGTACTTCAAAGGCAGAGATCAGGAGGGTCATGGTTTAAGGCTAGCCTGGGCAAATAGTTTGCAAGACACCCTATCTCCAAAAATGGACTGGAGAAAAATGGACTGGAGGCATGCTATAGAGCACCTGTTTTTTGAGTGCAAGGCCCTGAATTCAAACCCCAGTTCCACAAAAAAACAAAAAAGAAAGAAGAAAGAACTAGGTATGTGTGGTGGTTCATGCCTGGAATCCCAGCACTCTGAAGGTTGAGGCATGAGAATTAAGATTTTGAAGCCAGCCTGAGCTACATAGTACAACCCTGTCTTTTGTTTGTTTATTTGTTTTGTTTTGTTTTTTGGCAGTACTGGGGTTTGAACTCAGAGCCTCACATTTGCTAGGCAGGTGCTCTTACCACTTGAGATAGTTTAACAACCCTAGTTTTGTATTGGGTATTTTCAAGATAAGGTCTCAAAAGCTATTTGCCTAGGCTGACCTCAAACTTTGATCCTCCTGATCTCTGCCTTCTGAGTAGCTAGGATTATAGATGTGAGCCACCAGTGCCTGCTAGCAAGACTTTGTCTTAAAGAAAAGAAATAGTTTTGCATTTCAGTGATTTCTTTATAATTTCTTAGAAACTAAGAGAGTTATAGAAAGAAAAGAGAATATCCGTAAGATATTGGACTATTGATACCATGAATAATATTAAGCGGATGCCCTTTGTTTTGTAACTTGGAAAGTCAGAGAACAGGGACATTTAGTCCAATTTTCCATTTGCTACTTGGATTCATCAAATACATATGTAGTCTGTATTTGAGTGATTCTGGTGTGAGGGATCTTACCACTTTCAAAGTCAGGTGATACAACTCTGATTCTTGAAAATGCCTCTCCCTTCACTGAGCTTCTCAAAGGAATCTGGTTTTGCGTCTTAATTTTTGAAGCACTCTTTTCTCTTTACTTCAGCTATAACAGGGAGGATGCTAGTAAATGAAAATAGCTCTAAAGTGGGGACAGGTAAGCAAGACCATTTATTCATTTTATTCATTTGTATTTGGCTTAGACTTCAGAAACACATAAACCTTGACTGATTTAGCGTTGAAATTTTTATTTAAATTTTTTTTAATTGTAAAACTTATTAAAATCTATTTATATGAGTATAATTGATGTTTCCTTGATGATTTAAGGTCATTATTGTGAAGTTCAGCTACTCTTGTCTGAGGATGTCCTCAGGCCCTATTGGGTTTTGTGGGACTATTTTACTCATTCAGTTAAATAGGTATTTAGTGATTACCTGCTTGAGTATGCTCTGGAAATGCAAACATACATGAGCTATCAGCCAAAATAGCTCAGCGGGAGAGTATTAGATTAAAGATAGAAAGGTCCTTTGCTCAGTCCAGACTTTTGGAGACTTTATCACAATAAAGCTGTTACTGATTAAAAAAAAAAGAATGGGACACACTGTCTTTAATAAGGAGACCACAGGTATAAATGGGGGAGGGGGAAGAAATATAACACTGCTCTGCTATAGTCTGGTAAGTGCTAGACTGTAAAGTAAACAGAGGAAAAGATGGGACCAAATTAAAGAGAAAGGTGGCTTGTGGGTCAATGGAGAGATCATCATCACATCAAGTGCACAGTGACCTAATATCAGGAATGGCCTGAGCAAGGTTCTGAAAATGCACTGAGTGTCCCTGGAATAGAGTCATTTCTGGTGTGTAAAGAACATAAGGATATGGGAAGAAGGAGAAAGATGGCAAAAGTTAAGGTAGAAAAGTGAGGCTAGGACCTGTTGGCAAAGAGAATTATGTGTGCTTTAAGGAATTTGAACTGTATTCTTTTACATTGGGGATTCATATGAGTGGAATGATGTGATTAGACATATTTTATAAATTCTGCTAGCATTATGCAGAATGATTAAGAATAATATTTCTGAAACTTTGATCATTCATCCTTTAATCTTTGCTATTTTTGTCATTCTTGAGCTTGCTTTTAGGCAAATGTTTCAAACCAGTAGGAAGACATAAGTGCTGGATTGAATTTCTTATACATGAAATGGCCATTGTTTTTAGTATCTGTGACTTTTTAAAATATAATTTTAAAGTTACTTCCTTGTTAACAGATTGCCATTGTACATTGATAATAGTGTGATTGACAAAGCAGGCCTTTCCCTTCTAATATCTAGTTGACTAAAAGATCTAAATAAACAAGATTGGGTTTGACCCATGAGTACCATAAATGACCTTTAGTGAGCTTAGAAAGGTTTTTTTAATTCTTGTCTTAATGTAGATCTTTATGACTGAGCAATGCAGCAACTTAATATAAGTGATCTATAACTGTGTCACTCATTTTAAACTTATTTCAATGTAGGTGATTGGAGTTGTGCTTCAAAAATTTCAGCAGTTCAGCAGTATTTTATCTGTCAACAATAAGCTCTTTACTTGATTGCACCATGGAAAAGCTGCTAATGAGACTTGTTGAGCACAAAAGTGGACTTGAAGAACCAGAAGCCATTGTTTTCAAATGAAGAATCCTGAACAGTTTTCAGCCTCAATGCTTTGAAACCACCACTGAGATTTCTCCTAACACCAGAATGGCAAGCAGGCGAAAATCAACAACACCTTGCATGGTCCTCTCTAGTGAACAGGATCCAGACCTTGAGTTGATATCAGATTTGGATGAAGGTCCTCCTGTACTTACACCAGTAGAAAATACCAGAGCAGAGAGCATCTCAAGTGATGAAGAAGCTCACGAATCTGTGGATTCTGACAATCAGCAAAATAAAAAAGTTGAAGGTGGCTATGAATGTAAATATTGTACTTTTCAAACTCCAGATCTAAATATGTTTACTTTTCATGTGGATTCAGAACATCCCAATGTAGTGCTAAATTCATCCTATGTTTGTGTTGAATGCAATTTTCTTACCAAAAGGTATGATGCACTTTCTGAGCATAATATGAAATATCACCCAGGAGAAGAGAATTTCAAGTTGACTATGGTGAAACGTAATAACCAGACAATCTTTGAACAAACAATAAATGATCTGACCTTTGATGGTAGTTTTGTTAAAGAAGAGAATGCAGAACAAGCAGAACCCACAGAATTTTCTTCTTCAGGAATCTCTATCAGCAAAACTCCTATCATGAAAATGATGAAAAATAAAGTAGAAAACAAACGGATTACAGTCCATCATAACTCAGCTGAGGACATTCCTGAAGAGAAAGAAAATGAAATCAAACCAGACCGGGAAGAAAATGTAGAAAATGCAAATTCTTCAGCTTCAGAATCCAATACAAGTACTTCCATTGTAAACAGAATACATCCAAACACTGCCAGCACAGTGGTGACTCCTGCAGCTGTTCTTCCTGGACTCGCACAGGTGATAACTGCAGTGTCTGCTCAGCAGAACTCGAACTTGATTCCCAAAGTCTTAATCCCCGTTAATAGCATTCCTTCCTATAATGCTGCATTGGATAACAACCCCCTTCTACTTAACACTTATAACAAATTCCCTTATCCAACAATGTCAGAAATTACAGTTCTTTCTGCTCAAGCAAAATACACGGAGGAACAGATCAAGATATGGTTTTCAGCCCAACGTTTAAAACATGGTGTTAGTTGGACTCCCGAAGAAGTAGAGGAGGCAAGAAGAAAACAATTCAATGGGACAGTGCATACTGTACCTCAGACTATAACTGTCATTCCTACACACATTTCCACAGGGAGTAATGGTTTGCCATCTATTTTACAGACTTGCCAAATAGTTGGTCAGCCAGGGCTGGTCCTTACTCAAGTAGCTGGAACAAACACCTTGCCAGTAACGGCACCCATAGCCTTGACAGTGGCAGGGGTTCCAAATCAAACAAATGTACAGAAAAGTCAAGTACCTGCTGCTCAGCCTACTGTAGAAACAAAGCCAGCAACAGCAGCAGTTCCACCCTCTCAGAATGTCAAACATGAAACGGCACTGGTAAACGCGGATTCATTTGGCATTCGGGCAAAAAAGACGAAAGAGCAACTGGCAGAATTAAAAGTTAGCTACCTTAAAAGTCAGTTTCCCCATGACTCAGAAATTATCAGACTTATGAAAATAACAGGCCTGACAAAAGGAGAGATTAAAAAATGGTTTAGTGACACAAGGTACAACCAGAGAAACTCAAAGAGTAATCAGTGCTTACATCTCAACAATGATTCCTCTACTACCATTATTATAGACTCCAGTGATGAGACCACAGAACCCCCAACTGTGGTTACTGCACAGCATAAACAGTCCTGGAATCCCTTTCCTGACTTCACCCCCCAGAAGTTCAAAGAGAAAACTGCAGAGCAACTTCAGGTCCTTCAGGCAAGTTTTCTCAATAGCTCTGTACTTACAGATGAAGAATTAAATCGGTTAAGAGCGCAAACCAAACTTACCAGAAGAGAAATTGATGCTTGGTTTACAGAGAAGAAGAAATCAAAAGCTTTAAAGGAAGAGAAAACAGAAATTGATGAAAGTAATGCAGGCAGTTCCAAAGAAGAAGCTGGAGAAACTTCTCCCGGAGATGACTCTGTCACACCTAAGTCAGGTAATACGGGCAAGATATGCAAGAAAACCCCTGAGCAGTTGCATATGCTTAAAAGCGCATTTGTCCGAACACAGTGGCCGTCACCTGAAGAGTATGACAAGTTGGCTGAAGAAAGTGGGCTTGCTAGAACAGACATAGTTAGTTGGTTTGGGGACACCCGATACGCTTGGAAGAATGGTAACTTGAAATGGTACTATTACTATCAAAGCGCTAATTCGAGCAGCATGAATGGCCTCTCTTCTCTCAGAAGAAGAGGGCGGGGGAGACCGAAAGGACGGGGAAGGGGAAGACCACGGGGGCGGCCCAGAGGAGGCAAAAGAATGAACAACTGGGACAGGGTACCATCGCTCATAAAATTTAAAACTGGAACCGCAATTCTTAAGGATTATTACCTGAAGCACAAATTTCTTAATGAACAAGATCTTGATGAACTTGTCAACAGATCGCATATGGGCTATGAGCAAGTCAGAGAGTGGTTTGCAGAAAGACAGAGAAGATCTGAGTTAGGTTTAGAATTATTTGAGGAAAATGAAGAGGAAGATGAAGTTGTTGATGATCAGGAAGAGGAGGAAGAAGAAACAGATGATAGTGACACATGGGAACCTCCACGACATGTGAAGCGGAAGCTTTCTAAATCAGATGACTGAAATGTAAGTTTTTAACCCGAGTATGTGTTCAACAACCACATACATTTTTAACAGTCAGTTTTAATTGTTTTCCCTAATAAGAGGACTAGATGCTGCTAGTATAGTTAAGACAGATGCAATTATCATGTGCTGATTATTATTATTATTATTATTATATTAGGTGGAGTTTAATGTTGCTTTAATTGCTTATTTTTCATACAAAATAGATGCTTGTTTGTTTCAAGGGAAAGCTACCCATCTGTAAGAAGGGAGACAGGAAACAAAACACTAAAGCTAACTAAAATGTATTTCTTGTAATTTTCACTTCACTAAAGCTTCATTTTTTACCTATTTAAGGAAAGAATTAAAAAATGAAAACTAAAAAGAAGGGGAAAAGTGTACTGAAGGAGAGACCTCAGGGATGAGAACTGCTCAGTTTTAGGAAACTAAAATTTCCTGTTTTAGGTGAATATGGGTATTTTTTCTTCATTGTATTGTCCCCAAACCATGTTAAATTTTTAGCTAGAGTTTAAAGTGCTTTATGTATTAAGATTATGCATTATCTACTTTCTTTTAAAAGCCAAAGTTCTGTTCCAGGCTCTATAAATTCATGTTTGCCTAGTTAGCATCTGTTTTTGAGGAACTGCAATATAAATGATTTCTGTCTTAGAGATAAAAAGGTAAATAACAGATTTCATATTAAATTACCTCAGTTACTAAAATATCTTTATATTCTTTGAAATTAAACAAACGTGCTACCAGCACTGTGTTTGATTCAAAAATAAATCTCTGACCAGGTGTGGTGGTGCCTGTCTTTAATCCCAGCACTCAGGAAGCACAGGCAGGAGTATGGTGAGTTCAAGGCCGATTTGGGTTACACAGCAAGATCTTGACTCAAAACAAAATAAAGAAATAAATCTTTATAGACTTAGAAGTGGAAACAAAAATCGGTTTAAATTTGAAAGATTTGGCATGCTCCTTAATATATTATAGATTAGATTAATTAAAATATTAAGGTAATTGCAAATTAGTTACCTGATTTGTAGTTAGGACTCCAAATTTAGGAATATGGTTTTATTCTTTCTGCTTGCTGTTTTGGAGTATTCCAGGATAAAAGCACTGTTTTGAAAACAGTGTAGTTGTCATGAGATGCCTGTGTATATCTGTCTGAAGGCCAAAGAGCATCATGCTATCAGAAGTTATTACAGCGTTCTCAGACAGGAAGAGAGGAAACGAGGCATAGACCTTCATTATTATTTTGCATATGTGCATACTTCTTACTTCCTTTGTTTCTTACTTCCCTGACCCATGCTTTACTTTTTTTGCTCTCTTACTGTACACAGTATTTCCTTAATTCCCCCATGTCTTCTCCTTGGTTTGTTTAACAATTATATAGAGATATTATGTGCCAGCCACTATACTTATTCCTTAGCAGTTCTTTTCCAGGTTTTCTTTTTATTAAAATTTCAAAGGCAGAAAAACAGATGAACTAAAAATGTACTTATTTTAATAAGCAGTATAAATCTCATTGCAGGTTACAGAGCACAATGTAAGCATTATAAGTCACAGAACCTAAACAGTGTTGTACAGCTTTGTCCTGAAGTACAGTCTTCCACTTCCTCTTGTCAGAAAGCTTCAGGGCAGGTTTTGTTCTGACCCAGATGTATAACATATTTTTAACAAGCATTTTTTTTTATTGCTAAACACAAGAATGTACACTCAGCCAAGATTAAATCAACAAATTTGTTGCTTCAGTGAATTGTTGTTGAAGCCTCTGCAGTGATTTTCTGGGGGAATTGCAATCTTCCAAAAATAAGGTGAACTTTTCTGTAGTTTACTAGGACTTTAAATTTGTGTGGATAATTCTTATGCTATATATTAACACTGTTATGGGTACTAATATTATGGTCAGAAAATTGACATACTGCTATAGCTTTCAAAAAATTGTACTGTATTTGTTACACATGCACTTTTGTGATACATGAAGAAGCATGCCTTGCTTTTAAAATAAATGAGAGCTTAAAATTATAAATATTAGCATGTTATCATTGTTTTAATAAAATAATTTTTCATTTATAAGGGATTCACCATACATTTCCTCTAAAATTTTTTCTTTATTTAAGTATGGTTCAATTTATTACAAAAAAGTTACCAAAGCTTTCCCAAAATAGTTATTGCAGAAAGTGAAGTGTATATATATATTTATATATATATATATATATCTTTTGCATATGCCAGCCTTGTATAGAAACAAAGAAAATACAAGTCTTTAGATTTCATAATTTCTTATAAGTACTGACAATGAAGTATATATGTTTCCTCCTAATAATTTTTTAACAAAAAATTGCGTAAAGAGATATCTATAAGCATACCTATCATATGAGGCACATGGATAGACATGATTTCATACAAAGTCTAGTGCACTGTGAGATGTATGTGGTAAGTGAAAATACAGCAATATAGGAGGCCTTCTCATGGATAATTGCTATATTTTTTGTTCTAAAAGTATTAAAAATTAAAGAATGGTTTAAAGTTCAGTTTTTTATGATGTCTTTCTTTTATAGCTGCTTAAAATATTGAAGGAGAATCAGTTCCTCAAGTCAAGATGTTTGATTTACTGTGAATGGGCCCAGTCTCTGATGACACTGAAAATGTTTTTGGGGCATACACTCTCAAAAAGCAGGATCCAATATCCAAAAGAAATGGAACTTAAAGTTGTGCCAAAGTTAAACTGCTGCAGCTGGCGGAAGTTCTGCAATGTGAATAGAACACTAATTAGAAAACAATGTGTAAAAATTCAGATTTTAATACCGTTCATTTTTATTCTGCATCTTAGACTTTCTGATGGGGTTTAATGACCACTAGAGCTTGTTCTCAGATTTAGTCCAGCTTACACTGTGTTTCCAGTAAGATGGGCTATATTGCCTGTATTCTTTGATATGTGATTAAGCTTATAGCTTGGAGTGACCAAACATTTTACAGAGTAAAAATTGTTAGAAATGGGGAACAAAAACAAACCCTGATTTATTTGTGTCTTATTTATCAGGCTCTGTGCCAATAAAAGGGCATAGGCATATACAATTTCAAATGTAAAAGTAGCCTATTTACACATGTTGGAACAGTAAGATTTTGTGGTATATCTGGCCCTTAACGATTGGATCTTTCATTAAATATACTCATGGATACTACTGTTTCTACTTGTAATATGTCTTGTTACTTTTTTCACTTAAAAGCTGATTTGCTTTTTATTAAAGATAATATTGAAGAAGGGAAAGAAACTGGTATAAGAAGTTGAATAAGATGAAACTCTAACATAAATATCATACCAAAAAATGTGAAAAAGAATCATGTAGTAAAGTATACTTAGTGTTTTCTTACAATCATGTGGAAATCAAAAATGTTCATACAGGTGTCACGTCAGAATTTTCAAGAATTTTGATGAAATTCTATCTTGTGTAACAATTTCGGTGAATAGAGAAAAAAATTCTGAGCTGATCCCAATGAGTTAAAAGTTAGCTTTTCACGTGGGAGTCCTGGGTTAACCCTTGCCATACAAGGATACTGAAAGTTCATGCTGACTTATAAACTCTGTGAAGACCGGTGCTGTTCACTCATGTTGAGAGGACCCTTTCTTTTGTGATCATAGGACCACTTTCCAAAGTGCTTTCTTCAGAGAGGAAATGTTCAGTTTAATTAGCTCTGGATCTTTAAAATGTTTTTCTGAATGATCACATATAGTGGGCTTGGCCAGTTTATATTATCTAATTTAATGAATACTAAATACTAAGCTTTTGGTTAAGTGTTCGTCAGCTAATGAAAATGTTACGAAAAGCATTGAATATGCATGCTGCTTTCATTTTTATAAACTTTATTTTTTAACTATAGCTTTATTAGTAATTCCAAAATGCTGCAATTTAGCTGATTTCTTCACTCAGACAGCTGGCTTTGTGGGTGGCTTTTTTCATACTACTGTTAACTTTTTTTAAAAAGAAGCAGTGTAAAGACTATAACAATTGAATGCACTAAACTGTTTTTTCTTTTACACATTTAAAAACTTCTTAAAGCACTCTGTATTATAATGATTAAATTGTTCCCTTTTTTAAACCATTGCTAATGTGGTCTGAGTTTTGTTTGACAGTAATTTTAATGTTCTCAACATTTGAAGTGTCAAGTATTGGAAATGAAGCCTTTGAAATATATTTATATTATGTTTCCATTGCAATATGTTAACTCTGTATAGCTGTAAATAACTATTAATAAAAAATTTCCCATCTCTTTTATAGGCTTGATAAAATTCTGCTCTGATGTTTGCTAGCTTTTAAACATATTTATTTGACAGAGCAAAAGAACCCTTCTCTCCTGGTTGACTGTGTCCTTGAATACAAAATAAAAGTTAGCAGTGATTAGTAGTTTTCAGTGATTTTTTTTCCATTTTATTAACTGAGCAAATTTTTTAAAAATTGTGATAAAATTTACATAACATAAAATTTGCCACTATACCCATTTTTAAGTGTACAGTTCATGACATTAAATTATATTCACAATGTTGCACAACCATTACCAGTTTCCCAAAAATTTTCATCACCTCAAACAGAAATTTGTAACCATTAAGCAATAACTCTTCATTCCCTCCAGCCCCTGGTAACCTCTGACCTACTTTCTGTCTATGAATTTGCCTATTCTTGGTATTTCAAAGAAGTGGGATCATACAGTATTTGTCCTTATTTGTGTCTGATTTATATTTTACTTAGCATAATGTTTTTAAGGTCATCCTTGTTGTAGCATATATCAGAACTTTTTCCTTTTTATGACTGAATTCTAACCCATTGCATGTATAATACCACATGCACATATATTTACACACACACACACACATACACACACACACACACATATACACACACACAAACACACAGAGAGAAGCACCGTATTTTGGTTATCTACTTATCTGTAGATGGACACCTGGGTTTCCATGTTTTGGCTATTGTGAATAATGCTGCAATGAACACTGGCATACAAGTATCTGTTTGGGTCCCAGTTTTCAGTTCTTTTGTGTATAGATCTAGGAATGGAACCCCTGAGTCATATGGTAATTCTGTGTTTAACTTTTTGAGACATGACTAAACTTCCCCAGTGCCAAAATATTTCCCATTTTACATTTGCCAGAAATGTATTGGGGTTCTGCTTTCTCCACATCTTTGCCCAAACCTGTTATTTTCAGTTTAAAAAAATTATTATACAACATAGTAAACATTAGGATAGAGAGTAGGGGACAAAAAAATTATAACCATCTTAGTAGGTGTGAAATGGTATTTCATTGTAGTTTTGATTTTCATTTCCTTATTGACATATTTTCATGTGTTGACCATTTGTGTATCTTTTGGAACAGTGTCTGTTAAAGTCCTTTGCCTCTTTGTTGTTGAGTTTTAGGAACGCTTTATGTATTTTGGATGTTACAACCTTATCAGACATATGATTTGCAAATATAACACAGTCCCCATTATTTATGTGCAAATTTTTCTACTCACTAAAATTTGTCTATAATTTCTAACCTACTTCCTGTCTGTATGAGTTGGCCCATTCCTGGTGTTTTAAATACACGGAACCAGTCATACAGTATTTGTCCTTATTTGTGTCAGTACTCACAGTGCTTCCTTGGTCATCCTACACATGCAAAGAATGGCAAAGAATTTGAGCTGCCCAGTGGGCACTTTCTCACTCTTGTCTTCTTTTTAGCTCTGCTACTGTACAGAAGCATGCTTTTTGTGTCTATTTAGTGTCATGTTTTCCATATTTTTGTGTTTTTGCTGACGAATTCATTGTTTGAAATAGTCTTGAAGTGTAGTGCTGTTGTGCTAGCTAGTATGCCTAAATACAAGTGTGCCTTACGGAAAAAATACATGTTAGATCAGCTTCATTCAGGAGTTATAGTGCTGTTGCCCATGAGTTCTATGGTAAATCAAACAATATGAGTTAAATAAGTTATCTTTAAATAGAAACACGTAAAATAAGGTTATACATGTATTGATTGATAGAAAATACTGTGACCAGAGGTCTCCAGGACCCTAGCCCTAGGAGTGTTTGTTTAGTATCTTCTAATTCTGCACTCAATTGTGTTTGTAGAACATAATCGTTATGAATAGTGAAAATTAGTTATATTTTCCCATTATGTAAATTGTATTTTCACTTTCTTGATAATGTCCTTCGGTGCACAGAATGTTTTGATTTTTCCGTGGTCTCATTTATATTTTGCTGCTTACGCTTTCAGTGTTGTATCTAAGAAGCTATTGCCAAATTGAAGGTCTCGAGTTACCTGTATATTTTCTTCAGGGTTTCACACTGAGGCAGGTGCTCTTTCTGCTTGAGCCACTCCACCAGCCCTTTTTTGGCTTGGTATTTTTTTGACAAAGGATCTCACAAACTATTTGCCCAGGCTGGCTTTGAACTACAGTCCTCCTGATCTCTGCTTCTGAGTAGCTAGGATCACAGGCGTGAGCCACTGGCACCCTGCTCAAGTTAGTTTTTATATATGGTACTGAGGTAGGGCTCCAACTTCATTCTTTTGCAAGTGGTAATCTAGTTGTACCAGCACCATCTGTTAAAGCAACTGTTTTCCCCCTAGTTGAATGAACTTGGCACTCTTGTCAAAAGTAATTTTCTATGCAGGTTAAGGTTTATTTCTGGACTCTCAGTTCTATTCCATTGGTCTATATGTCTAGCCTTGGCAGTACTGCACTATTTTGACTTTTGTAGCTTTGTAGTGAGTTTTGAAATCAAGAGTGTGAAATTTTCTGCTTCTTAAGATTTTCTTTAGGGATGTGGATTCTGTTTGGCTCCCTTTGAAATTCTGTATGAATTTGAGGATTGACTTTTCTATTAAAAAACAGGTAAGTTTGATAGGGATTATGTTGAATGTATAGATTGCTTCAGGTGGTATTCACATCTTAACAATACAAAGTCTTATCCTTAAACACAGCATGACTATCATTCCATGCATTTAAGTCTTACTTAATTTCTTTCAACAATGTATTGTAGTTTTCAGTGTGCAAGTCTTTTATCGGTTAAATTTATTCTTAGATGCAGGTGTGCAGAAATCTGATTTTGGTTTGTTGGCCTTGTAACTTGCAGTTTTCCTGAATTGATTTTATTAGCTTTCTCATGGATTCTTCTATACATAGGATCATAGGATCATGTAACCTGTGAATAGATATCCTTTCCAATCTGGACAGCTTTTACTTATTTATTTGCCTAATTGCTTTGGCTAGAACTTCTAATTCTATGCTATAAAGAAGAAAACAGAAAAGAGAGCCAGATGTGGTAAAACATGCCTGTAAACCTAGTTCTCAGGAGGCAGAGGCAGGAGGATCTCAAGTTTGAGACCAGATGGTGCTACATAGCAAGTTCTAGGCCACCCTGGGCTACAGTGTGAGGCTTTGTCTCCAAAAAACAAATCAAGAAAGGAAAGGAAGGGAAAGAGGGAGTTGGGGGGAGGGAGAAGGGAAAACCAAATCCCTCTCCCAGTCTTTGACCATTGGTTCTGTGCTGGGGCGCTCCAACCTTTAGACAAGCTTGCACTGAGATAGGGATTGGCCCAAGGTGAAAGTTTAGCATCTTCCTAGGTCTTCCTGAGCATTCAGTCTTCCCTGGGAATGGACGTGACTTTCTAAAGTCTCCCAAATCCACAGGAACTTTTGAATGTCTAATTTCCCAAAGAATCTCCCTCAGTCTTTCCTCCCAGTGCTCTGTGGTCTGTTGTATCTCTCAACTGTAATCATCTGCCCTAGGAGTTTGCAGGTTGTTAGTTCTCTGAGTGTTTTCCAGTGTTTAGTTCAAGTTCCAGGCTATGCAAAACAGAAATGAGCATTTATAAGTCCTTCAGGCAGCCCCCCTCTGCACCCGGGACAGGTTAGAACAGAAATAGTAATAAGTAAATAAGGTCTTCGATGCTCTCTAGATCCAAGGACTAGGGCCCCACTCTGTAGACATGGACAGTTTATTGTGTCTCCACTAGAACTGAAGTTCCATTAAATCAAGGATCTTGTTTGTCTTATCACTGTATCCCTCACTCTAAAAACTGCTTGGCTTCTGGCAGATATGTAACAAATTTTAGTTGACTCAATGAATTTACCTATTATAAAATTTTACAGAATGTGGGAAATGTAGGACTGAGGTCAAAAGTTAATCTAAGTTGCTATATGTCCATGAGAATTACTGGGATGGTTCTCATGCCAGCAATAGGAGTGTATGTTTTGCTCAAAAGAAACAAAAAGCTGAAGAAAGAGAAAAAGGGGATGTTTACAAATCTCCATGGAAGTTGAGAAGGATAGCTCAGAGGAAAAGCTGCTTGGGTAAGAAAAGGAAGGGAGAAGGTGTTGAGACTACAAAGTCCTGTAATTCTTTACTCTAGCTCCGTACACAGTCTGTGCTTAGGTGGGCGCCGGTGGGTTACACCTGTGATCCTAGCTGTGATCCCGCCTCAGGAGGCAGAGACCAGGAGGCTCGCGGTTTGAAGCCAACCCAGGCAAATAGTTTGTAAGACTCTTTCTCAAACATACCCGACACAAAAAGGGGCTGATGGAGTGGCTCAACTAGTAGAGCGCTTACCTAGCAAGTGCGAGGCCTTGAGTTCAAAGCCCCCAGTACTGCCAAATAAATAAATGTGTGCTTACATGTTTATCATGTCTTCTTCACCCTAGAATGGGCTCAATGAGAGCACGGAATACTAGTGGTGTATTCTTACCCTGGCACAGAATAGGCCCTCCAATACACTGAGTTAGTGTACGGTATAGATTAACCTATTTAGCAAACATTGAGTGAGGACCTACGGGGTGCAAGACGCAAAGATGGTGACCCAGCCCCTCCCTCGAATATGTGAAACCTCCGTATTTTCTGACCTTTCGCCACGGAATAACTCACTCTGTGCTAGCTGACTTAACTTCTTCGAGACTCAGTATCTTCATTTGCAAAATGGGAATCGTCGTGCCTGGCTTAAGGTTGTTGCTAAAAGAAGTGATTAATGATGCGTAGCAGGTGAGGACTGCCTGTCCTGGGCTCCGGGAAGGCTGTGTCAGTTCAACCACATTGCGGGGGTTGGGAGGTAGGGGGTGGGGTGGGGGCCGCGAAGACTCGCAGTCCCAGCATGCCCCGCTGAGGCTCTGGCGGCCCCGCCTCTTCCGGGTCGGACGCAAGCGTTCGCCGCTCTAGGTTCCGCCTTCTCTTGGTGCCGGGCCGCGGGCGCGCGATGGAGGCCGGGTACTGGGTGATCGGCGGTGAGTTCGAGGACTCGGTGTTCGAGGAGAGGCCGGAGCGGCGGCCCAGGCCTCCCGCGCCCTACAGCGCCAAGCGTTGCGAGCCACAGGTGAGAGGGGGCCCTCCCGCCTCCAGGCCCTCCGCGGGGCGCTCCATCTCTCACCTTGCCAGTCTCAGCGAGTCTTTGTGGAAACCCGACGTGTCCCAGCACTGCGCTGGGTGCTCTGCGTGGACTGCCCGTTTCTTCCTCACTGTAGCTGCACTCCATAATTAAGAGTTGTGTTTTCGTGTTGTGCTGCATGCAGTATTTCAGCCTTACCTTCGGTACTCAGTCGTGCAAGCTGAGAGCCGGGGTGGGCTTGGCAGGTGATGGACGGGAGCATTCGGAAGCCCAGGTGTTCCAGTGTTGACCTTGCTACTTGCCCTTCAAGGTGTCAGTCGCTTCCTCATTAGTCATTTGGGACTAGTAACGCTCGCTGGGTCACAAGGTTGTAGGGATGAAGTGAGATGATGCAGAAGAAAGTGCGTTGTCAGATGTGATGTGCCCCAAAGTCACTTTAGAGTGAGTTTGCCGTGTGAAACAACACTATTCACAAACTCAAAGAGGCCTTATCCAAGACCTGTCGTTGGTTTCCCTAGGTGTAAACTAAGAGTTTGGGTGAGATGTCTTGTCCCAGCCTGCTTGGGTTCTGTCTGGGAATGTGTTACCCAGGAATTACCGCCTTGGTTCACAGCTTCTTCCTGCCTTCTGTTTACCAGGGAGTGGTGTTTGAAGGTATCAGTTGTCTGAGTTCTTGAGGCCTGCAGCCTAAGTAGGAGAACAAAAATAATCAGCCAACTTTGCTTTCTCATTTCCCTATGGGCTCATGAAAGTTGGATGAATTTCATAGGTTATTGTTTGAAAGTTGGGATTGGCTGATCTAAAACAGCTTGTAGACTGGACAGCAGTAGAGTACAAAGGGACATTGTGGTCAAGTTCATAGTGTTGAGTGACATGGTGCTTGAGAGAGAACAGAAAAACTGGCTTTTAGCTTTCTCCACTGCAATGGGTCAGGCTAAGGAGAGAAACTGATTTTAGTAAGATAACAGCATTGATGCTCAGGCAACTTAGAAATAGAGCCAAGCAGAGCCATTACAGACAGATATGTTTGAATTAATAGCATTTCACTAGGGATAGATTTTCTTCAGCCTCGGTGTGTTTTATTGTGAGTAAAAGGGAGTATGACGTACTTCTTTGAAGCTGGAAAAAGTGGCACACAGTGCTTTTCTTCATGTGTTTTCTTGACAGTAAAGAAATCTCAGTCTTATGTTCCTTTCTCTCTACTTGTGTGCCTTTATAACATTTTCATCAAAACTGTAATTATTCTTTGTATAAGGAGTTGTCGTCCCTATGCTTGCCACTCTAAAATTGCATATGTCACTTACTGAATTGTGCACAGTAAGTGGTGGTTCCCAGGCAGTGCACTGCACTTTGAAATGCTGTAAATGAAACCATACATCCTCGTGCTTTTTAAGAAAATGATCATATTATCAGTGTGTTTGTTACTTGTGATTTTTTTCCCCCTTTGGTAAGACTTGGGTTTGAGTGCAGGGCTTTGTACTTGCAGAGCAGGCGCTCTACCACTTGAGCCACACTTCCAGACCATTTTGCTCTGGTTATTTTGGAGATGGGGGCGGGTCCCGCAAACTGTTTGCCCAAGCTCACCTTGAACCTTAATTGTCCAGATCTCAGCTTCCCAAGTAGCTAGGATTTACGGTGTGAGCCACCAGTGCCTGACTACTTGTGATAATTTTAATAAAAACAGGCATCACTAAAATTGTCATTCTTTAGTAGCGAGTGGTGGTGGCTCACGCCTGTGATTCCATCACCCAGGAGGTTAAAGCAGGAGCACTGTAAGTTTGAGGCCGGGCTGGGGTACTTAGTGAGATCTTGTCTCAAAAAACCAAAAACAAAAAGTTGTCATTCTCTTTACAGTGCTTTCCCCTGAGTCTTATCCTGAAGAGTGTGTCTTTTTTGAGGTTGAAGCGGTTGTGTTATGGGAAATTGCTTCAGAGTATAAGGAGGAAAAGCTCAGCTTCACTCTCTTTAACACATTGTTTCCGTGATCTCTAGTGGTTTTATGAAGAAACAGAGATCGGCGAAGATGCGGAAGTTCTGACTATCAAGAAATTCAAAGGGGATCTGGCCTACAGACGACGGGATTATCAGGTAGGATTCAACATGTGATACTTGAGGCTCTTGTTTTATCAGTCATAGAATGTGCAAATAACACTATACTAAGTTATGAGTGTGTTGTTTGTGAAGATGGATTTAATCTGTGATGTGTGTTTGTAATCTTTGACTCCCAGGTTTCTGTCCTCTCTAGATGGCTCTATATCATTTGTTTCGTTTCCTGTAACTTCAACAAAAGAATCCTTTGGCAGCCCCTGTAGGTCTTTTTCCCCAGGTTCTGTATCCCCTCATTATGGGTGAGCCTCCAGCACAGGCATCTCTTAGTGTTCAGGGGCAAGGTACCCCAAAATGTGTAAAAAAAGAGAAGAACAAACAACCAGGTACCAGGTTGCTTCACCTGTGTATCTCATTTCATGTCATGCAAATGTTGACGAAAAGGTCAGATAGCAAGGGAGCAGAGACCAGGATTCAAAGCCTGGTCTGTCTGGCTCCAGAATGCTGTGGTTCCCACACCGTGATCGTTCCATGGTAGTAGTCATTCTATCCCCAGCCATTCTCTTGCTGACTTTGAGAAAAATAGTACTGGCTGAAATACTCGGTCTCCCTTAGTCCATAGGGTCAAGTACATTGTAACTTCCACTTGGTAAAAATCATCCCTATCCTGAATCCTTTCCACTTTTATCCCCTTGTCTTCTTTTAACAAATAATTGCCAGAAAGCTCTGCAGGAGTACTCCAGTATCTCTGAAAAATTGTCATCTAGCAATTTTGCTATGAGAAGAGATGTCCAAGAAGGCCAGGCTCGTTGTCTGGCTCACCTGGGAAGGCATGTGGAAGCACTGGAGATTGCTACGAGCTTGGTGAGTGGTTCCATTGCTGGTTTTCACATACTTTCCTAGAACAAGGACAGTTGGATAGTTTATTCTCTAAAAACAAATTTCTTGCTAATAGCAAAATTGGTGGGTTTTGATAAGCAGAAGAAGATGATCAGTAGTATAAGAACTGCTGGTCGAGTGGCTCAAGTGGTAGAGCACCTACCTACCATGGGTGAGGCCCTGAATTCAAATCCCAGTACCACTGTTAGAAATGCCATCCCCAAACAGTGATCAAAGAAACATGCGGGAGTCACTCAGCAAGGCAAAAAGAAAAGTTTTACTTCTGCAGAAGTGTGTAGCCACAGACCATAGTCTGATAGGCAGAGCACACTGAGCATGGAGTTAGCTCAGTTTTTCTCTCTCTCTGCCCCTGACCTTGATGGATGGGTTCAGGTTCACAGTCTTTGAGATTGGTTACTTAGAAAAGGGGCACATGGGGAAAGCAGGACCTTGAAGCAGGGAGAACAAGAAAATTCATTCAGGTAAGATTCATCTTTAAGCAAGCAGTTTGAGATTAGGACATCTGGCAATAAATAGCTCTTTGTTTGACTGCAAAAACCTTGCAGGGTCAAGCAACGTTTCACAAAGCATGCAGGCAGCAATTCGGGGAGGTTAGCTGACAGCTACACTGTGATAGTTCTACATTAACTCCTTTGACAGAAAAGGCCTAACTTTAGTTGATTCTAACACCACCACCAAACAAACAAACAAACAAAAAGTAATGTAAGAACTTTACTAGGAAGAATGGCTTGGAACTGTAGACATGATTGTTTTCTTGTAATATTTGTCCTTTATTGCCTGGAAATGGTATTTGCAGAGGTTTAACTCTTGTCAGGAATAAATAATCAAGGCAGAAGGATTATAAGTGAGCTCTTTCTTTTTTAGGTTTTTTAGGCTTTATTTTCCAAAATTTCCATGATGAACTGTATATTACCTCTGTAAGCAGAAAAAGTTATAAAAATGTGTCTATATACTTGTACCAAGCCATGCTTGATAGTCCTTTTATTTTTAAATAGAATTTACATAATTTTTTAAGGTATAAGGAAAGACAGTTCTCTGTAGTCCTGGATTCTTTTTGTTTTTGATTTTAGGCTAAAGCCGTTATGACTTAATTTCTATTGATAATCTGTGTAAGTTTAGTCAGCTCCAGTGAGAATGAGCATTTTCTTCCTCACAGGTAGCCAGTGATGCTGTGTGACACTGAGCATGAGCCCCTGGGTGTGGCTGACCAGTGGTCATGCTGCACATGCAAATAAGCCATCCTCCTGCATCTCATTAGCTGAGAGGAAGCCCTGGCCTTTGCTAGCCCAGGCCTTCTGCCACAAGGAAACTAATGGGAATTGTCTTAAGAATTGGAAAACAGCTGAGCTCTGTTCTTTCTTTCCCCTTCTCTAGTTGTGGGCTGATTCTTAATCTGAAAGGTAGATGGTCTTTCTCAGGCAGCCTTGGCCTGAGCTGTGAACTTGGGACTTAATCGTGCTCATTTCCAGCCTCCCTGGTCTGCAGGTTGTTAGCAGTTTGGGCCCCCTCAGTACTTTTTCTGGACATCAGTGCTCGCTGTCCCGTCAGCTCCATCTCACATGGCACTCTTGAACTCTGTCCTCACTGCCTTGTTATAGAAGGCAGTGCTGGATGGGTTTTCTGTGGTTCTCTGGTTACATCTGTTTCTGAGGCTTAGAGAAGGGTCTGCTGTCAGTCAACAGATGTCAGGTCTCCATAGCTCAGGGTGCTTACTGTCAGGGAAAGGCAGTAAGAGGACTTTGGTGCCATGTTAGAACTCCCAGAATTGTTCACTGGCCTTCCAGGCTCCCTATTGGGGAGGGCTAGAGGTACGGAAAGTGGGCAATGGGCTACCCCTTTCTGTGGGTTCCATGGGCTCTGCCTATCTGCAAGGTTTTCTTATTCCCTGATAACTCGTCTGTGTTTTGTTTTTAAAATTTCTTCCCCATTTGAAGACCTCCTTTTGTTAGCTCTGGCCCATGTCTATTTTTTGTGTCAGTGACTGTTGTCCGATACTTTTGCTACTTCATCTGTACCCCATCAGACCTTAACATTCTGGCGTGCCACTTTCAACTTAAAGGCGTCTATGTCTCTGCCTGGTTTTCTAGGAGTTGGCTGAGTGCTGCAAATCGATGCCTGTGCTCATCAGCCCTCAGCCAATTACTGAAGTGTGTGAAGAACCAGGGTGACGAACAAGATGTGTCAGGAATACAGGCTCCCCAGAGTACCAAGAGATTTGATATGCTTAATAAAGGGAATATTGTCATGCTCATTAAGAGCATGTCTCAAAAAAAAAAAAAAAAAAAAAAAAAAGTGACTGTTGTCCTCTTGCATCTTGTAGAGGACCAGGTTAGTATGTAATGTTGAGCAAAACAGACAGCAAGTCTGTAGGTCTAGTATACCTGATATAGTTTTGCTGCTTACTGCTGTGTGACCTCAGGCAAGTTATCTAATCTCTCTGTTACCCTCTCTAAAACAGGATAATACTCCACTCTAGCTGGGCATGGTGGTATATACTTATAATCCCAGTACTTGAGAGGCTGAGGCAGGAGAATCTTGAGTTCACTGCCAACCTGGGCTGCCTAATGAGACCCTGTCTCAAAAAAAAAAAAAAAAAAGTCAATTTTTAAAAGATTGTCCCAAAACTTAAATGAGTAAAACAATTAGAGTAGCGCCAGGCATAAGGTAAACACTCAGTATATGGTCACTGTCACCATTATTCTCATCTCACTGCAAGAGTTGCAGTATTGTGGATAAGTCCCTCAAACTCAAGTCAACACATTTAATTTCCAAAGAGGAGTTTATTATCCATGCATTCAAAACTCTAGCATCTGTGTCACAGCCTCCACTCCAGCACACACTTGCTTTCTCAATGCAAAAATGGTTTTGAACAATATAAAACATTGTACACTAGCTGCGGAAGAGGGGTAGCTTTTGTTATAGATGCAGTCTAAACATGTTACTTTTCTTATCAGAAATAAAAGACATGATTCCACTTCAGAAAATTCATTACTCATTAACATCTGTGGTGGCTGAGGAGCTGTGCTCTATACAAGAATTCAGCACTGAATAAGGCTATCACAGACCTTAGTGGTCTGTTGGGAAGGACCGACACGAAACAGTAATAATAAAACAAGGTTCACTCTGTCTTTGGGAGGAACGGTATCAGCAGATAAGTTGTGTGGGGCTTCATTTCATGCCTTCTTACTCGATCTGGGCTTTCACTTTCCTGGTCTACCAGTGTCTTTGGGATGCATGCTGGGTAATTTGGTTCCTGTTTCATGCTTGGTTGATTTGGACACTTGCTGGCCAGGCTTACCTTAGACTTCACGTCAGCTCGAAGGTAATTTTACTCTGCCATCTGCTCGCTGCAGACTTTAACTTAGAAAAAACAAGCCTGTTATTCTTATCCCAGAAGGCCTTTGCTGTAGCCTCTTGCCAAGGCTAGGCAAGAGCTGGTGGCTTTGGTTAAGGAGCCTTGAAAAGAGTTTTCTGATTAGAAGGAAACCAAGTAACCTCTAGCCAGAAATAGTTGGCTGGGAAGGCATTTGGATTCCGTTATGGTGTACTGTGAAGTGTCGAGAGTGCGGGCCTGTCCTGGGCGAGATCCTAAGCCACATCACATGCAGATGGAGCTTGCTCAGATCCTCGAGGAGATTACCTTCTGGGCTTTTCAAAAACCTCCAGTGTTGAAGTGGAACCATTAGGCCAGGGTCTTAAGCAAATTGGTTGGGGTCTTTTCAGATATGTGGCTGAAGACTGTAAAGTTTGTGATAAAATGGAAAATAAACTGACAATTATATTTTTGCTGCTGAACTTTGTCAGGCCACATGGACTGCCGTTTTTTTTTTTTTCCTCTTTTGTGGTACTGGTACTGGGGTTTGAACTCAGAGCCTACACCTTGAGCCACTCCATCAGCCCTTTTTTGTGATGAATTTGTTCGAGGTAGGGTCTTGCAAACTATCTGCCCAGGCTGGCTTTGAACCATGATCCTCCTGATCTCTGCCTCCTGAGTAACAAGGAGTACAGGTGTGAGCCACTGGCACCAGCTTTGGACTGCTGTTTCATTGTGACGTTAGGATGTTCGGTAATGGCTGTGACTGTTCTGGTAGGTAATATATATTTCTCTAGGTGTGTGGCTTCAGACATGAAATCTGATGAAGCATTAGTTCATTTGACTTGTGTAGCTACTGAAAGATACTTCTGATTTATAACATATGTAATGGGTTTTTAGGCATCCTTATTTTTATATGGAAAATGTTTTGCAGCTTAAGGTTTTTTATCTTTTTTTTCCTCCTCAGGAAAATAAAGCAACCAATACAGACCATTTAACCACAGTGCTCTACCTCCAGTTTGCTATTTGCTCAAGTTTGCAGAACTTGGAGAAAACAATTTTCTGCCTGCAAAAACTGATTTCTTTGCATCCTTTTAATCCTTGGAGCTGGGGCAAATTGGCAGAGGCTTACCTGAGTCTGGGGCCAACTCTTTCAGCCTCATTTGCGTCATCTCAGAGACAGAGCAGTTTCACCTCACATGACAAAACTATCAAATCTTCCTTTCCACACTCAAGAAAAGACCATCTTTTGTGTTTCCCTGAAACCTTGCCTGAGAGCTTGGTGTTTTCCATGGAAGCAGGCAGCCAGCAAGCTGAAAAAGCTCTTACAGATATTCCAAACTGTATAGCAGAAAGGAGAGAAGCAGTGTGGGCAGAGACTCAGATGAAAGCATGTGCCTGCTTGATCCGAGCCAGGTAAGCCAAGAGTGCCTATGGCAGCACTTGGGAATGAGCTCATTTTTAACCTTCAGAAAGTTGTAAGCCAGGGCTTGGTGTGTGTTTTTGAACTTTCCTATGATCTAGCTGGGACCCTTTGAACATGTGTCATTTCTGTATGCGAGACTTAGAAACATTATTCCATCTGTTCAAGAACACAAATTTTATCGGTGCTCAAGATGGAATTGTTTAAATTAGAAAACACTAAAAAGTTGGGAAAATTAACTATCAAACATTGAAAAGAGAAGAGCTGTTTTAAAGAAAGCATTTCTTACTCATATATTCCACAGAAATCTGAAGAAAATCTGCTTGTGTGTTTACATTGCTGATAATCTGAATGTACAGTGCTTAATTAATTCCATAGAGAATTCCCATAGTTTGCCTCTAGGGACTCCAAGTGCTTTGGATCCTTAAGGTATAAAGATTTAGGGGGTACAAAGATTTATAAGGCATAAAGATTTCACTTGACCAGTTCTATAATTTGAAGAGAAGAAACAGAAACGCTTATGGGAACATAGAGATTATTTTTAACCTGGACAATCCAAGACATATTAACAGTGAGACTCAATCAAGAAGTGGCATCTCTTTGGTAAATTCTGAAATTTACTTAGCAGATGTTTATTTCATGTTGACTGTCATTTTTTTTTAGAATTACTAGTGCCAAGTACTTTGTGCTCGGACCACAAAAATGGTTAAAAAAAAACAAAAACAAAAAACCAGTCTCTTTCTTCCCACATGCATTGGACTGGAAGAGTACACCTTTGGCCAGTGCCTGGAACAGCTTCTAAGTAATAGATTGTCGTGTGAGCAGAACTTCATGGGGTCCACTGTAAGGAGCCATTGGTGTGGCAGGAGAAGAAGCCTTTACTGGGGATGCGCTGCAGCTGAATGTTCTAGGGAGGAATGCCTGTCAGCTGACCACTAAGTACGAAGGGCTTTGCATATGTTATTTCATTTTTAATCCTATGATTCTCTGCCATACATGCCAAGATCTCACTTTATGGCCTAGGAAGCTATTAAAATCCTTCCCCAAATGGTACAGCTATGCTGTATTGGACCAGGGCTGGACACAGTCCTTCCAGGTTGTCTTGTTCACTCCGTGTAATATTCTCCAGGTAGGACAAGCATGTAATGTAGAGAGAAAGAAAGCATGGCCCAAAGAGCAGAGGAGCTGGTGTAGAAGCCACATAGTCTGGTGGCAAGAGCAGCGTTGTGGTGGAGCTGTAGACCATGATGCCAGAGGGCAGTAGAAGCAGGAGGTAGACGTTGGAGTCAGATCTGATTTTGAAGAACTGCTGATGTTGAGCAAATGCACCTAGACTGTTCCACTGACCAGCTGTGTGACCTTGCCCAAGTTATGTATGTTTTAAGCTCTGGATTCTTCCTATGGTCAGAGGGAAGACTGGGAAAATGCCTATTTTGTGGGTTGTAGAAATAGGCTATCTAAAGTACTTATTGTATTGCATGGTATATAATAGACATTTGGTAAATGTTAGCTATTAGTATTTTCATTGTTTTTGTTTTTATTATAAGTACAGATATTAGGTGTTATTTGTTTTATTTTGTTGAGATAAGGCCTCACTGTGTAGTCTAAATTGGGCTGGAACTTGCTGTGTAGCCCAGGATGGCCTTGAACTTGTGATGCTTCTGCCTCATCCTCCTGAATGCTGGGATCACAGGCATGCACTAACACATTGGCTTAGGTGTCATCTTAAAGGGTTTGGCCCTTGTGCTGAGGGCCTGAAGACTATTTGAAGGCTCTGCATATTGGTCTGATCAGAGCTGTGATTCAGATAGGTAGATCTGGTGGCTGGAGGTATAGGCTAGAAGAAGGCATTTGGAGCTAGGAACCCTAGTGAGGAGGAGGTGGGATATTGGTGAACAGTGATGGGTCTGACCTAGGATGGGGCAGTGGTAGTAAAAAAAGAAGAAAAGGGTGTCCCTGCAGTGAAACAGACAGGACAGGGTACCAGCTGAATCGTGGACAGATGGGAACAGGGATAAGGAAAGACACTGAAGACTCCAAGAGTCTGTCGTGGGTGTCAGGTGGATGGTCATATCTTTCACTGGATGGGGTATCCAGAAGGATGAGCAGGGCATATTTGGAATGAAAGGAATGACTTGGGCTTGATGCCTGAGAGTCAGGTGCTTGGAGGACATGCAGCCAGAGCTCTTCATTGGGAAATGGGAGTCGAGCTCAGAAGGAGGGAGCTAGAGGTTCAAAAGTGTCAGGAAGGACATCAGCAGTCAGGTGGTAGAGAGAGATCGGGTGGTCAGTTCAGAAGAGAGTTTGAAAATGAGGAGGTTGTTTATGACCGTTGAGAAGGCAGTTTCAATAGAGGGATGCAGTGGCAAAGCCCACTGCAGAGTGTTGAAGGTTGAGGAATGAATGAACATGAAGTGGAAGGAGAAATACAAACCATGTTTTCAAGTCACTTACAGCGTGAAAGGAAGGAAAGTGAGTGTGGAAAGGGGGCACAAATGTGAAAGCTCCCTGAGGCCGGCCAGGCATGTGGACAGGGAAGGATCTACAAGGACAGCACTGGGCCCTGCTCCTTTATAACACGCAGTGGCCTCCTATCACACTTGAGTTGATTCCACATCTGTCTTCATCTCTTTGCTGCTACTGCAGCAGAATACCACGGACTGGGTCTATTACCAAGGAAAGAAGTTGATGTCCACAGCTCTGGATGTAGCCTCTGGCGAGGGCCTTCTTGCTGTGCCAAATCATGGTGGAGGATATCACATGGCAAGAGAGAGGAAAGTGGAGGAACCCGTCCTTTTTATCAGGAGCCCACTGTCAAGATAGCAGCATTAATCCATTCAGGCTGCTCGCTCTTTTTCTTTTTATTATTTGTATTAGCATATATTCATTGTACCGGGATTTGTGACAATTCTGTATAGCCTTCCTTACACTATCCATTGGTTAGATCACCCCCTCCAGTTCCCCACCCCCTAGGCTGGTCACTCTGATCACGCTGTCCCATCATACTGGCAGCTGGATTAACATGAGTTTTGAGGGACATCCAGACCGTAGCAACATGTCTTTCCATGGCTGACCAGGGCTTATTTGGGTTGGCCCTGCTTTTTACCTCATTTTCTGTAGTTTTTCCCTCCCCTGCCTGTGCTCTGGCCACAGTGATGAGCTTTTTGATTTTCCCACACATCAAGCTGGTTCATGTGTTAGACCTCCTTTCCCTGGCCAGGCCGTCCCTCACATTTTCTGCCTCTGGCCCCTTGTCACGTAGGTCCTAACTTGAGGGTGTCTCTGGAAAGCCTTCCTGTGCTTCCCTGGGTGAAGGAGGTGCTGCAGCCTCCCTGCCGTGGATTCTTTCAGGGCATTTGTCACTGTCTGAATTACTCACACGCTGCCTCTCCTGTCATGGAACAAGATGGCTCCCCACAACCTCAGCACCCGGAGCTGTGTGTGCACATTTCTCGGTGTATATAATGATTGCTTCTGGCAAGACATAGGGCCCATTGAGGCCAGAGAGAAGTGGGAAGATCTGCACTTTCATGAAGACGTGAGGAGGAGGGGAGAATAAGCGTGGTGACCAGGTTAGGACTGCAATGGGGATGCTGGTAGAGAGGCAATTGCAAAGTGGTCAGAGGTCATCAAAGGCTTGGCCCTGTGTTGGTATTGAATCTGAGTAGTTCTTGCAATCCAGTTGCTGTGTGGACTGGGAAGGAAGTGTCATCGAACACTGGCATCAGAGGACATACCCAGCACACCCGTGTGGCAGGAGTCTGACTGGAAGCTTGTTTTTCTCACGACATTATTTTTGCTTTTGGCACCTGCTTTCCACAGGAAGCTCTTTTGAGCTGTTGCTCCCTAACTCTTTCTTTGAGAAGTTTCAGTCTGTTAATGTTAGAGCAGATGGCCGAGTCTCTATGGCAAGGGCCAGTTTATTCAGAGTAAGGAGCCATAGGGATGTCAGTGGTAGTTGTAGTGGGGGCAGGCCTTCTCCAGTCTTGGTGGACTCACAGCCCACTGGCTACCTGGTTCTGTAAGGAGCTCATCTTTGCAGCTGACCTGGAGTGGAGCTGCACATTGGAGCTTTTTGGTTTTTCAGGCTTTTGCTTCAGCTCACCCAACCTCAGCAAACATCATTTGCTTTGGAGAAGAACTTAAAGACTCAGCAGGAAATCAAAGATAAAATGAAAGAATTCAGCTTCAAAGAAGACACTTTGCTGTTGGTCACTGAGGTAAGTGTGTCCCCTTGGGTTTGTATGAAACAAGTCATCATAGATATTTTGCCTGGCTCTAATACTGTTTTCTAAAACCTGGGTCAAATTTCATGGGTGGAAAGACCCTTGTCTTCCTCCTTTTTGTGCCTTTTGATCACTAACAGCCACCAAAATGGCCCCTTCCTCATCTTTCCCCTGTGGGGTGGTAGACACAGGGGTTGTATCTCTTGTGCTTAGCAGCCAGTTAGCACGCCTGCTTGAGTGTGCTAAGCGCCTGGTTTGTTTGTTTCAGTGCTGAACTGTAAGCTAATGGGCAGTGCCGTATTCCTGTGGCAGTTTTGTATACTTTTTTCTCCATTCATCATTACAATGAACTGAGGCTTAGAGGTCATGACTGCTTTTCAGTGGCAGAGCTGGTCTTATAGGTGGGCCAGCTGCAAGTCCCTTTCTTTTCTGCTCCATCCTATCTGCTTTGATGGTTGCAGAGAAATGTAAATGCCATTTTTTGAAAACTTTTTTTAGCATTTTTAAGTTGGCTTTTTGTAAAGCATATTGTTGACCCTTTTTTTGGCGGGACTGGGGTTTGAACTCAGGGCTTGATGCTGTCGGAGCAGCTGCTCTATATTGACCTTTCTTAGGATGGCCCTGGGAAATTGTTTATGTTTCAGCTCTTCACGCTACTTCCTTTCAGTCTGCGCTTAGTGTCACAGCTCAGATGCTTGCCATTGGAATGACTGCACATACAGCCTTATGTCAGTCTTTCCAGGAGTAGGCTTTGCTTCCTTCCCACAGTTAAGCCATCTCATTTTCAGCCTTCTTTCTGTTCTGGAATCAGGCTGTTTGCCTAGTCTTCAACTTTTGCCCTCCATGGGCCTCTTCCTTGGGCCCACAGACATACATAGGCCCCTGTGTAAGGTAAGGTTGCCTTTTCATCCTTTCCTTAGTCTTCGTTTTCCTTTATCTTCCTGTGCCATTTGTAATTGTCAAAAGCCTTTTAAAGCCTTCTTCCTTTTATTTTGGAGAGCCTACATTATTCTGGTTTTCTCCTGTATTTCATCCTTTGTTTTTCCCTTCCCTTCTCTGTCTTTGTCCCTGACCGTTTTTCTCTTGCTGTGTTGTCAGGGCTGGTCTTGTACTCCTGGGCTCAAGCGATACTCCTTTCCTGCCTGAGCTCAGATAAAGCAATTGCTTGGTAGATGGTCCTGTGAACCCTGTGTTAGCTTTCCATTACTGTGACAAAACACCTGAGATAGTTAACTTATAAAAAGGAAAGCTTTATTTTGGCTCGTGATTTCAGAGGTTTCACTTGATGGTCACTGGACACCATTGTTTTGGGCCCCAGTGAGGAGAGAACATCATGGTGTACAGCTGTGCACAGGATAGAGCACAGCTGCTCCCTTATGGTGGCAGGGAAGCAGAAGGAGAGAGGTAAGGGGGCTGGGGTCTCAATGGCTCCTTCAAGGCACACCCCCAAGTGACCTCCCTTCCATCAGGCCCCAGTTCTCAAAGGTTGTTCTGCCTTCTAGTAGTATTACAGGCAACCAAGCCTTTACCACATGACCTTTCAGGACATTTAAGATCCAAGCCATAACAAGCCCCAAAATGGTACAAGAATCTGTCTCCTCTTTTGTTGGGTTCCTTATAAGCAAGAACTGTGCCTTGGGGGGTTGGCCAGTACTGGGGTTTGCAGTCAGAGCCTTATGCTTGCTAGGCAGCTGTTCTACCACTTGAAAGAGTGAGGCCCTAGGTAAACCCCACTGCCATTAAAGATTCATGTTTACTCCCTGCATTTTACTTGTGAGATGAGTACGATCCTATACCCTTGAATATTCTCTGATTACATAGGGTTTTTTTCTGTTTACAGTTGTTTATTTAAGTTAGGATCCAAATAAGGTCCACATACTGTAGTTGGTTCTTTTGTGTCTTGTATCTCTTTTCTTCAGTAACAGTTCTCTTTCCCTCTTTTTTTTTAAGATTTGCCTTCTTAAGAAATTTTTATTGGCCATAAGTATATTTACAGTATTGTCCCACCATCACCACTATATTGCCAAAATTTGTTTGTTATCTCAAACAGACACTTTGCACCAACAATTTTTAATGGCTAGATAGCAGTCCAATTTTTGTATGAACTGTAATTTATTATTCCCCTTTGTTGAACATTTAACAGATATTTAGTACCTGTTTTAGTAAGTCCTACAAAAAAATCAATGTATACATTTATACTTTTTAGTTTATTAAAAATAGACTCATTGGGCTCAAATCCTTGAATACTTTAAAGATTTGAAGTACATTTCCAAATTGCCATTCAGAAAATTGATTCAAGCTGGGTGTCACTGACTCACGTCTGTAATTCTAGCTGCTTGGGACACAGAGATCAGGAGGATCATGGTCTGAGGCCAGCCCAGGCAAAAAAGAAAAAATGAGACCTTATCTCAAAAATATGCAACACAAAAAAAAGGCTAGCAGGGTGGCTCAAGTGGTAGAGCACCTGTCTAGAAGATCCTGAGTTCAAACCCCAGTGCCACCAAACAAATGAAAATTGGTTCACTTTACAATCCTCCAGCAGGATATGAGAGCACTGGTTTTCCTACCACAACCTTAGATAATAGATTCAACCATTTGAAATTGTCTGCCAGGCATGGCAGTGCACACTTGGGCACCAAAGTCAGGAGGATTGTAAATTTCAGGCTAATGTGGGCTACAGAATCCCTGTCTCAAAAAAAAAAAAGAAAAAAGAAATTTGTTCACTTTTTTCACCTATAAAATAGCAATTTACTAAGTTGAATACTAATTATAATTACTAATAATTAGTATTATTTCTTATATAATTTTCAGTTTGGTAGGTTAAAATTATATTTTTAGTATTAATGTTTATTTCTTTGATTACCATGAAGATGAATCATTTTTTTCACGTTATTGACCATTTGTATTTAGTGAAATGTCTAGTCATGTTTTTTCTTGATTAATTTCTGCTTTCTTAGTAATTTTTAGAGTACTCTTCATATTAAACTTACTTTCCTTGTATATGTTACAATATTTTCTTAAGTATAAGCGTTTTTTAACATGAAGTTTTAAATTTTTATATATGAAATGTTTTGGCAGAGTTTTTTTTTTAATTTTTTATTCATTATTCACATGTGCATACATTGTTTGGGTCATTTCTCCCCCCTGCCCCCTCCCCCTTCTTTGCCCCCCACCCTCCCTCGCTTCCAGGCAGAACCTGTTCTGCCCTTATCTCTAATTTTGTTGAAGAGAAAACATAAGCAATAATAAGAAAGACAAAGCGTTTTTGCTAGCTGACTTAAGGATAGCTATACAGAGAGATTCCTAGCATTGCTTCCACGTACAAATGCGTTACAACCCAAGTTGATTCACCTCTACCTGACCTTTTCACTAGTTCCTGATCCCCTTCCCATGTTTACCTCTGTCGCTTTAAGGTTACTGTTTTAGTTCCTCTGAAGTGGGGACATCAGACACTCATGTTTTGGGTTTCCTACCTATCCCCAAACCTCCTGTATGTGCTCTCCCCTTAGCGTGTGACCCAAGTCCAACCACATTGCTGCATTTGCCCTAGATGAGGGAGAACATACGATTTTTGGTCTTCTGAGCCTGGCTAACCTTGCCTTAGAATGATGTTCTTCAGTTCCATCCATTTACTTGCAAATGATAAGATTTCATTCTTCATGTCTGAGTAAAATTCCATTGTGCATAAATATCATTTATACAAAATCCATATAAATGAATTTTCTTAATCCATTGGTCTGTAGTGGGGCATCTTGGCTGTTTCCGTAAGTTGGCTATTGTGAATAGTGCTTGGCAGAGTTTTTGATACCTGTGAATATTTTACTTGCCTATCCCTCTTTTTGGAATTTTTTGTTTAA
Source organism: Castor canadensis (assembly GCF_047511655.1). Classification (NCBI taxonomy): domain Eukaryota; kingdom Metazoa; phylum Chordata; class Mammalia; order Rodentia; family Castoridae; genus Castor; species Castor canadensis. The sequence goes on along the minus strand of NC_133388.1, from coordinate 181,704,520 downwards.
ATATTACTGTCATTCTATGTAGGTATGTATTTAGTTTAAATGTGTTCCCCTGTGTTGCTCAGGCTGACCTTGAACTTTTGATTCTCCTGCATCAACCTCCCAAGTAACTTCTTTTTGAGGGAGGGTAGGGGCTAGAGAAGTCTCACTGTGTAGCCCAGGCTGGCCTTGATGTGATGGTCTCGCCTCTGCCTGAGTTCTGGGATTACCAGTGTGCACCTCCATGCCTGGCATTAGTAGTTTCTTTTTTATTTTTATTTTTTCATTTAAAAAAATTTTATTATATTATTGTCATTATACTGGGGGTACATTGTGACATTTTCAAAAAATGCTTACAATGTATCTTTGTTTAATTCACCCCCTCTGTGGAGAGTGGATTATGAGAAGCCTATGAGAACTGGACATAAGCAAGGCGAGATGCAGCTCAGTTGCTTTTCCTAAGATGTTTATCTGTAGGCTGAGATTGGCACAGCCCCCAGCCACAGAAGAGGGAAATGCAGAACAGCTGCTTCTCCTGAGTTGTTTATGTTCAGAGAAGCAGGAGCGCAGGTTTCTCTTGCTACAATGCCATGCCCCTCCCCAAGAACCACTGCTCCACCTTGTTTACCACCGGATATAAAAGACTCTTGCTGAAGGTGTCCTGAGGCTTTTGGTTTTGGGCTTTTGGATGAAGGGAGGCTTTTTGATGTGGGAGGCTTTGGAAGGGAAAAGAATTGCTGAAGGGAAAGTGCTGGAGGAAGATTGCTGAAGGGGGAAAATGAATTGAAGGGAGGATTACTGAAGGGGAAAGAATTGCTAAAGGGGGATTGCTAGCAAGCCTGAGGGCCAAGACTTAAAGAAAAGCTAACGAGAACATGGGACAGTACAAGTCTGGGGGCAAAGACTTTAAGAGAGATTATGCTAAAAAAAAGCTAAAGAGCGAGTCTAAGGAAAGAGATTTTTATGCAAGGTTTTAAGGAAAGACTTTTAGAAGCAAGGTTTTAAAGAACTGTAAAGGAGTAAGGCCTTAAAGAATAAAGATAGAGAAAAGAAGCAGAGTGAAGAGAAGAGAATAATACAGAAAAGAAGCAATGAGGGTTGTGTGTCCCACCTAAGAACCCATCACACCTGATCCCACTTTCTGTCTGTCTGTCTATCCTGTCTTTTCTGCATCTCCACTCACCCCCAGTTAGCCCCAGTTAGGTTCAGTAATAACAAGGGAGCGAGAAAAAGCTCGCTCCACCTTTCCATCATTCTCCTTTAACTCCCTTCCCCTTTCTTAGAATAGTTTCAACAGGTCTCATTTTTCAATTTTCATACATGAGTACATAATATTCCCACCGTATTCCTCCTCCTTCACCACTTCCCTATATATCCTCCTCTCTCCCACTGGTACCAGCCCCCAGACAAGACCAGTTTTTACCTTCCTGTCCTTCATTTTTGCAAAAAGATGTTTCTGTTTGTTTAAGATAGCTGCCCAGGGAGTTTCCTTGTGACATTTCCATGTGTATTTTATTATTATTTATTTTTGCTGGTCCTGGGCATTGAGCTTTACCATGTGAACCATGCCCCCAGCCCTTTTGCTTTAGTTATTTGGGATACGGTCTCTTGTTCTTGCCCAGGCTCGCCTGAACCTCTATCCTCCTGTTTGTGCTTCCTGCTGTATCTTAGATGGCAGGCGCTTACCACCACAATCAGCTATTGGTTGAGATGGGGGTCTTGTGAACTTTTTGCCTTGGCTGACCTTGAACTACAATCCTCCCAATCTCTTCCTCTCAAATAGCTAGGATTACAGGAGTGAACCCCCACACCTGGCCTCTTTTTTATTTTTGTTTAGTTTGGTGGTACTGGGGTTTGAACTCAGGACATTGTACTTGCTAGACAAGCACTCATCACTTGAGCTACACCCCTACCTACCTCATTTTTTATTTTTGAAGAATGACTTTTTTTCGTGTTTAAGCCTAGCTTTAAAAATACTTGTTCACTGTATCCAAAATGTAATCAATTGTAAAATACATAATTTTTCGACGCCACCAAAAGAATACTAACATGCCATTGACACTATGACATACCAGTAGTTATAATATACATCTTGATTTCAGAGATGATAGAATGAAAAAATGGAAAGTGTCTTAGAACTGATGAAATAGCATCTCATTGGCAATTTGCTCAAAACTTTGTAATCTGTGAAGATTCAAACCCAGTGGAAACCATTCTTTGAGCTTCTAACTAGAGTTTTTGTGAGCACATTGGATGTCTGGATTTGTAGGACCATAGAAACCATCCAGTCCCAAATCCACTAACAAATTTTCTGTACAGCGTCCTGCTAGATGCTGCATGAACTTTCACATCAAGGATGTGAAATGTGTTTGACCATGATTTTAGTTCACTGTCATTACCAGAGATGGGCTGATCACTGAGTGGGTTCAGTACAGGCATTTTAGAGCCTACCTTTGTGATGTCTTATCAAAGAGAAATTAACTCATAGTCCAAGGACTTGACTGGGTGTTGGCTGGGGCCTGATCCTGACCAGTAGGGAGCAGCGTTGTGCCTTCATTGGGCAAATGCGCTCCAAAAGTCCCAGATTGCTGGGTTGGCAAAGAGTGGTCCCAGCAACTTACTATTTGATTCAGAACTTGCAGGAGATATGTCTGTGCTCCCGCCACTACCACACAGACAGCCGCAGTCATATTTTGCCCAAGTTCTGCCCAGCCTTTTTCAGCCGTTTACCAGGAGGGAGCATCTCTCCCAGCAACCTTCTTGTCAACAGAATGTCTTTGATCTAAAAGGCTGACTCTGTGTGCCAGGAAGCTGGATGGCATTGCTGCCATGTTAGGACTGCAAGGATGAGAGTGGAAACAGGGCAGATTTATCCATGAGCCTTGGAGTTGTTGCAGCGTCCCTGACTGCTGACATGTTTTGTGGAAAAGCCTTACGGTTGATGAATAGCACAGTCTTCCATTCCGTGTCTTCTTTAGCTGGGACAGTTTCATTTTGGTTTTCTTTTTCTCCTGCTGCAGATTATGGGAGAGGATATCATCCCAGAAAATATAAAGGATGAAGTTCACTTGGAGGTGAAGTGTATTGGCCCTGCAGCCCTAACTGCCCTGGTGACTGCATCCTTGAAAGAATTTGAAGACAAGTGGTTTGGAAAGATCAAAGACCATTTTTGTCCTTTTGAAAATCAGTTCCATACAGAGATACCGATGTTGGCGCAGAAGTCCGCTTAAAAGCAAAACCATCTTGCACTGCGTTAATCATCCGTTTTCTTCAGGAAATAGCAACAGGAGTTGCTGCCTCAACATGGGAAATTGTGAAGGAAAATGATTATTTATGTTTTCTAAAACAGCTTCTCCCCAGATTGCTCCATCTCTGTTCAGTTTTGTTGCTTTGTGTTTTCTTTTTCGATTTGTGCTCTCCCCTTTAAGTACAGTATCATGGCCTACCTAGAAGATATGTATAGAGAAAGTATATAAAGGTGGTGTGTTAGCTTTTCATTGTTGTGACAAAATGCCCGACCTAACTTTAAGGAAGGAAAGTTTTATTTTGGCTCAGTTTCCAAGGTTTCCATCCGCCTCAGCACATCTGCTCACCTCGTGGTGGCCAGGAAGAGAAAGAGACACAGAGGCCCAGGACAAGATCCAGCCGTAAGGACATGACCTCAATGACCTTCCTTCAGGTAGGCCACCTCCTGCACTTTCTGCCACCTCCAAATAGTAGGCCTTCTACAATGAGTCTGTAAGGGGCATTTCATATTCAAGCCACAACCACAGCAGGAGGCTTTTAGATTTTGGGGTGAGGTTCTTTAAAAAACAGTTACTGAACTGGGCTGGGAGTGGTGGTGAGCACTTGTCATTCCAGTTACAGTGGGAAGTGTAAAATAGGTTTATGGTCCATGCAGTCTGGGCAAAAAGCAAGACCCTGTCACCAAAATAATCAGAGCAAAAAGGGCTAAGGGCATGGCCCAAGTGGTAGAGCACCTGCCTAGCAAATGTGAAATCCTGAGTTTTTCAGGTACATTCATTAGGGAAGACCAAGAATATGAAAAGAGAGTCAACCTAGGAAGGGTGTGTTGAGAACTGCAGAGAGTCAGACTTTACCTTACTTACAAGCTAACAAATCAGCCTACTGTAGGTTCCTGGATGCTGGCAGACAACAGGAGACTCCTAGTAAGGGACAAAATATTCCATCACTCAGGGCCCAGCAAGGAGCAGAGGCTTTAGCAGATTTGCATGAGCTTCTCTTACCTCCAGGTCCCAAAGGGATTGCGTGTGGATACACACAAAGGCCTCCAGTCACACAATAAACATGCTTTACTGCCCTGTGTGACCGACTGACTTTACAGGAGAGGAGCCCTGAGTTTAGGAAGTTCAATGGGCAGTAAGCATGCTTTCCCTTCCGTCAGAAGGAGACCCTGTTTCCTCTTTAAGGCTATTTGCTATGCAAATATCCTGGAAAGACAGTCTGGAACATTAGTCTGGAAAGGTGGCTCACACCTATAATCCCACCTAATCAAAAGTCGGAGTTGTGGTTCAAGTTAGGTTAGTGAAACCTAAACGTGAAAGGTTAGTGAAACCCCATCTCAGCCAACAACCAAGCACAGTGCCATATGTCTGTGGTCCCTCCTGCTGAAGGTAGGAGGGTCAGTGTAAGGCCAGGCCCAGGGAAAAACACAAGACCCTACCTGAAAAATAAATACAGCACAAGAAGTCTGGATGCGTGGCTCCAGTGGTAGATCTCCTGCTTAGCAGGTGTGAGGCCCTTCGTTAAAATACCAGCAAAACCAGAAGACAGCCTGAAACAGAGCACTGAGCTCCTTGCTCACAAGCTGCACAGAAATAGGAGAGACGCACTGACCCTGTTATAGGATGCTTACCCCTGCCTCTAACCACACAAACTATCGCAGTCTATAGCATCTTCATATACCTTCCCATGGAGTTACTGGGATGGGACAACCACCTTATAAATGAAATGTAATAATAAACCCAAACTCCTCGTTCTTACTGAATCCTCTCAGCAGAGAAGAGATTCCAGCCAAGACGAGGTGATCTCCCGTCTATCCTTCCCATCCACTTGCTTCACCTTTCCCAGTGCCCTTCTCAACCAGGCGAGGGGCTGATTCTGTCTGCAGTCCCGCTACTCTTGCAGTGAGTTTGTTAGCGTGACCAGTGGCTGCAGGTTTAATCCTTCACCTCTAATGTGAAACAGAAGACTTAGTACAATTAATGGGCATTTCAGTTGCAGGAACCATTAAAAGTTAGGAAAATCCATCACAAGCTCCATGTTTGTGTCCGTCCACTCATTCGGCCATTGGTCACCATTTATTGCACTCCTTTTAGGTGTCACAGTGTGTGGTGTGGTTGTGTGGATGGCTGTCAGGATCAGGGTATAAACTCCAATGTGGCTTGCCACACTGGTCACAGTTCAGCTCTGCCTACATGGAGCACCACTGTTCACTGCTCTTCACCTTTAGGTGGGCTGTGACCTTCACCTGAAACTTCCACCCCAATCGAGAAGGCTAAGTCACATTTACCTTTTAAGTCCATGTGTAGAGTTAGCTTGCCAGAAGTCTTCCTGAACCTCCCCTACCCCACATGTAATGCCAGATCTCTCTCTCTCTTGAATTTCACTACATAGTTGTTGAAGAGAATTGCTGAATTAGTTGGCCAGCATCTTATTTTGTTTGCACAAAAGGCTGATAATACTCCCAAGCTGATGCAGGTTTGAGGCAGTCCTAGCACCTGCTGGTTTCTGGTCTCTCCTGGTCCTCTAGGCTTCCTAGAAATGTTCCTGCTCTTCCCTTCTGCTCCCTGCTAACCCCTTGCCAACTTTGCCTGTGCTCATACTTTTAGCTCTGGCTGTCCTCTCAGGCCCGCTGTCTACACTGACCTGGCAGCTCGTTGGTGTTCGTGGGTTCTGCACACACCTCACTCCAGCCCCACCTCACCTTCCTAGCAGCAGCATGTTGGTGCAAGTGAGAGCCAGACCTCCTGACCGCAGACGCCTCAGCTGTGAGGGAGAGCAGGGAAGGACACCAGAGACACCGGGCACTCCTGGGTTTCATCACCCAGAACTCATCCTGATCCCTTCAGCACGGATGGGGAAGGGACTTAGTGAGGTGATGACTACACTGAAGAAAGGTCTCTGTCCTGCCAGTTCAGACACCCTGCCCTCCTGCCAGTGAGTGAGTCACTCGTAAACGAGCAAGCGGCTGCCTCTGATGTGCCCGCTGCACTCCAAGAGGGGACGCCACCCCAGGGCCATTACAGCCTCTCATACTCTCAGAAGGCCTGACCTCAGCGTTCTCTCCCAAAAAGATACCTGGGCTGGGTACTTAAGCTGCTGAGAGACCTCTGTCCCTTGGATCCTCATACCCTCCTATCTTCATGCTGGACTAGGGGATCTTAAAAAGTCCTTTGTCTTCATGAGGCGTGCCAGCCCTGTGTGCTCCCTGGTGCTGTACTGGCTCTGGTTCCCTCTCATGCCCTTGAGCTCCCCAAACTTCTCACTGGAACCTTGCTCATCCAGTTACCTCTGCTCAGAACATTCTCCTGTGCTCCCCAGTCTGGCCTCAACTTCCTCTCCCTACAGATCAAAGGATCCTGAAATTTGTCAGGTCCCCATTCAAATGCGATAGTTCCCTGTGCTTTTCCCCAAACACCTATGGGAACTATGGGAGCTTGCCAGACTGCAAGCTCTAAGTCCAACTCTGGTTTGCCCTTCACGGTGGAACACAGCTTCTTGGACATCCACAACTTCTTCCATTGCTCTGCCCCTGGAGCCTCGGGGCCTTGAGGCCTTGAGGCCTGAGGCCTGATGAGCCTAAAACTCATGGCCTGTCCCTGCAGAGCCCAACAGGCAGTGCCCAAGGTGTCCCCGCCACCTTTGCAGTATGACATTACATAAATCATGTGCTTCTCTCTCTCTCTTTCTCTCTTTGGTGGTACTTGGGTTTGAACTCAGGGCCTCATGGTGCTAGGTAGGTGGCCTACCACTTGAGCCACTCTGCCAATCCTGTTTTGTGTTGGGTATTTTTTTTTTTGTGGTTCTGGGATTTGAACTCAGGGCCTCACGCTTGCTAAGCAGGCACTCTACCACTGGAGCCACTCTGCCAGCCCTGTGTTGAGTATTTTTGAGATAGGGTCTCATGAACTATTTGCGCAGTCTGGCTTTGAATCTTGAGCCTCCTGATCTCTGCCTCCCAAGTACCTAGAATTGTAGGAGTCAGCTACCAGCTAAGGTGTGCTTCTCTTTAAGAAAAGCTTGGGTAAGAATCTACTCACTATCCAACACCACTGTTTACAAAAAGATTGTTTTAAATGACAGCCTTCTAGTGCTTTTGAAATTGAATCTGTGAAAATAGTTTACACCCTGCTTTTCAGGGGCCTAAAAAAAAAGTGAGAAAGAAAAAAGCCAGGCTGGAACCTGTCCTCCTGTCTTCTTATCCACAGCCATAGGACCTGGCAGCCATATTTGTACCCAGCAACAGACATGGATGCAGTTTTCTGACCCAAGCTGGGCCAATTAGATTTTCTCCTGGGAGCTCAAAAATAAAAGATTCCTTCCTATCTGATTTGGTTTAAAACTTGAACAGGCTGTGATCTGCCAAGCAGACAGAAGAACAGGTCTTCAGAGAGAAAATGCAGGAGATGCCCAAAAGGGCAGAGGGACAACTGTCTGCTACTTCCTAATCCAGTCCCCACCCCAGTCTCTAGGGCCTTTCTGAGGCCCTCATGAGAACCCTGAGTTGTGGCAGGCAGAGTAGTGCCCCCCAGAGATGTCCATCTCTTAACCCCCAGAATCTATGAGAACCTTAGGTAGTTAAGGTTGTTTGGCTGCTGGCTTTATGAAAATTATCCTGGATGATTCTGGTGGGCCCAAGGTAACCACTAGGGAGTTTAGAATGGAAGACAGAGGCAGACAGAGTCAGAGAGATGCTGTGTTGCTAGCTTCAAAGATGGAGGAAGGGGCCTCAAGCCAAGAAATGTGGATGCTAGAAAAGACAAGGAAATGGATTTTCTCCTGGAGCATGCAGGAGCACGGCCCTGTGGAAGCCTCGAGTTTTAAACCAGTGAGACTCATGTCAGTGTTCTGAGCTACAGAACTGTAAGATGATTAATCTGTGTTGTTCTAAGCCACTGCATTTGCAGTCATTTGTTATAGCAGCAAAAGGAAACTAATACACAGCTGGCCATGATTGCACATGCCTGTAATCCCAGCACTTAGGAGGCTGAGGCAGGAGTTCAAGGCCAGTCTGGGTTACATAGTGAGACTCTGTCTGCAACAAAAAGAAGGAAAGAAAACTAATATACAAAGTAATTCAATCCTAAATTAAGACTGATTGTGCTGGTTTCTGTTACTTGCAACCCAAGAATCCTCCTATGTACCACGTGAATTTTTTAAACTTAGTTTTAGAATAACTTGTATCTCAGAAGACGATTTCTTTTCTAAATAATAGCCCTTTGCTCATTTGTCCAGTCATAAAACCTTGATTGAGCCTTGCAGTGGTGTGACGAGGCGGGGCAGGCGAGCCAAATTATCACGCACCATCTTTGCCAAGGTAAGAAGTCTGACTTACTCAGGCATTCCTCTGAAATGGCAGTGCTGGTGCTTTAGATGGTGAACCCGGTACTCCCTTCTAAACAATCTTTGATTGTTAAGCAGTGTGTGTTTTTTGGGCCCAGGAGAGCCTACTAACATGGACAAGGTTGAGATGGACTCCAGGCATCCAGAGGCCTGCGGGAATGCGCAGGGCTGTAGCTTGCCAGCCTCCACTGCAGTTGGCATGGCCCAAGCTTGCCTCCAAGGCCATGCTGCCATCTGGCATGCTTTTTCCACCCAGCGCATGGTTGGCTTCTCCTTGCTTCTAGTTCTCACCTTCCCTGACCCCTGTCCTTTCGTTCTCTCTGACCAACAAAGCACAGATTAGGGAAATGCAAACACTGCTGTGGGCGGTGAGGCCTTTGCTGCCAGCATAGGTGATCTCTGAGTCAGGACCATGTCGCTGTCCCTGGCACATTGTAGGCCAAACTTGGGATTAATGTCTGCATCAGGACCTGTGGAGTGAAGCCAAGGCTGGCCTCCCAGGCCCAGACCTGTACCTCCTTTCATGGCAAACCTCAGCAGGTTGAGGGTTCCCTCATTCGTCTCCATGCTGTGCTCACAGAGCGGTCTCAGAACAGCATTGCAGAGGTGCCCCTGCCCTGGCCTGGGAGGAGATGACACACATGGTGTTTGGGAGCAAAGGCCAGGGAGCTGCCCTGGGTCCTTCCTCCCACTTCAGGTCCACTGTCTGCTTAAAGAGCAGCTACCAGAAGTAACTCCCTGACTGTGTGGGCAGAAAGGCACATTTTGAATCGGGGAATGACATCTCAGGAGTCCTGACTGAGATGACTGAGCTGTCAGCTGGCCCCAGACAGGGCTGGAGTGGTGAGGGGCCTACAACTGATTGGGCATTGCGACATGGAGGGCAGGTGATAAGGGCAGGAGCAGCAGCATGGGTCCCTGTCTGTTAGAGGCTGAATTGTGTGTTCCCAAAATTCAGATGGAGAATCCCTAACCTCTAGCACCTCAGAATGTGACAGTATTTGGAAACAGGTCCTTTAAATCCATAGCACCAAAATCCATATTAGTCAAAGTTCTCCAGAGAAAAAAAGCCAATAAGAGAACTAGGTAGCTAGGTAGATAGATAGACAGACAGACAGACATAGATAGATAGATAGATAGATAGATAGATAGATAGATAGATAGATAAAAGAATTGGCTCATGTGGTCATGGAGGCTGACAAGTTCCAAGATCTGAGATGTGAGTCAACAAGCTAGAAACCAGGAGAGCCAATGTGTAGTTCCTGTCAGAAGGCCAAGGCTCACAACTGGAGGAACTGTTCAAGCTCAGGTCAGAAAAATAATGTCTCAGGTTGAAGGCCCTCCCTCAGGCAGGGGGAATTCTGTCTTACCTGTGGAGGGTTGATTTTTTTATTCCATTTAGGCCTTCAACTGACTGGATGAGGTCTGCTCACATTGGGAAGGACAATCTGTTTTCCTCGGTCTACGAGTCAATGTTAATCTCATCCAGAGACATCCAGAGTAATGTATGACCAAATATCTGTATGTATGACCACTCCACAGCCCAGTTGACACATAAAATTAGCTATCATAAATCCACCTGTGTCAACTTGGCATCTCTGCACAGCTCTTTAAACTCCTATTCCAATTTGACCAGCATCCTTTAAGAAGAGGAGATTGGACAGTCAAGGTCACCCATGTTGTGTTAGTCAGGATTTTGTTGTTGCTGTGACAGTCCATGGTCAGCTGGCTCTGTTGTTTCTGAACCTGTGGTGATCATCATGGCAGAAGGGCCTGGTAGAGCAGAGCAGCTCACCTCATGGCAGTCAGGAAGGAGGGGAGAAGGAGCCAGTGCAAGATAGACCCTTCAAAGCCACACCCCAGTGACCTACTTCCTCCAACCAGGCCCCACCTTCCACAGTTCTACCAACTCCCAACAGTCTATTCAGATTTTGAATCTACCAGTGGATTAAAACATTCATTAGGTCAGAGCCCTCACAATCCAATCATCTCTGGAAATCCCTCCAGACTCCCCTCAAAAAATCAAACTGACAATCAAAATTAACCACCGCAAGTGAAGAGGCAGCAGGGGAGAAGCCATCTGCAAGCCAAAGAAGGAAGCTTTTAGGAGCCAGCTCTGATGACACCTAGACTTCAGCTTCGAGAACTGTGAGCAAGTACATTTCCGCTGTCAAAGCTGTCTGGTATTTATGTGACAGCAGCTGTAGGAGTGTCCTGTCCCTGAGAAGACTTGCTCACTCCTTCCCTCTTCCTTGGCTGCCCTCTTTGCTTGGCCTGAAGCACCTCCCTCGCCTTCAGGGTTTGTCTTGCTTATTCTTCCATGTTCCTGAAAAGCCAACGAAGGTACCTGTCTGTGCTTCTCAGGGATGCATAAGGAAGGGGCTCACAGAGCTTGGAGCCGCTTCACTAGCACCCATTTAGTGTGGGGTGGAGCATGGTGGCAGGGGCCTAGAAATTTCCTCCCAAGCCAGGGCCATCAGCCTGGAAGTTGTCTTTGTGTGGATCTGAAAAAGGCACCCTTGCCAGCCTTGGGAGCAGTCGGTGGAAGAAGCCACCCTTGGCCCAGTGTGTACACTGCACCACTGTGCCGGGGCTGTCTCCTTGGGACCTTCTGTCCACTTAGCACACTGCCTCACCATTTGCTTCACCATACCCTGAAGAGAAAACAAGATGGGACACCTGAGAAACAACACGGCTCACAGAATACACTGAATGACAACCAAGAGGAGGTCGTATCTGTGCTCGTCTTGTGTCTGCAATATTTACATCTGATAACAGTTTTTCTGACACATAAGCACTCTGCAGAAGGAAGCTGGGAATGTGAGTGACAATTTCTTTATGTCCAACAGTTTCTTGGATCAAGTTCAAAGCATGAAGCATTAAAAGAAACTTTTACACTTTGATGAAGGCCAACAGGGCATTCCAGGAACACAAGTGCAGGCAGGGGTGGCCCTTTCTGACCTGTTGAGGTCACCCAGAATCTGAGTGTCCATCTGCCCTATGGTAGCACAGCTCCTCCCCAGTGCTTAACTGAGGACCCGTGATCACGCAATTGGATGAACCACAGTGTTGCTGCTGCCCTCCTGGGGCCCACAGAGATGCTGTTGGCCTCTGGGCTGTTACTGTGTAGGGTCTGTGATCCCAAACCTTGGTTTGTAGGATGCATTTGGCCAGGGGTGAAGCACCCTTCCACTGGGCCCCCCAGGGACACAACAATCCTGCCATTTCTTTCATTCTTGGGCTTTTTCTGGTGGTGTTCACAGGTAGGTACCTCCCAGCTGACTTGGAGTTCTTAGGGCAGAGAGATGTATTGCCTGGAATTGGCTCTGTGTGTGGCCCACAGGAGGTGCTCAGGTGCTATTTTTAGGTGTCACTCTGTAGTAGAGACTATGTTTAAGGACAGCCTCCAGCAGGCAGGTCCTACCAAAGGAGGTGCAGGGGTGATTAGAACTCGGGGTGGAATTAAAGATCGAATGAGATCAGGTTAGGTAGGGTTTGAAATTTGGTTAAGACCTAGTTCCAGCTCTCCACCACCCCATTGCCAGGACCATTTCTGGTCCTCTGGTAGAAATGGTGTCTTGGAAAGTGAGCCCAAGGCACCCCAAAGGATGTCACAGCCTCAAACCAGTCTTGGAGGTCACATCCATCAGATGAAGCTGGGTCATGGCGCACCCACATCTTAGTGGCTTAAACAGCACAGGCTTACTTCCTGCTCTAATGTAGCATGGCAGGGCAGTGGGATGGGAGTGAGGGGTTCTGCTGACTGAGGTCACTTAGGAAAAGGGGCTGCACCCAGATCTCCGCTTCAGTGATCCTGACACTCGCGCCACTAATCAGAGCAAAGCACACCTACCTCCTGGCCAGCAGGCCATGGCGATGCTCCAAGGGCCCAAGAGAGGCAGACTGCATATCTGTGAACCATGGGAAGATGCTCACCACCCCAGAGGGGAAGCTGCTGTTGGGGGTAGCACAGGGGTCCAGGGCTGAGCCACACGGCAGGTGTGGCAGGGCGGGTGCTGGAATGCTGGGTTTGGAAGCTTTTGTCACCCCAGCAAGCTTTCCCTGCCTTCACCTTTCTCAGCAGACTGTGAAATCCTATTTAGAATACTCAGCTGGCCTGGTAATTCTACCCTTGTCCCAATGTCAGCTGGGAAACAGCAGCCTGAGGGCTGGGACCTCCAAACCATCAGAAACCCCAGGGTTTTTTATTTGTTTGCTTTTTACTATCAGGAACTAAGGAGGAAAAAAGTGACTTGAGGAAAGGAATAGAATTTAAAAGAAACAGAAGCAGAAGGCAAAATGCCCCTGCCCTTTCCAGGAGTGGTGACAAATAGGAACAAGGGACGATGGGTGGTTATGGGGAGGCAGTCCTTGCAGAGCTGCAGAGCGGGACTGGTGGGCCACACGTGCTGTCATGGCTCAGGCCACAAGGAGGAAGGGCTCTGTTCTTCAGCCCCTCACAGCAAAGGCCAGGCTCTTGAGCCGGAGCAGAGCCAAAGAGAAGACATTTGCTTTGATGACTCGTGGGTGGCAGGAGAGGGCCTAGGACCAGAAGAGGGCAGGGGCCCTGGTGCCTGCTTCTCTCTGCCTGGACCAGCCCTGAGCACAGCCCACTGCCTGTCCCTTCCCTGGCTCTCACCTCTGGTGTAGGGATAACTGTAATTTTGGGAATGAATGAATGAATGATAGGACTCCTAATGGATCTGTATTCATTCCTGGGAGGTGGAGGAAGTCAGCTGGCCACTAGAGGCACCCGGAGCTGAAGGTAGCTGGCTACACCAGGCAGCTGAATGCTGGGCAGCAGTCAGTGCTGACAACTCAAGCCACTGTGGCTAGCCCAGGTTCCAGGGATCTCCAGGCCAGTCACGACTCTTTGAAGTAAGACTCTGAATCTGTTAAATTGCCTTGTCCAACCAGAACCTCCACACCTGTCAACTTAGTCCCCCCATCCCTACCTGCTACAGCTTCAAGTGGCCACACAGAACTTAAAGACAGGTCCTAGGGCCTCATCCTTAATTCACCCTTTCCAGGGTGATGGTGGTGAAAAAAGGTTTCCGGACTATTCTAGAAACATCCAGAATCTTCCTATATCCTCTCCTAAATCTTTCCTTTCTGAATCTTTGGGGGGTGGGGTGGGCCATTCTTGGGCACTGGGACACAGAATTTCCTCAGTTCCTCAGTCTGCTGTTGGTAAAACTCGGGCCACATCCACCCCTTCTTAAATTGTGGAACTTTGGGTTCCATTAATATTGAAGCTGTGGGTAATTTTGGAAGACAGGTGCTCTTTTAGTGTGATTTTTGTCCTCACCCCCCTCCCACCTTTCTGGAACCTTCTGGAATGGGTTATATAGGCCAAACCAGAGAGAGGAACCTGGAGACTTGTGGGAGCTGGCAAGTGGATGGCCTCAGTCCTGGGAACACTCAAATGTAGTCAGTGGTATTGTCAGAGTGCCTTTAGCTCAGAGGGAATCAGGTTCAATGCTATTGGTCATTAAGGTGAAGTTTTTGAGCCAGAAAATCTAGCAATGCCCAGCCCTGGCCCTGGGGAAGGCAGCAGGGGGAGGGGAACCTTCAGAAATGAGGTGAGACCTGTAGAAAAGGCCTCCAGGAGTGGGTAACCCTGGGCACCAGGCCAAACTGCTCTAACTGCAGCCGTGTGGGCCTGTAGGCCTTGAGGTTGCTGTAGGGAGCCTGTGGGTTGTCATAAGGCCTAGGGGAGAAGGTGGCCTGTGCAGCTGGGGCTCTCCAGGGGCTATGGTAGGGCTGAAACCTGGGTGGTGTGGGTGGGTTTGGGGCCAGGGGACTGCCTGGTCCCGAGGACGTAGACAGACTCTGGTTGTGGGGATTGCTGCCTGTTGACAGGCTGCTGAAGGGGTTGGAGGATGTGTGGTCACTGGCAGAGCAGCTGCTTCCACTGAGATGGCCATTGGGGACACTGGGGCCCACGCTGGGCTGAAGGGGTGCGACCAGCCTTGGGGACTTAAGGCCCATCAGGGGCTTGGAGGAGGTGTAGAGGTGGCGAAACTCCTGGTCAAACAGTTCCACCGCCTGACCCGTGAACTTGGAGAGGATGTTCCGGTGCACGTGTCCACAGAGCCAGGAGAAGCTGGAAAGGAAGAAGAAAGGGAGGGAGAGATGAATAGTCTGAGAGCTGTGGGACCCCTCAGGGCAGGGACAGAGGGGCTCACCCCTGCCCACCCCTCCTCTGAGCAGGTGCATTTCCTCCTGGTAAGCACCTGTATTTAAACCCCTGTTCACTGTGTCATCCCTGCTTGCACAGCTGGACATCTTGCAGGTGAATAGTGGAGATGCCACAGTGAGTTCCTGACCTCTAAAGGGGCTGACTGGGAGCTGGGTCCCAGTGGTCTCCACTCTGCTCAGAGGAGTCACCTGGCCTGTCCAGGGACACCTGCCTCCTGCCACTACTTAGGGGTCTGCAGAAAACAGCTGTGGCTGGGCTTGTTTCCCGAAGATCTGAGGAGCTTGTGAAAGATTTAGTCCATTTGCAAGCACATGCTCTTTGAGAGGCGGAAAAGGGCAAGCCGAGAGCAACCAGAACACCCAGCACTGTGGTTTGTGCTGGACAGCATCTGAACACCCACTGGAGGACCCCACCCAAGGACAGGCCTGGACACTCCATTTAGAGACCTAAAATGAAAACAAAATGCTTAAGGCTTTGATGATTCTTTGACTTCAGCAAACTCTTTTCTACCTTTGTAGAAAACTCTCGAATTCCTGAAAATTCAGTGGCTGTATAGACAGCTCTAGCCAGAGCACTAGACTCCTGGGCCCTGACTCAGGCCAGCTCTGAGGTCTAGAGCAATGGGGGGAGGACGGCCAGAGCTGAGCAGAAACGGCCCACCAAGAATGGGGCCCTCAGCTTCTAGCCCTCTGTGGCTTATCTTGCCGTCTAAAGTTCAGTCCCCAGCCCCGGGTCGGGATCGAATTCCCTGTTCTGTGAGGCAGGGCGGGCTCACACAGGCCAGGCTAATCCTGAGAACAACATGGAGGCTTTGTTTAAACTTCTCCTCCCTTCCAGAAGCACCACGGCTCTAGAGAGGTGAGTCACCAGAGCTGAGCTGGGCCTGCCAAGTGGCAGGAGAAGAGGTGATTGATCACAGGGACTGTGGGGCTGAGCCACCCAAGAAGCCAATCGCCCTGTGTCATTTGGGATCAGGCTAGATTAGGCCACACAGGTGTGTGCTTTGCTCTGCAAAACAAGTCCAGAGACGCCCTGGCAAGTCCCTAGGCCCCTGCAGGTCCCCTCTGCTCCCCTGTGTGCCCCACAGGGTGTGTTCCTCATCGCCAGCCTTAACCTTTATACTTTGAATCACAACCCAGGGAGGAAACACATCTTAATTTTATTGTGTTTTGACTCTACATACATAGCAGTCACTGAGTCAGAATCTTTGACATCCTCATCGGTCCACCCATGGCCCGAATTCTATTCATGTAGGCAATTTAGTTATTTTTAGTGATGTCATCGGCACCTCTAAACCCACCCCCTGAAGTACAAGCTGTAGCATAACCACTTCTAGCCACGCGGTCCTCCTGGCCACACATCTCCAGAAATCAGCATTGTAACACCCTCGCTTCCTTTTCCCGTAATTAAAAACAGTTGTCTTATATTTACTTTTTTTTTTTTGACTAAGCAAGTGCTCTACCACTGAGCCACATCCTCGTCCTTTTAAAGATTCTTTTTATTTTAAGACAGTCTCCCTGAGTTGCCCAGGCTGACCTTGAACTTTCCATCCCCCTGCCTCATCCTCCTGAGTAGCTGGAATTACAGACGTGCATGTCACACCACACCTAGCTGCATTTACTTAGTTTTGTTTTGTTTTGTTTTTTGCGGTACTGGGGCTTGAACTCAGGGCCTATACCTTGAACCACTCCACCAGCCTTTTTTTTTGTGATGAGGTTTTTGGAGATGAGGTATTGTGAACTATTTGCCTGGGCTGGCTTCGAATCAAGATCCTCCTGATCTCTGCCTCCTGAGTAGCTAGGATTATAGATGTGAGCCACCAGTGCTCTTCAAAGTATTTACTCTTGAAAGTAAATATTTTAATTTTAAGCTGTTTTTAACCTATATATAATATTCTGGGATTTTTTTTTTCTTTTGTTGGGAGGGTACTAGGATGTGAACTCAGTGCCTCACACTTGCCAGGCAGGTGCTCTGCCACTTGAGCCACTCCGCCACTCCCAGTCTTTGGGGATTTTTTCACTTAATATCTCCCTGCTCAGATGTATCCAGATTCCGCCCCTTGCTGTTACTCCCTGAATACCTTTCGCCTGTTTATGGCCTGACTTCTCTCTTTCTTTAAGATGTCTTTTGATAAAGTTCTTAATTGTAATACAGTCAGACTTAGCAATTTTTTATGGCCAGTGCTTTTTGTGTGTTTTAACAAATTTTTGTTTACCCTAAGGTCTAGAAGATAGTCATCTACTCTCTCTTTTTTTTTCTTCAACACTGGGATTTGAACTCAGGTCCTACACTTTGAGCCACTTCACCAGCCTTTTTTTTTGTGAACGCTTTTTTCAAAATAGGGTCTCAAACTATTTACCCTAGCTGGCTTTGAACCTCTACCCTCCTGATCTCTACCTCCTAAGTAGCTACAATTACAGACGTGAGCACTGGCGCCCAGCCATCATCATCATCATCATCTTCTTCTTCTTAACTATCTTTTCTGCTACATGTTTTAGATACTTAAATCCTTTTCATCTATTGATGTTGATTTTTTTCAAAACACGCATGAGTGAGAAATGTTCATCTCTATGGGAATTATCGTTTTGTAGTTCCTTCTTTCCCCAGTGCTCTGGCATGCCCTGTCCCCCGTGGGTCTTGCTTGGGCTCTCTCTTCTGTTCGTCACTTTGTCCCTCCTCCCCTGCCACATTTCGTGATCGCTACAGCTGCACGACAAGTCCTTGCAGAGCAAGACCTTCCTGCTTGTTTTTCTTTTTCAGATTTATCTGGGCTCTTCTTGGAAAGATATATTTTATATCATGACCTACACATACATGTAGCCAGACAATTTCCAGAATAGAGCCAGATGCAGTGGCTCAAATTTGTAATCCCAGCTACTCAGGAGGCAGAGATCAGGAGGACCACTGTTCGACGTCAGCCTGAGGAAAAAGTTAGACCTCCATCTCAACAAACAAGATGGGCATGATGGTGTACATCTGTAATCTCAGCTATGTAGGAGGTGTTGATAAGAGAATCTCAGTCCAAGGCTGGCAAAAACATGCAACCTTATCCAAACAAAAGAAATTTCTATCCCAGTGTGCTCTGTTTGCTTTTATTCTATTCTATTTCATTTTTGCAAAATTCTGGACACAAAATTCATGTCACATCCACTAGTGGATGGCTCCAAACCAATGGCAGCAACCTCCCAGACTTGCCAGGTAAAAGTCTGGCCACCAGCCAGGCCCAGAGCTCATCCTTACTATGCTGGTCTTAGGACACCCTGTGGTCACTTCTCCATGTTTCTCTTCTTCCCTACTGAATATAAGGGAAGGTTCTCCTTTTTCAGCATTTTCAAATGTACAGAAATCCTAGTGGCTGAACTTGCCCTTGCCAGCCTTCCACCTGGGGACCTGGGAATCATCCCTGAATTGTAATCACAGAGGAAGGAGCCACGTGCCAGTTGCCAGGGAGAACAGCTTACCGCAGCTGTCACCTGACTCAGGTGCCAAAACCTGCCAGAGCTGTAGACAGGGTGAGACTTCTGTCATTTATCTCAGTGTCGCCAGCAGACTGCCTGTGGTCCTAATTGATCCTGGCCTGGTGTTTCACACACACTGAAATTGTTTCTCTTCCACTTCTATTTTTTTGGTGGCACTGGGGTTTGAACTCAGGGCCTCACACTTGGTAGGCAGGCGCTCTACCACTTGAGCCACTCTGCCAACCCTTTTTTGTGTTGGGTGTTTTCGAGACAAGGTCTCACAAACTGTTGATCTCTGCCTCCTTAGTAGCTAGGATTACAGGCGTGAGACACTGGTGCTGGCTCACTTCTATTTTTGTAGAGGTTTTTTAGTTGGGAGGAGAAGGTTTCAATTTTAATTTCCCAACAGCTCCTACAGGATGGGGACAGATGAGCGCTACACATGCCTTCCATGGAAATGGCCTTTGGGCCTCTGTTGCTAGAGGTCTGACTTCTTCACTGGAAGTGGGGTTATGGGGAAATAAGTTTCTCTAGCACTTTCCTTCTGCACAAACCCTGCAGAAAGGCCCTTACCTCCTGGAATAATAAATAATAAAATAACGAATAATAAACTTGGCATGATCACCATCACAAGTGTTCTTTCCTAATTCCTAGGAACCCCCTGGAAGGCAAGGTCAAACCACGCTGCACAACAGGGCTGCTTGCTCGGCTGAGAAACCAGTGCCCTTGGTAGGTACTTGGTGTTAGAACCACAGTGAACCAGACATCTGTGCCCTGCCACTGTCTACACCGCCACGTTTTAGTGTATCTCAGGTTGGGCAGGTGAGTGTTTGTGCTATTTTACTCAATTCTCCCAACAGCTGTTCTTGTTTTCTGTTTTGTTCTGATGAGGAAACAGGTCCAGAGAGACGTACACAGAGTAGGATTTGAACTAAGTTCAAGTTCTTGTTCTTCTGGGGAAAATGTAATTCATAAGATACGTGTTTGGCTTTGCCCAGAAGTGAGAGCAATGCCAACTTTGGGATTAGAGCATGAGATAATTCACATTATGAGACGTTGAAGATAAATGTAGAGTCTGGCTGGCAGAGTGGCTCAACTGGTAAAAGTGCCTGCCTAGTGAGCATGAGGCCCTGAGTTCAAGCCCCAGTACTGCCAAAAAAAAAAAAAATGCAGATTCTGTTTCCCTAAGATGATGAGAGGAATTTACAGGAGGAAGCCTTCCCCAGCCACCCCAGCACAGCCTGCTTCTGGCCTCCCTAAAAAGCAGGGATTTTGGTTCAAAATCCCCCAGACCCTGAAGCTCCTTCATGTTCTCATTAAGCACTCAGCCAGCTTGTTTCTCTGCATTTTATCTTTCCATTAATCATCTTAGCTGTTTCCAAAGACAGTGTTGACAGTGAACCCAGCCCGTCTCCCTCTGTCCCTGGATACCAATCTGTGGCCATGTGGAAGGCAGCAGGTGGATTCTGGGAGGCAGGAAACTGCTCAAAAGAAACATCCCAATTGATAACTTTGGGACAGTGGCTTACAAATTGAGTTTCTGGGCAAGAAAAAATCTAATACAGCCAAACTTTATTGAAATTCCACTATAACAATAATAAATTAAAAAGAGTGAGAAGGAATTCCTCAGCTTCATTCCTCACTTCAGGCTTGGTTGACTTCTTGGATCAGTGGTAACTGCCAAAACCTAACAAGTTTGAAAATAATGGTCCTAAGGTTTAATATGGTACATAGGATAAGGACCAAGTGGAAGGTGGTCAAGAATTGGGAGGAGAGGCCTAATGAGAGGACCATAGATCATTGGAGTGTGTCCTTAAAAACCATTGTGGCACTCTGACTGTTCTCTTTCTCTGCTCCAGTTTGAGATGTGACCATTTACTCTTACATATATATTCCTGCCATGATGTCTCACTCTCACTAGAAGCCATACTAATAAGCCTGCCTGATTTTAGACTAAACCTCCAAAACTATAATTTAAATAAAACTTTCCTCTTTATACAGTTAGTTCCCATGGGTATTCCTTGTAGTAATGGAAAGTTGACTGATGCAAATGGTGTGGAAAAAAGGATATACTTTGTGCTATGTCTCCCCCAGATTCCTATGTTGAAAATCCTAAGCCCAATGAGATAGATTGGGGTGGAGCCTTTGGGAGGTGATTAGATCATGAGGGAGGATTAGGACCCCTGTAAGAGACTGCAGAGCTGCCGCCTCCTTTAGCCATGGAGAGGTTGGCCACAACCTTGACCTTGGATTTTCCCAGCTTCAGAACTGGGATAGCAGGGCTCTGGTGGCTCATACCTGTAATCCTGACTATTTGGGAGGCTGAGATTGGGAGGATCGTGGTTCAAGGCCAGTCCAGGACAAATCATTGGAAGACCATGTCCAAAATCACCAGAGCAAAATGGCTTGGAGGTGTGGCTCAAGCAGTAGAGTGCCTGCTTTGCAAGCAGGAACAACCCTGAGCTCAAATCCCAGTCCATCCAAAAGCCAAAAAGAACCGTGAGATATAATTTTTTGCTGTTTTTAAGCTACCCAGTGGATTAAAACACTATGCAAATACAAGGCAACAAGAAACTGGAGGTGGCAACATTAATATCACAAAAAGGAGGAGTTAAGCTAAGAGGCATTAAAATGCTAAAGAAATCACACTTTAGACTGAAGGCTTTCCCTTGATGCTCATCCATCCCCCCCTGGCTATTTTGCAGTGCCTCCCTGGCTGTGTGGCGCCACAGCATCAGTGGAAGGAGAGGGGTAAGTCAGACACATGCATGTAGAAGACTTGATGTGTTTAGAAGCAAGTTAAATGGGATGACATTTCTCCAAAGAGATGCAAAGGGACAACAAACACAAGACTTCAACATCCTTAGCCCTCAGGAAAATGCAAATCAAATCCACAAAGCCACATCACTTCTATGACAAAAAGGACAACAGGTAACAAGTGTTGCCTGGGGTCAAGTGGAATTTTCAGGCGTGCTGGTAGGAATGTAAAGGGCACAGTCACTTTGGAATAGCATTGTCTGTCAGTTCAAAAGGAATTGCCATACCGCACAACTCTACCAGTAGGCATATACTCAAGAGAAGGAAAAGCAAAGATGCACATGAGTGTTCTTACTGGTATCATTCACAAATTCTGAAAAGGGGAAACAAAAAAAATGCCTTCAACTGAGGACCGGATGAATAACACATGGCGTCCACACATTGCATGAACTTGTAATGAACTTGTAATAAGTGACAGGGGCAGTCACACAAGACCACATGTGTGCTTCTATCCACATGAGATGTCTAGAAAAGGCAAAGCTGCAGGACGGAGGCAGCTCAGTGGTTGCCTAGTGAACCATACTTGTGCTGGAGAGTGAGTGCTCATGGGAGGGGTTTTCTTATGGGATGTTGGTATTTTAAGACTGATTGTGCTAATGTCTGCACGGCACTGGAAATATGCTAAGAAGAACTGAATTGCACATTTAAATAGGTGACTTGTCTGGTGGTGAATGAATAAATCTTAATAAATTTGTCATATTAAAATAATGAAAGTTTAAAATGAAATGGAGTCTGTGCATACACAACAAAACAAATTGCATCCATTTATAATCATACCTATGAGATCTGAGAAGGAAAAAGAAGGGTCCTTGTCCTATTGAAATGAGGGGAAACTGAGGCACCTGGAAAGCCTCTCCATCCTGAAGTCCTCCCCAGAAAGGCCCAGGTGTTCTGCCTCCCACCCAATCTATGTGATAAGCTCCAGCTCCAGATGGAGGAGGCGAGAGAGCTGCTGGGGTGTGCGTGAGACCTCGACAGGAGATGGTCCAGTGCTCACCTGTATGATCCTGACAAAACAAATCTCCAGTCTGAGATGATGAATTTCTCTTGGATTTGGCCGGAGAATTTCCTGCCTGATTTGGCACAGTACACCTCCCCTTCCACACTCCGGATGGAGATGTTCTGTTGGGAGCAAAGTCAAGGTGTCACTTACTAATTACATGTTTGCAGGTACACATTTGGGCTATGGACTGAACGCGTCCCCCTAAATTCTATGTTGAAACCTAATCTCCAATGTGATGGTATTAGGAGATGAGGCCTTTATTTTATTTATTTATTTATTTATTTTTATTATTCATATGTGCATACAATGCTTGGGTCATTTCTTCCCGCTGACCCCACCCCCTCCCTTACCACCCACTCCGCCCCCTCCCTCTCCCCCTCACCCCCTCAATACCCGGCAGAAACTATTCTGCCCTTATCTCTAATTTTGTTGTAGAGAGAGTATAAGCAATAATAGGAAGGAACAAGGGTTTTTGCTAGCTGAGATAAGGATAGCTATACAGGGAGTTGACTCACATTAATTTCCTGTGTGTGTGTGTTACCTTCTAGGTTAATTCTTTTTGATCTAACCTTTTCTCTAGCTCCTGGTCCCCTTTTCCTTTTGGCCTCAGTTGCTTTTAAGGTATCTGCTTTAGTTTCTCTGCATTGAGGGCAACAAATGCTAGTTAACTTTTTAGGTATCTTACCTATCCTCATATCTGTGATTAGGTCATGAGAGTGGGGCCCCCATGAAGGGGACTAGTGCCCTTATACACGAGATCCCAGAGAGCTCCCTCATGCCTTCTGCCATATGAGGACACACTGAGAAGACCAAGGCAGAGAGGCCTCACTAACCACTGACTCCACAGACACTGACAGTTGACCTCCCAAACTGTGGGAAAGAAATGTCTGCTCATTATAAACCACCTACTCTATGTTGTTCTGTTAAAGCAGCCAACATACTAAGACTATTTGCATGGGAAACAGTCTGGATGTTCACCAAGATGTCACCGTGTTACTTGATGAGATTATGGGACAATTATAGTTTTACTTTAGTTGAATTTTCTTCATTGTCCTGACATTAGCTAGCTATGAAAAAAGGGGAGAAGGTAGAACTCAAAGAAGACATCAAATCAAAGAAGGAGCCCATAGTCTAGGCTTCAGTGGATGACAAAAGGCCCTGCTTTGCAAGTGGCTTTAGAGACAGGAGTCCCTGACCCTACCCTGGTGAGGGGGGTGGCTTTGTGAAGGCCCCCATGGACCCTGGTTCATGCTAAGAAAAGATGTGTCCACAACCCAAATCCTGGCTCTAGTTTTCTCGTTTCCCCAGCATCCACCTCCTTCCCAGCCCTCAGCTGGACCTCTTGGAAAGGCAGGTGAAGGATGGGACTTTGCCTCTGGCTTAAGGCCGAGGGAGGCAGACTACTGCCGGGAACCCACTGATGCTGGCCTGGGCTGGGCAGGCGCTGGGACTGGCACCCCCAATGCCTCCAGCAGCTCTCCAAGCCTCTTTGTGAGATGGCAGGCAGAGGGATACATCTATGCCCTATGGTGAGCAGACAACTGTCAGGTGTGGCCAGTGTGGGCATGGAGGCAGGGCCAGCACTGATTTTCTTGCCCTCCTGCCAAGGAGGTGTGACCCAGGCAGCCAGGCAGTCCCCACAGTGCTGAGGCCTGTGGCACCAGGAGGGTCCTGAACTCAGCTGTCTCTGAGTCAATGTGAAGGGGGAGGGAGGGACACAGGTTGCTGACCTGCCTGAGCTGGAGGGGACATAAAAGGAACCTGAGGACCACCATGAGCATACTCATGACCTTGAATTACCATCCTCAAGTCTGCATGAGTAATTAAACTCTTATCTCTGGGTTTCTTTTCTCCCTTCCAGGAGAGGGAAGAGGAAGGTTCAGTTAAGTCCAAGCACATGAACTTCCTGTTGGTGCCAGGGAGCTCTAAATATGTATCCCACAGTCCTGGTCCTTGCCTTGCCCTGCCCTGTGAGGCACATCCACTACTGAAAGGAGAAAAGGAGCAGGTGGAGAGAAACTGCTCACCAGATATCCATGCGCCTTTACACTTGCCAGAACTGGGGCATCCAGACAGAGTCATGGGCAGAAGTGATGGAAATTCTTCCAGGTCAGATCCTAACATCATCCCACAGAATCCTGCAGCCCCCTCTTTCCCTGTCACACTGCCTTTGTAGTCATCTATTCCTTATGGTGTAGCTACCAGATGAAGGACCATCTGGCCTATGTAGGACTTTGAGCAAGAAATAAGCCATTATTGTGCTGGGCCATTGAGATGATGCATTGGTTACCTGTTCTACCCTGATGGATACAAGGTACCCTCAGAGCTCTCACTGGGCCCCTACCTTGAGGTGACTGTCAGAGATCTGGACTTTGTCACACATCTCCTGGAAGAGCTTCACACCTCCCTGGTCCAGGAGCACACAGACGAATACCCCACGCTTGTTTGCTGCCTCTAGAATGTCACAGAAGATCTCCACATCTGTGAACACATCCATCAGGATGGCCAAGACCTGGGCCAGGGCAGAAGGCTCCATTATCAAAGAAGTCAGAGTCACATGCTCACTGATCTCAGTTGAACTTCCTAAGTCCCAATGGGCCTGGAGGGGAGGTTATGGGAGGATCTGACTGGACAGGGTTTGAGGAAGGGAAAGGAAGGGCTGGAGTGGAGGTCCCTGGCCCTGTCCTGATCCCGTCTCTTCAGTCTCAGCATACCTTCTTTGGCCCTATGCCCATTGTTGGAGTAGGGATGACAGAGGGGGCTAGGAGAGAGAGGCTAAGAGAACAGAGAAGGCAAGAGAAAAACAAGAAGAGCTCCTGGTGCAGGCTCAGGGAGAGAAATAAGCTGTGTC
Organism: Castor canadensis; assembly: GCF_047511655.1. Lineage (NCBI taxonomy): Eukaryota > Metazoa > Chordata > Mammalia > Rodentia > Castoridae > Castor > Castor canadensis. The sequence goes on along the minus strand of NC_133388.1, from coordinate 181,679,627 downwards.
ATGGCTTCTCAGCCCTGTGTAGCTAGAAGGCAAGATGGCAGCTGGTTTCCAAGTTTTCCTAAACCACAGAGTCCACGCTTCCAACAAGATCCTGTGTGGAGGCACCATATATGAACTAGACCACAGGGAGCTGCCCGTGGGATGGAGAAGGGGTCCTGTTCTCTCAGCAGCCACTGGATCATCTGTCATAGCAGAAACTTGTGGACAAGGTCTTAGATATCCTGCAAAGGGGCAAAATGAAGGTGTTCATGCCAGCACCACTCCAGTCCCACTTCAGGGAATCACCTCTCCTCCCCAGTCAATGTGAGTTGAATGGTGCCCAGTCATCCCCTGATTGGGTAGGGGCAGGGCACCTGAGCAAGGATAGACCAATAAGGACACTGAATCCCCTGCTGGTCACAGAGATTGGCCAGAGGAGGTCACCTGATCTACATTATTCTAATGGTAGCCTGCCCAGGACTTTTGCTGGGACTCTTGAGAAAAGATGTTCCTTCTTTCTTCTTTCTTGACTGGTGGTTTATCACATACAGCTGCTGGCATCCACCTTGCTACCGCTTGGGGAGAGGCTGCCCCAAAATGAAGACAGCCCTAGAGAAAGCAGGGTTAGGAGATGGGGACGGACACACAGCAGCATCACTTGAACACCTGGTTCCAGTCATGTCTGAAGCCAAATATACCTTTACCTTTTATTTTTGTTTGTTTTTGAGACAGGGTCTGGCTATGTAGCCCACGCTGACCTTGAACTCAAGATCTTCTTGCCTCAGCTTCCTCATTGCTGGGATTAAAGTGTGCACCATGACATCCATTATCCTTGACTTTTCCACATGGAAGTCACTGAGTATTCTTCTTCTTAAGCTCGTTTGGGTTTCTTTTCTGTCACCCAATCATAAACCCTTCCTAATACCTAAATTATGATATATAGACAATCTGATTATGGGCAACATTAAAAATGATAGCTGTAATGGTTATGTAGAAGCTGTGAGATGTGAAATGCTTATGGACTGAATAAAACTGTCTGTATAAATAAATGTTCAATAAATTTGTGTTCACAATTAATGAATTAAGTGAAAAAAGGAAACAATGCAAAATGGTCATGTGTCCCCCATGATTGCCAGTGAGTGAAACTGCAGATATTCAGCCCAAAGTCAGAATTAACAGTACGTTAGGATGGGGGGGTTATAGGGATTTTCTTTCAACATTAACTGTGATAATAATAGTTACAATAGTAATGTTTAACCATCACCACACCTGGACGTAGCAAGGGCAAGGGAGCACCTTGTTGGTAGGCCAACGAGATGGCTGGTACCTGCGTGGGGCTGACTTTTTGCTCAAATGACATAGATTTCTCGACAGGGGAGGAGACTGCTGAGAAATTGCTCACCCCGACAGGAAGTCAGAAAAGCTGTTTAAATAGCAAGACCTGTGGTCCATTAGAATCACGACTCTGTTACAGCAGTTAAGTGTTTGCAAACATTTAAGCTTACGGCACCAAAGACGGCTGGGGGCCCTCTCTGTGCTGAGAGATAAATGCCTCCTCTTGCAAGGTATAAACAAAAAAGACCATGCTCTCTCTCCCCGTAACTCAGTTAATGCTGCCACGTCCTTTTTCCTGTGAGTCCTTGCTTAAAAGATGCTCAGAGATGCTCAGCGGTGTCCTCGCTTAAAAGATGCTCAGAGATGCAGGCACACGTCTGGGCTCATCTTTGTTGCTCTCTTATGGAATTGGCTTGCAGCAGCTGGATTCTTTTGAGGCCCGTAGCTGGTTTGACCCTCTCTTCCTCAGCTCCTTGTGTGGAGGGGTGCTGCCTTAGGTTGTAGTTCACTGAATCATGGATCTCCTGAAAAAACATGCCCACATCCTCACCCTAGAGCCTATGAATGTGACCTGAGTTGGGAACAGGGTCTGTGCAGATGCAATATAGTAAAGAATGTCAAGATGAGTTCTTCCTGGATTCTTTGGTGGCCCCTAATCTAACGACAAGTGACCTTTTAACAGGTACAAGAGAGCACCGGCAGCAGAGGAGAAGGCCATGTGAAGACAGAGGCAGAGACGGGAGTTGGGCAGCCCACAAGCCAAGAACTGCCTTTAGCCGTCAGACACTGGAGAGGCAACGATCCCTTGAACGTTTAGAGAACATGGCCCAAAAGGAGAGCCACCTTGGTGGCTGACTCCTGGCCTCCAGAACTGTGGGAGAATAGATTCCTATTGGAAGCTACCAGGTGTGTAGTAATTTGTATTATGTATATAATCCAAAGGAAAAGAGATCTAATAGGAGCTAGGAAATGACTCCAGCCCTGGAGCTGCTGGAAACTAGATGTGTGACTCTGGACAAGTCACTTGGCCTCTCTGGGCTTCAGTTTCTTTGCCTTGAAATGATTGTCCCATAAGAGATCATTAGCTCCCATGCAAGGTGGGTCTAAGTGCAAGCTTGATGAGGCAGGTGAAAGTATTGCACGAAAGTAAAGATGGTTATTTTCATCTGAGGTTAAAAAATGACTCATTTTTATATGCCTTGTTCACAAGACAGTGTAGGGAAGATTAGAATAACACTGTGCAAGAATGATGCCTCAATCCAGGTTGTGGAAGAGGGTTCAAATCAGTGCCTGCTCCTCTGTGGGCGTAAAGGGAAGGTGCCGTGTAGGGTGCGCTGTGTTCTGTCAGGGCCAATCCAATCAGAGGTGTGGACAGAGCCGGGCGAGGGTGACTGGGAAGGAAGGGAAGGTGGTTTGGATGCACAGTCAGGCAGGTCGGCTCCAGGAATCAAAGCTGCTGAGAAATGGAGGGGCTATGTAGGCGATGCTGATGGATGTAGCCCCAATCTGGGCACGCAGGAGCTTTGCGTGGACTGGAAGGACAGGGGGCAGAAGGAACTGCGATTTGATCCTGGTGAGGCCCCCACTTGTGTTGGGGACAGGCACTGGGGACACTCAGCACCACCTCCCCCACTCGCTTCAGCTGTCCTCCTTTTCTTCGTTCTGATTGCCTTTTTGCTCTTGCTTCTGACTGAGGAGCACCAACAGCAGGGGTTCCTTGCACTCTACCATCAGCCACGGATTCATCTCGTGGCTCATTCCCAAGCAATGTCCTGTGTCCCCATCATTCTGCTCCAGGTCTACAAGTACATGCATGTGGATTGTGTGTGGATTGCGTGTGCTGTGTTGTGTGTGCATGGTGTGTGGTGTGCGTGGTCTGTGTGTGATACGTGTTCTGTGTGTGTGTGTGTGTGTGTGTGTGTGTGTGTGTGTGTGTGGAGTCTGTCTCTGGACATCGGGTATAGCTCGAGGGAAGGAGGATGAAGAAGAGACAGTCCAGAGACAGAGAAAGAATTCCGGTTGCCTGGAGCGCACCCTGCCTTGTCTCTGTTCCACATTCTCTGCTGGCCCCGGGCTTGCCTCCCCAATTTTTTGGACTCAGGACATCTTTTTTGGGGTGGGGCTGCGGTTCCGGAGTTTGCACTCAGAGCTTCACACTTGCTAGACAGGTGCTCTATGGCTTGAGCCAGTCCTCCAGCCCTGGATGCTTTCTGCCTTCTTAGACCTTAAAAATTATTGACTGTCTCAAAAAGCTTCTGTTCATGTGTTTATGGCTATTGATATTTGCCGTATTAGAAATTAAATGGAAAAGGCTGAAATAATTTTATCTTAAATCAACCCATTACAGGTTTCATGAAAAGTACTACATTTTCTCAAAAAGGGGGCGTGAGCTGAGGGTGTGTATGTAGGGTGTGTGGTGTGTGTGTGTGCATGTTTGTGTGTGTGTGGTGTGTAATGTGTGATGTATGTGGTGTGTGTGTGCATGTGTGTGGTGTGTGTGTGTTTGTGTGGTGTGTAATGTGTGGTGTGTGGTGTGTATGTCCATGTGTGTGTAATGTGTGATGTGTGTTGTGTGTATGGTGTATATGTGCATATGTGTGTTCTCTGTGTGATGTGTGGTGCTTGTGTCATGTGTGCACTGTGTGTGTGGTGTATGTATTGTGTGGCATGTGTGTATGGTGTGCATATGTGTGTGCTGGGTTTCCTGAGCATCTGTGTGGTGTGTGCTGCATGTGGTGTGTATGTGTGGTGTGTGTATATGTGTGTTGTGTGATTGTGTAATGTATATGAGTATGGTAGGTGTGTGTGTCATATGTATGTGCGTGGTATGTGTTATGTGTAGGTTTGTGTCCTATGCATGTGTGTTGTGTGTTTTTGTGTTGTGTGTGTCATGTGTATGTGTGTATGTGGGTGATGTGTGTGTGTGACATGCGTTATGTGTGTGTGTATGGTGCATGTTTGCATGAGTGTGTGGTGTGTGTGTTCTGTGTAGCATGTGTCATGTGTATGCATGGTGTGTACTGTATATGTGTGTGGTGTGTATGTGCGATGTGTGTGTGGTGTGGGGCACGGACACGCGACTGGTATATGTGTTGTGTGTGACACGTGTCATGTGTATGTGTGTAGTGTATATACAGTGTATCATGTGTGTGTTGTGTTGTGCTGAGTGTAATGTGTATGTTTGTGTGGTGTGTGCATGCCTGGTGTGTGTATGAGTGTGTGGTGTGTGTGTGTGGTCTGTGACATGTGGACTATGTATGCTTGTGGTGTATGTGTGTCATTTCTATGTGTGTATGTTTGCATGCATGGTGTGTGTCATGTGTATGTGTGTGTCATGTGTTGCATGTGTATGGTGAGTGTGTTTTGTGTGTGCTGCGTGACATGTGCCATGAGTATGAGTGTGGTGTTTGTGCTGTGTATTGTCTCTTGTGTATATTTGTGTGTGAGGTGTGTGCACATATGGTGTGTGGTGTGTTTGAGTGTGGTGTGTCATGTGTGTTGTTTATGTGTGTGCTGTGTATGTTGCATGAATGATTTCTGCATGTGTGTGTGATGAGTGTGGTGTGTGCAGCATGTATGTGTCCTGTGTGTGTGTGTGGTGTGTGGCATGTGTGGGGTATGTGTCCTGTGTATGTGTTTTTGTGTGTTATGTGACATGTATATGATCCATGTTACATGTGTATGGTGTATGTGACATGTCTCTTTGAGTGTATGTGTGTGGAGGGTGTGGGGTGTATCATGTACAACTGTGGTGTGTTGTGTGTCATGTGATATGCATACATGTGTGTGTTGTATGTGTGTGTGCTGTGCATATGTGTGGTGTGTGTGCATGTGTGTGTGGTTTTATGTGCATATATTGTTTGTGTTGTGTGTCTGTGTGGGGTGTGTATTGTGTGTTTTATGTGTGTGGTGTGTGACATGTCATGTATGAGTGTAGTCTTTCTGTAGTGGGTCATGTGTGTCATATGTATCTATGTGGTGTGTGTATGTGTGGTGTGTGTGCATATGTGTGTTTTGTGGGTGTCACGTGTCATGTATTTGTGCTGTGTGTGTTTGTGTAGCATGGAGCATGTGTATTTGTATGTATATACATGTGGCATGTTTTGGTATATGTGGTGTGTTGTGTGTAACATGTCATGTGGATATGTGTAGTGCATGGTGTGTGTCATATGTATCTATGTGGTGTGTGTATATGTGGTGTGTGTGCATATGTGTTTGTGGGTGTCACTTGTCATGTGTATGTGTAGCATGGAGCATGTATATTTGTGTGTGTATATATGTGGCATGTTTGGGTATATGTGGTGGTTGTGTGTAACGTGTCATGTGGATATGTGTAGTGCATGGTGTGTGTCATGCATATGTGTGGTCTCTGTGGGGTCTTCATGTGGTTTTGTGTGTGGTGTGTGTGTGATGTGTGGTGTGTATCATGTGTATGGTATGAATATTTAGTGTGTGTATGTGTGTTTTGTGTATGTGTCTGTGGTGTGGTGCATGCAATGTGTGTCATGTGTTTTTGCGTGGTGTGTGTATGTGTGGTGTGTGTGGTGTGTATGTATATGTGAGTAGTGTGTGTTGTGTGTGTGTTGTGTGTGGTGTGTGTTGCTAGGCGTTGCACACAGATCCTCACAGGTGCAGAGTAGATGCTGTGCCACACAACTGGCCAGGTCCCTGTTCTGTGTTCCTGCTGGCCTCTGTGATGCCTGCCTTAACAGAGCCCAGCGGTTTGTCCCCTCCTGCCTCCAGCCGCTGTCATGGTGGAAGGGTTGAAGACGTGGGTAAGTGGCTGGAAGGGTGGAGCTGCACACAACCGATGGAAGGTCTCAGGGACTGGCAGGGACTTGCCGCACACTTGGTAACCTCTGCCTTCACTCTTGACCCAGTGTAAGGCTCAGCACAGTATGCCAGTCCCACCAATCCCTATCCTTGCCCTCCCTCCTCACCACTGCTTGCTGTCCCATGTCCCCCAGCTCTGGTCCCACTGGATGGGTGACTCTGTCTCCCCACCTCCAGGACACATGAGCCTGTCATGTCTGCATTTGATGTCTTTCTGCCTGGAATTCCCTTCCCTTCCTTCTCTGCAGGGCAAACTCTTACTCAGCCTTAGACACTGGACTCAGAGGCCACTTTTCTGGGAAACCTGCCTTAGTCACCTCTCCCATCACCCCAGACACCGAGGGTTGCCTACTTCTGGGGCTGCTGCCACAGTGTCCTCCTTTCCTCTCCTTGGGGTCAGGCAGCTGGCAGGGAGCCCCACAGGCAGAGAAATGCCTGTTTCATCCTGTCTGCCATCCTGGGCCTCTAGCCAAAGGAGGAAGTCACAAAGATGGGCCTCAGTCTGGCGTAGGAGCTGAGCCTTGGGAGGTCAAGGGACTTAACAGAGGTGGCACAGGGAAGGAGGGGAATTCCTGCTTTATCTAGAAAACACTTGGTGGGCTGGCTCCTATCTACCTCCCTCTCTCCTCTCAGCGGGCAGAGGCAATGTGTGTGTGTTTGTGTATGGGGGGGTGGTCAAGCCTGTTTCCCCTTACTCTCTTCTCGTTCTTCTCTCCACTTGTTTCTATAGATTGGGGATCTGGGTCTGCAGCCATCTCCATGGGAGCAGGCCACCCTAAGTCCTCATGCCTGTGTGACAGGGACATCAAAAGTCAGCCTGCAGAGGTCTGGAAATCAATAAAATGGGTGAAGCCCTTGAGGGTCCAGGACAACAGAGAGAAGCAAGGGACTGTGGTAGAGGGGACCCGCCCAGAGAGGTGGTCACAACCCAGCACCAGTGGCGGATGGTCTTCTACCCCTCTTAGAGTAGCTGGGAATGACTCCTTTTAGGAGAAACCTTCAAGCATGCTGTGTTGTTTATGGGGACTTGTGAGCCTTAGTGCTACAGTGGAGTGGAGGGGGCCTTGCCAGGTGGGGGGTAGGGAAAGGTGGGGGCTCAGCCAGGGACCTGGGTTTCACAAGCCCCAAGCTTCTTTTGTCCAGGGTGTCCCACTCTTCTGGAGTTGCAGGTGTGGTGAGGAATTCCCTGCACTTGGTGTCTGTCACCCAGGAGGACCAGAGCCAGCACACTTAGGATCAGGTCTTTAAAGCACAAAGATGACCTCAGTCTAGCATGAGAGGTGAGCCTCAGGAGGTCAAGGGACTTGGTGGAGGCAGCACAGGTAGCTCCAGGAGACTTGGCTCCTGGCAGCCTGCCTGGGCCCATCTGTCACTGCTGATGCCACCCTATCATAGGGACATGAAATACTGCTCTGAAGCAGCCCAGGTACACCAAGCTGCTCTACCCATTGCCACCTTCCATTTAAATTTCCAGTCCCCTCTGCCCTCCCCTCCACACTCAGCCCCCTCAGCCTGAATGGCTTTTCCTAGAACCTTAAGGTTTCACACAGTACTGACCATGGGAGGGGTTCAGTCACAAGGCTGGGCCCTCGCAAGAAATGATCTTGAATATCAGTGTGTGCTTTCAGGAGTTCTTTTGAATGTAATCTTAGTGACAAAAAGAGAAAAAGTAGCCTTATTTTGTGTGTGTGTGGGGGTAGGGGGTCTTTGAGCTTGCCATGTAGGTGCTTTACCACTTGAGCCACACCTCCAGTCTATTTTGCTCTGGTTATCTTTAGAGATGGGGAGTCTCACAAGCTATTTTCCTAACTCTAACCTCGATCCTCCTGATCTCAGACTCCAAAGTAGCTGAAATCGCAGGCATGAGACACCTAGCAAAAATTACCTGTCATAAACAGCAAATCTGTCATCTGTGCAAATGACAGATTTCTCTCTGGAAAGCGCATTCTACCCCTGTCCCTCTGTGGCTTCAGGAGGGAGGACTGGGTATCCTGAGTCCTGAGCTGAATGGTCACTTTGTGGACTGGGTAAGATGAGCCTTTCACCCTTTCCCAGATGACATGCAGCCACCAAGGCCCCTGTACTCAGGGACACTGGGAGGGCTCCTGACCTGGGCTGCCATTGGGCCTGAAATCCCATCAGCCAGGCCTGACATCCTGAAGGACTTTTCGACTTCTAAAGTCTCATATTAAAGTGAAATCCTTCAGCCAGGTGGAGTCCTTCTCCGCTGCTGACCCCATCTTCTGCCTGACAGTGGCCTCATTCGGGTGCCATTTATGGTCAGACAGATGTAAGCAAAATTGAGAGGACAAGGGGCAAAGGTGTGCCTCAGTGGAGTGGCCCCCGGGGATAGCCACCTAACTCATCGTAGGGAATTCAGAGAAGGCTTCCCCAGGTTAGAGCAGCATTAGTTAGGTGAAAAGCAGGGAAGGTTAAGGCCTAAGGTAGGGGAACAGACATGCGAAGGCCTGAAAGCAGAGCTGGCAGGTCGAGAATCTTTAGGGCCTCTGTATTGAGAGGCAGGAGGAGGGAGGGGTTGTGAGCCGCGTGAAGGAGGTTGCTCTTCCCACCATGGGCAAGTGGGAGCCATGGAACGCTGTATCTAAGCTGGGAAAGGACCAGGTGAGATGTGCAGTGTAGGAAAAGGGTTCTGTTGCAGGAGACTGTGTGGTTTGGGATTCAGATGGAAGAGAGGACCAGACAGCAAGCCATTGCAGCATTCCAGTGACAGATGGTGGTGGCCTGACCCAGGATGTGACAGGTGGAATCAGGAGGTCAATGACCCAGGATAAGGCAGAGGACAGTGCCCCTGCCTCCACCCTAAGCCCTGATCAGCTGGACTCTATCTCTGAAAGTACAACGCACCCCTTTCCCTTGTCTGCCAGCTCTGTTTTACCCCACCCAGGACCCAGGAGACACACGGCCGTGGCCAAGGGGATACAGGCGCCACCATTGCTACCTGACTGCTTCTGGAGATGCAGCGGCGGACGAGGTCTCTGATGTTGTTGTGCTTGTCCATCTGGAAGTACACGGTGGCACTGGACTTTTCCTTCATGTAGGGCTTCTCAGCCGAGGCCCAGGTGTGCAGCAGGGCTGGCTCACTGCCCTCAGAGGCCACAGGGAAGTAGGTACCTGACTGCAGGGAGCAGGAGTCCAGTCCCTTGGGGCCTGTCTCGGCCCCTCCTGCAGGATCCGGGGCACAGGGGGGCTCCTTGGCCTGGGCCTGGATGTACTGTGCCTCCACCGAGGACAGGAAGTCCACCTCACCTTCCTGGCTGAGTGCGCGCCAGTAGGCCTCAGAGCCCCCATCCAAGAGGGCATCTGTGGCCAGCCGGGCACTCTCATTGTCACTGAAGTCAGCCCTGGTCGGCCGGGCCCACTGGTTCTTGACATCTTCCAGACGTTTCCGGATCTTGCCTATGTGTCTTGACCGGCTCATCCTGCCCTGTCCCTTGGAAGTGAAGGGGGAGGCCACACTTGAGCTCTTGCAGTTGTGGGGAGCACACAGACCTTGCCTCAGAGGAATGGGGTTCCCAGCACTCCTGGACGGCCACCTGCTTCCTGGACTGGCACCCAGGTACTGCCACCCTCCTGCCTGCTCAGAGAAGTGGTTCTCACTGTCCTGAATAATACTTCTCAGAGATCCTCACCTGTAGCCCAGGGATTGGCTTATCTCTGAGGGCCACCGCCCTGCCTGCTGGCCAGAGGGCTGGCTCAGTCAGTGCCTTGGCACCGTCACAATGGGATGTTCTCTCCTCCAGCCACAGCCCCAGTCAGCTTTCCCGTTTGCTTGGTTGCACAACGCATGGGCCCAGAACCCCTCAGGCCTCTGTTCAGCAGGCGTCACCCCAGCACAGTGCATGGACAGGCCCAAGGAGGACTGTGTGTGGCTCAGGTCCCCTCCTGTGTCCTCAGCTCAAACACTGATGGGTTCAGAAACAAGAATTTCCCTGAGGGGCAAAGGAACTGTCTTTCAACAGAGGCAGGCTGGAGCTGTGCAGGAAGAGCTGTTCAGCAGGAGCACCTCCTTTCTTGGAACACCTGTGGGTCCACCCCTCCTTGTCTAGTGCAGGAGCTTGGCCCTCTTTTCTCTGCCTTAGACTTGTCACTGTCATGTTTGCACACTCCCCAAAGAGGTCCCAGTTTGGGGTGAATTGTTGGAAGTGCCTGCTTGGAACGTGGTCTGGAGGAGAATCAGAGGCTGGCTGATGGGGTGACTCATGCCTGTAATCTCAGCTACTCAGGAGGAGGAAATCAAGAGGATCGTGATTGAAGATCAACCCAGGCAAAAGTTAGTGAGACCTCATCTCAACAAACAAGTTGGGCATGGTATTGTGTGCCTGTCATTCCAGGTAGGCAGAAGTAGTAGGATGCTACCAGCATAGGTAGTAGGATGGCTATTTGAGGCCAGCCCAGGGTAAAAAGTGAGACCTTATCTCAAAAATAACCAAATCAAAAAGGCTGAGGGCATAGCTCAAGTGGTAGAGCACCTGCCTCTTAAGTGTGAGGCCCTGAGTTCAAACCCCAATACTGTCCAAAAAAAAAAAAACTTACTGAAACATAAACTCAAGAATCCGTGGGAGACATCTTGGGGCTGGAGGATGAGAGGGCACGTGTGGATGAGCTACATGAACTCAGAAGGGGATAACCACACCCACATTTCCTTTCCAATGGTGGCTTGACCATGGAACAGAATATCTGGACTCTCACTGGTCAGACAGGCTCTGAGGCCAGGATTTGAGCACAGGTGCCTTTGCAGGAAGTGCCAAGAAGGGTATGGGGAGTGAGACAGGAAAAGAAGGAGCCAGTCCAGGGCGAGCTAATGAGTCAGTTGCTGCTGTGGCTGTTGGGGTCCCTGGATGTCCAGGGGCTTATCTGGAGCTCAACTGAGGGATACGCTGGGTGGTGGGGTAGCTGACGTCTCAGAGTTTCCTACCCAAAGGGTGAGATTGCTGCAGAATTTACCTGCCAGCCTCCACTTAGCACTGGCGGAGCGTTGCTCCTGGGCCAGGTTCATCCTTGGCACGCTGGCCTCACCAGGCACAGCTGGGCAGTGCAGAGAAACCCTGTGACAATGACAGGTGCCTGCAGGTAGAGACAGCTCTGGGAGTGGCTTGGTCCAGTAGGACAGCAGTGTTATTTAATGTTCCACCCAGAGTGGAGACAAGCAATTTCAAAGAAATTTCCTTCCTCACTTGAGAGACAACAAAGGAATTCAACTCACAATCTCAGGCAAGTCTCCCTTTGTTCTGCTCCTTTCCTCCTGACCGTCCCCTGAGCCTCAAGGACAAAGCCAGTAATCCCTCCACTGCCTTGGTGGCTGTTGGCCCTCTCTCTTCTGTGTTCTGCCAACTCTTGCTCATGGAAGTGGACTTGATCATTCCTCACAGCTCTTCCTGTCCTCCTTCCTCTCTGGTCTAGTCTGTCCTATTTGGATCATTCTCTGATTCTGCATCTCCTGAGTTCTGTCTATTCTAGTGACATAGAGCTGGATAAGGGGTAACGATCCATGCGAGCTGCTCTAGATCATTCCACGGTTCAAAACTGGCCATGGCTCCCCATTGCCTGACAAACTAAGTACCAAGTCCTGACCCCATGTGAACACTGCAGCCTGGCCTTTCCCAAACTTGCCCATCATTGAACTTCACTGCATGCTGGCTCTCTGCAAGATGGATTCCTGGACCTTATTTCACAGAAGAAGAAACCAAGGCCCAGAAAAGTTGAGTAACTTGTCCAAGATCACACAGATAATAAAGGGCAAAGCCCATGAACTTGCACTGTGAGTGACTGTTCTCAAACGTTACTCCTCCCCTTCCCTTTCTGCTCTCAGAGCATTACAAATCCTCCTCTTGGTTCCAGAGGGTGGGCAAAGAGAAAGAAGTGGATGGGTGTCATGGAGTTTTCCTCTCATCCGACCCTAGTTTTCTTTGTCAGTTTCATAAATGATTGAGTGCTCCTCGGAAACAGAGGTTGGTCTTTGTGACCCATAGGGACCATTTCACCCTATCCTCTCACAGAAGAGCTCTCCAAAAAAAAAAAAAAAAAAAATTAAAAAAAAGAAAAGCTGGTGGTGCACCCCTGTAATCCCAGCACTTGGGAGATGGAGGAAGGCCAGAGGATCGTGATTTCAAAACCAACCTAGGCTACACTGCAAGACCTACTCTCAAAAAAACAAAATCTGTGGTCGGGCATCGGTGGCTCACACCTGTAATCCTAGCTACTCAGGAGGCAGAAATCAGCTGGTTCAAAGCCAGCTGGGCAAATAGTTCTCGAGACCTTATCTCGGAAACACCCAACACAAAAATGGGCTGGTGGAGTGGCTCAAGGTGAAGGCCCTGAGTTCAAACTCCAGTGTCACACACTCACATGAAAAAAATCTGAGTGGAACTTTCCCCTTCAGGGCCTTGCTTCTCCTGTTCCTAACTCCCGGCCCTCACACAGACTCCAGTCGAATCCTGCAGAACATCAGCAAATGCAGGATAAAGACACCGGTTCACTCATCGCCCCATGCCTGTGCTTCTGGCAGACATTACTCACTGAGCCAAGAGCTGACTCCTCTCCACACTTTATCTGGTAAAGGGAAGTCCTCACCTGGAATCTGGAAGGTATGGGAAGCCCTTAGTTGACTGATGAGAAAACTGGAGCCCAGAAAGAGGAAGTGACTGTTCTCAAAGTCACCTAGCTGGGCAGCAGCCCCGCCCTGTGAAATGTCGTCATTCTTGCTGGCTGTGACAGCAGACTTTCTCACCTGGGACTGCACTTGTGGCCCAGGAAGGCTGGCTGAGTGTGGAGTCGCACATTCACACACTGAGGAGGCCTCATTAAAGAGCCCTCAGTGACGGGCACTGTGGACTCATGTCCCTTCTTCTTTCTGTGGTCACCTTAGGTAAGGGGCCACCCAACAATGAGAGACAGTGTAAAACTAGGCTCCTGTTAGCGAGTGCACGGCCTTGGGACATCCTGAGAATTCCATTGTCTAAGGGAATGGTTCTTGGGTGGGGGCGATTTTGACCCAGAGCTCCAAATACAGACAGGGAAAACCAAAATGAATGAGAGGCACAGATTTGAACTCATAGTCTCCAATGTTATAGAGAGAAATAAAAAATAAATTCTAATATGTGATATATAAATTATAAATATACTATTTGTAAATATGTCCAATCAATGATATGAAACATAAACATTCTATAAATATATATCTCCCCTAGTTCTATGACAGTGACACTCCAACAGTGGTGTGTGTACCTAGAGGTACAGTTTGAATCTGGAATGTCCCCTAAAGTTTCCCATGTGGAAGTCTTGGTCCCCAATGCAATGAATTTATCCATTAATGGATTTATAATTTGATGACATTATTTAGACACAGTGGAAATTTTAGGATGTTTGCAGCAAGCAGATCACTGGGGAAGTAACCTAGAAGAAAAAAGCTTGTCCTCTGTCCCTTCGTCTCTTCCTCTTCTCCCTCTTCCTTTTTGTCTTCCTGTCCCTGTTTCCCTCCCTCTTTTTCTCTTCCTCCTCCTTCTTCTTCTCTCTCTCTCTCTCTCTGTCTGTCTCTCTGTTTCGGTCTGTCTGTCTCTCTCTGCTCTTTCTGGCTGCCATGAGGTGAGGGCTTTCTTCCCCATGCCTTTCTACCATGAGGTTTCTGCCTTGCCCAGGGCCTAAAAGCAATGGAGCCAGATAACCATGGACTGAATCCTCTGAAACTGTGAACCAAAACAAATCCTTCCTTCTTTAAGTCGATTAACTGTTATTTTGTAGAAGTCTGTCCATTAATTAAGCTTTTAGTCACTGTGACAAAATACCTGAGGAAATAAAGTTAAAGGAGGAAAGGCAGAGAATCATGGTGGGGCAAAGCTGCAAAGCTGCAAAGCTGCTCACCTCATGGCAGCCAGGAGCCAGAGAGAGTGAGAACGAAGGATGGGGATCCCCACATCCCTGAAGGGCACACCCCCCATGACCCATTTCCTTCAGCTAGGCCCGCCTCCTAAAGTTCCCATCACTTCCCAATAGTGCCACCAGCTGCGAACTAGTCCTTTTTTTTTTTTTTTTTGTGGGACTGGGGTGTGAACGAAGAGCCTACACCTTGAGCCATTTCCCCAGCCCTTTTTTGTAATGGGTTTTTTGAAGATAGGGTCTTGAGAACTATTTGTCTGGGCTGGCTTTGAACTGCGGTCCTCCTGATCTCTGCTCCTGAGTAGCTAGGATTACAGTTGTGAGCCACCAGTGCCTGGCTAAAGATGGCTTTTGTTTTGATTTTTTTGGCAGCACTGGAGTTTGAACTCAGGGCCTCACACTGGCCAGGTAGGCGCTCTTACCGCTTGAGCCACTCTGCCAGGCCCTTGGGAACCAGTCCTTTACCACATGAGCCTTTGGGGGTCATTTCAGATCCCAAGTTCAACACCTAGTGTCCAGGGCCTCTCGGAGAAGCAGCCGCTTTCATGTCTGGGGCAGGGAGAGTACCAGGTGACCCTGGAATATCTTGTGCCAGAAAGCAAGCAAGAGCCCAAAGAACAGTGAGAATGTGTCAAAAAGACACAGGAGCCAGCATGAAAGGGCTCCCACCTGCCGCACCTGGGGCATTTTTTGTGTCAAAATGACAGCATTAATGGATTACAATGCATTCAGTAAAGCAGGAAGCCACAAGTCCATACTGACAGAAGTAAGTATCTGAAAGTTTCAGGAGGAATGGTATATTTAAAATAGTTTCAAATAAACTCCCCATACAACACTTAATAATTACAAAGGGGGAACTAGAAACTTATCAGACACTACCCTAATCAAGTGATCAGGGCTGGCAGAGTGGCTCAAGTGGCACAGCACCTGCCTAGCAAGTGAGAGGTCCTGAGTTCAAACCCCAGTACTAACAACAAAAAAAAGCAAACCTTCAGATTCAAGTGATCAGCGACCAGCTCCACTTATGGGACAAACTGAAATCGTGAGCCACCTGGTAGCATGCAATGAGATTACAAATTTCTGCTATGCTATTCCTGGCAATGGATACATGACCTAAATCTAATTGTGGGGAAATACCAGAGAAAGCCAAAGGGAGGGGCTTTCTACAAAGTAGCCACCCCTCATCTCAAAACCATCAAAGGCAGGGAAGTCCTAGCTTGTAGGAAACATGGAAAATAAAGAAGTCTTGGTCTTTTGCATTGACAGCTTACAGAAGGAAGGAAATTCTTTGAACTGTGTTAATGATGCGTCAGATTTTGTAAAATTATTACTGGGCTTTGAACTCAGGGCTTTGCATTTGCTAGGCAGGTGCTCTACCACTCAAGTCACACCCCAGCCCCTTTTTGGTTTTAGTTATTTTTCGGGTAAGGTTTTGGGCTTCTTACTGGGGTTGCCTTGGATCATGATCCTCCTGCATAACAGATTACAGGCATACACCACTATGCCTGGCCCTTGATAGACTTTTAATTTAAAAAATGTATTTTAACTGATCCTATGAACAGGAAAAAAATAACATAAACCCAGAACATGGGACAATGTATAAGACAACTGGGGTAACAAGACAGCCATAGGGATGTTTAACAAGTGGGTGGCCCTGTAATGTTTTTGTGGAGTTGGAAAAGGAGGCACAGAGACGTTCAGAAAATTCTTCAAATGCTTGTCGGCAGAGCCAGGATCAGGTTTGTCTCCAATACCCGGCTCCAATCCTGTAATTGCTAGTGTAATGGAGAATCCTCTCTATCCGGGGAGCCATTTGGGAGGGAGTAGAGAGCAGGCAAGGCAGGCCTTGGCTTCTTGGCAACCTGGTGCCTATCCCAGTTAGGGGCTGGCACGCAGTAGGCACCAAATCAATGCCTGTTAAGAGGGTAAGTGGCCAAGAGCTGCTGGGTGAGAGGCCAACTTGCACAGCTAGAAAGATCCACACAGGGCAGACAAGTGTTCGGGCAGCAGGGCTGGGACCACTGCAGGGACCTGGAGGACCCCACACAGCTTGGCCTCAGGAGCAGCTCCCCCACTCCCTTCCCACAAGGCTACAGCATCAGGAGAATTTTGTCTCCTTTCCCGGTGACCCGAAAAGTGCAATTAAGTTGAAAATTAGTTGGCATAATTAATTAGACAGGTAAATAGCTCCCTGTCAACACCAATCAATCCTCTTTGCATGAAATCAGCTCAGTGAAGGCAGAGCTGCATGAGGAGCTCAGCATCTGCTGGGGCCAGGGCAGGAGGTGTGGCCGGGACAGGCCTGGGGTGGGTGGCCAGGCACCCACCTGCAAGGCCTTCCACAGTTGCTTTTCAGGGGTGCAGCCTCTCTGGGGCATTCCCAGTAGCTACAGCCTCAGTGCAATTCCCAGGGGCCCCAAGCTGCAAAATCCTTTGTTCTCTTAAATTTTCCACTGTAGAGTCTGGGGTCCATTGTTTGAGATCTCTGACCTGTGCGAAGACCATTTTTGGTTAGTAAATTTGTTTTTTGTTTTTTTTTTTAATTAAAGTATACTTTACCTGCAGTAAAAATTTACCCACATTAGTGTACAGCTCCGTGAGTTTTGAGAAACACATAGCCTTGTAACTCCAAACACACACATTCTTATCACTGTGAAAAACTCTATGCGGCCAGAAAAACTCTTTTGTAATATGAAAAATTTCAACCTTGAAATCCTATCTAGACACATTGTTTACATTATTTGGGGAATTGTGTGTGTGTGTGTGTGTGTGTGTGTGTGTGTGTTGGTAGTGTGTGTTGGTATTGGAGATTGAACTCAACCAAGTGTAAGGGCCTTACATTTTACCACTTGAGTCACCTCCCATCCCTTTTTGCTTTTAGTTTATTTTTCAGATAGGATCTCACTTTTGTCAGGGACTGGCCTCATCAGACCTTGATCCTCCTATCTCCACCCATAGCTGTGACTGCAGGCATGAACCCCTACCCCCTCCCACCTGACACAAATCTTTTTATTTTTATTTATTTATTTTTTTTGAGACAGGATATTGTTGAGTTTTCCAGGCTGATCTCTCAATCTTTGTGGTTTAGCCTCCAAGTAGCTGGAACTCCAGGTGCATGCCACTGGGCCTGGTTTATTTGGGGAATTTTAATGTTGCTCTAACTTATGCTTTGTCCTCTGGTGAAACTGTCTTTTTCTAGAATGAAGACTAAGGACTGGCAAAGTGGCTCGAGTGGTAGAGTGCCTGGCCAGCAAACATGAAGCCTTGAGTTCAAACCCCAGTACCACTAAAAAAAAATCACTGGGACTAGTGGAATGGCTCAAGTGGTAGAGTGCCTGCCTAGCAAGCACAACACCCTGAGTTCAAATCCCAGTGCCACCAAAAAAAAAAAAAAAAGATGAAGACTATAACTTCTGGTCTTGCATGTACTGCACAGCCCACGGCCTGGCCAGGGGCCCATGGGAACTCAAACAGTATTGATTGGTTTTCAGAGACCCACTGAAAGAAAACTGTTTCTTTCCTCACAGAATCGCTGTGATCCCACATGAGTGCTTCTTCCACAGCAAACAATTTCCCAAATCTCTGTGGACACCAACTGAGTATCCTTCAATTTAATTCAGTTCTGACAGTACTTGGTTAAGGGCTCAGTCCCACAAGACCTCCTCTACTTCAGGCACCAACCACAAGTAGTGAGATAATCATCAACTTTCAAAAAGGTGGAGGGCATGTGACTAAGTTCAGGCCAAAATGTCATTAAAGGAAGGGAACACTCTTCTTTGCTTCCTCCTGCTAGTTGGAATCTGGAGCTTGACTGCCCAATTTCAAATATTAGCCCTGTCACTGACCAGTTTAGGGCAAGTGGTAGAGCGTGTGGCTAGCAAGCGTGAGGCCCTGCATTCAAACCCCAGTACCACCAAAAGAAAAAAGAAAAGAAAGAGGAGAGGTTTATTTTGGCTCACTGTTTGAGAGGCTCTACCATCAGTTGACCCTGTGGTTTGGAGCCTATGGCAAGGTGACACATCTTGGCAGGGAGTGTGTGGCTGAGCAACCTGCTCACCTCATGGTGGACAGGAAGCAAAATAGAGAAAGAAAGAGAAAGGGCCAGGTCCCAATATCCCCATCAAGGACAAGCCCCCAGGTGACTGGAAGGCTTCCAACTAGGCCCTACCTTATGAAGGTTCCATTGCCTCCCAGTTGCCATGGACTGGGGACTAAGTCTTTAACACATGGACCTTGGGGAAACATTGAAGATCTAAACCATAGCAGATACAAATACAGAACCAGATGAAAAGGTGCATGGAGTGAGGTCTAAGCAAAGAGCTTCTGCCTCTGTGGACTTAGGGTGCACCACCCTGCTGGCATGTTCACTAACCTGGAAGCTCACTAGAGTTGATGATTTAGGGTTTTTTATGGCACCCTCTCCTCTCCCTGGAGGTTGGAGATCTGGCTGAATGTTCCAACTCTGTAATCATGTCTTAGCTTCTGTGATGACCAGCCCTCATCCTGAAGCTCTCTAACCCCCTCCCCACACAGCCATCTGATAAGCCCAAAGACACTCATACTCTGGAGATTCCAGGTGTCTTAGAAGCTCTTGTATTAGGAACCAGGAGCAAAACTAAGACCAACTATCGTACAGAAGATGCTACCATTACCCCTATAGCTCAGGAAATTCCAAGGATTGTAGGGACTCCTCGCCAGGAACGGGGGACAAAGACAAAGTACATCTTATTATTTCACAGTGTCATACCCCACTGGGATAGGCCCCTCACGCCACCCCAGTTTTGTGTGGGTGCTGGAGCAGGGAACAAGAACACTGAGAGTTCCCGTCCTCTGACCAGGCTGGGACAGAAGTTGATGACAGGAGTAAAGGAAGGAATGCAGGGGTCGCTCAACCAGAGCATCCTTTACCAACTTTAGATTATTCTCATGAACGCTACATAGCACTGACTTTAATTCTCCAAATGATCAGGACCTGCCTGGGGTGGCCATTGTCCTGGAGGGGTAATCACAAGGACCATCAGTCCCGGCTGAGCTTGGAGATTCTACTAGACTGCACCTCGTCTCTTTTCCTTGGAAAATAACACTGTTGGCTTAGGCTTCATTGTGTAAATATTACATGTTCCTTGCAAAAAGTTGGGAAAAAACAGGTAAGCAGCAGGAAGTAAAATAAATGCGTTAAAATGAAAGTCAGGCATCTTTCATATCCACATCACTAGATAAACATTTTAACATTTTGGTCACAAACCTTCTTCTAGTTCACTTTTCCTTAGTATCTGAGAAGCTCAAAAGTCTGTTCTTCTCCCTCCCCAAAAGCTAGAGCTCTGCCTAGGGTCAGGACCCGAGGATCAGGAGCTTCCTCACACAGCTGGGCAGGCGTGAGCAGTGAGCAGACCCCATGCAGGGACCGGCTAACCTTCAGCAGTGTGAATGCTGCTGCCAGTCCGTCCAGATGCCACAGGAGGAGGGCAGCCACAGCAGAAGGTTCCACTGGAATATTCCCACAGGGTGACTAGACAGCCCCCTGGCAGGATTGTCCTTTCTCTCGCAGCATCCAAGCATGGTTCCCCGGCCTTCCTGGATATTCTGCAGTAGACTCATTCAGTAACAAATCCCTTTCTGCCCAGCCAACTAGAGTGGATTCTGTTGTCTGCAATTAAAAAACAACAACCGAAACTCATCCTTTGGGCATTAACTCTTAGGACCTCCTTCTCTGTATTTGCTATGATTTGAAATTGTTTAAATGTTTGTTTACTTAATGACTCTTAATGAGGAAGGCACCACATCAATCTTGTTCACTTCAATCCCAGTGGCTAGTCCATAGCAGTGTTCAGTAAATAGCTGTTTCATGAAACATTTGGTCACCTTTCAGCAGTTTCTGTCCCCAAGGAGAGAGGGGCACTGCTTTTGAGGAACTGGTGGGTGTATTCCTGTGTGTATTGAACACATGCCAGACTCTTGGTGACTACATCTTTTTGCAGAGGAAAACAGTATTCTAGAAGATTCTGTTTTGTACCTCTCTTTGGCTGAAGGGACTTAAAGATTGTAAGGATGAGACAGACAGACAGTTCACTGTGGCCATTCACCACTTCCCTTCAATGAGCAAAGACCTACTGTGTGGTGTGTTTAGTGGAGACAGACTTCTAAAAAACAGAAAGACTCACAGACTCAGGAAGCATTCACTCCACCAAACGTTCAAGGTGTTTGTGGGAGTGCCCTATGGAGGGCCTAGACCTCCCAAAAAAGCTAATTGGTGATCAGACTTTCTCACTTTGGCCTTCAGGCTGTTGCCTAAGTTAATGGAGACCTCTAAGCCTTAAATTATGAGCCAGATGAAGCAAGCTCACTGATATGCCATTGTGCAACTTCAGGCACAAACGCTGTGTTTGAAGCACAGGTGTGGGAGATTTCAGTGATATGATTTGAAAGGATTGGTGATTAGGCAGCCCAGCCCCTGTAAGCCTGGCTACCACCTGTCAAAAGCACACACCTCTTAACCTTTTGAGTGGGGGAGGTACATGGCTCTGTGCTCAAACACAGCCCGGGGTGACAGGAGACCCTGTGACCCCTGCCATTGCTGTTAAACTTGTTAGAGCAGAGGCAAACCCTCGCCCTGTTCTGGGTCTGAACCTGGAAGTAGGCCCCACTCTGGGTCCCTGGACTGCTGGGTCCACACCCACAAGCACTTGTCTTACCTGGCAGTAGGGGCAGAAGGCCCTGCCAGGTGAGTGCCTTAACCCTTTCTTCTCCTCTGGTAAAGGGATCTAGCTGTCCTGCCTGCCCAATATAGGGAGAGAATTCTTTTCTGGCCAGTCAGTGGAAAGGCCATTTAGTTGGAGAAGCCCAAGCCTGCAGCCTTTGGGACCAGGAAGTAACTGTTGGCTCACAGTCAACTCCAGGGTATAGAGTGAATCAGTGACAGCGCACAAACCACAGGAAAACATGACTGGCAAATCTCAAATACCCAGGTGCTCCAGGTCCCTCTGTAGGCTCTGCACAGGGTTATAGCATGGTCTCCCAAAGAGAACACTTAAGAGACCATGACCCTGAACTGTGGTGAGGGTCAAGGTCACAGCACGGAGGTGTCCAGCAGGACAGCAGTGACCAGCTGAGGGAGGGAGAAGGCAGGAGTGTCTGGCTGTGGGGTGGGGGAGAGTGCAGGAGATGAGCTGGAGAGGGCAGACCTGGGGGCACAGGAGGGCTTGGCCTTCCTTCCATGCCAGTGGAGCTACCAGGCTGTTAAGGAGGACACAGCCAAGGTCATACATTACTAACAGCTCCTCTGGCCAGGCGGAGCTGTGGAGCCTCTCAGTTGACTCTGCTGACCTTGGCAGGCAGCAGACTGAGGCTGCCTCCTTCTCTGCTCTGTCAGCGCTGCTCACAGCGATGACTCTTGGATGGTGCCAACAACACTGACTTACACCTCCCCGTCCACTCATCAGGTCAAAAATGGAGCTGGGAGGACCATGGCCTTCCGCTGCCCTGAACAGATGACAGAGGAGTTGCTGGCTGCTTCCTGCAGGGCACATTTGAGGAAAGTCCTCCGCTTCACTCCTCCATCCCTGCTCACTCCACCTCCCACGGCTTCCCCCACTGGCTGCTCCCTCTGCGCTGGCTTGTCACAGCCATAATGATGTGATAAGACACGTGGTTACACAGCCACATGAGACGAGCCCTGGCTGCAGAGGAGCCAGGCCTGGGGACCTTTGCCAGGTTCCAGAGCACCACAGCAGGACTGCAGCCCCACTGGGCCTCCCTCCTCCGCCTCCTTCCTTTTCCTCCACCCAGCTCTGTTTGTTTGTAGTTTTAGGGAGGGAGTTGAGAAGTCCCGTGTGCACAGGTCCTGGAACAACTTCTTTTCCTCCCTCCAGCGGAGTGGTCATGGCAGGGAACCATTTGAAGAAAACAGGCTGGGCTGTGGCCAGGCCAAAACGCCTCCCTCAATCTGGTCATGATCCCTTCCAGGCAGATGGGGACAGTGACCTGTGGGAGGGAGGGAGTTGCAGGGAGAGATCAAGGGTGAAAAGCAAAGTCCCTGCTGGTACCAGCTGACTTCTGGTCTTCACCTTCAGGTAAATGGAGGATTCCCTAAATGAACAATTCTCCCTGGGCTGAGACAAGCAAACCCATGGGAATCCAGGAAAGAGCTGGGTTTTGGCTGCGCACAAGCCTTCAGACTTCCGTCCAATACGTGCACAAGAATGTTCACCGCCATGAAGACTTAGCTGTTGTTCAGTTAGAAGACCTGGGGCGGTAAGTGCTGCTGGAACACAGAGCCACAGACTATGGGCTCAAAAAATTTATTTTCTCCGAAATGTTATCATTCGCTGGTAAATGGATGGAATTGGAGAACATCATTCTGAGTGAGGTTAGCCTGGCCCAAAAGACCAAAAATCGTATGTTCTCCCTCATATGTGGACATTAGATCAAGGGCAAACACAACAAGGGGATTGGACTTTGAGCACATGATAAAAGCGAGAGCACACAAGGGAGGGGTGAGGATAGGTAAGACACCTAAAAAACTAGCTAGCATTTGTTGCCCTTAATGCAGAGAAACCAAAGCAGATACCTTTTTTTTTTTTTTTCATTTTTCTTTTATTATTCATGTGTGCATACAAGGCTTGGTTCATTTCTCCCCCCTGCCCCCACCCCCTCCCTTACCACCCACTCCGCCCCCTCCCGCTCCCCCCCTCAATACCCAGCAGAAACTATTTTGCCCTTATCTCTAATTTTGTTGTAGAGAGAGTAGAAGCAATAATAGGAAGGAACAAGGGGTTTTGCTGGTTGAGATAAGGATAGCTATACAGGGCATTGACTCACATTGATTTCCTGTGTGTGGGTGTTACCTTCTAGGTTAATTCTTTTTGATCTAACCTTTTCTCTAGTTCCTGGTCCCCTTCCAAAGCAGATACCTTAAAGCAACTGAGGCCAATAGGAAAAGGGGAACAGGTACTAGAGAAAAGGTTATATCAAAAAGAATTAACCTAGAAGGTAACACACACGCACAGGAAATCAATGTGAGTCAATGCCCTGTATAGCTATCCTTATCTCAACCAGCAAAAACCCTTGTTCCTTCCTATTATTGCTTATACTCTCTCTACAACAAAATTAGAGATAAGGGCAAAATAGTTTCTGCTGGGTATTGAGGGGGGGGAGCGGGAGGGGGGTGGAGTGGGGGTAAGGGAGGGGGTGGGGGCAGGGGGGAGAATGGTTGCCTGTGTTTCCCAGATGCTCTGCCTGTCCACCCAGTGAGAAGAGACACAGCTCAAAAGTTTTCCACCAAGTTACTCTGCCCAGCCAGTCCTGAACCCACCACACACACACACACTCCACTCTGTGAAATGGGCTTACCACAGCCTCTATTGCTTGTCAGACCAAATTTCCATGGTCACCTAGAGGTGGGGTTCATGAAGCTGTTCAAGGAAGGACATTCCTAAAGTTGGTCAGCCAGAGAAGGAGCTGCTGTCAGGGTCAGGCTCTTTCTCCACCTGCCCTCTCACCCCTGCTGTTCCCCATCTGATGGGATCTCGCTATGTGGCTGTGAAAACCTCCAGCACTGCAAATAATGGGAATGCCAAAAACCCTGGATTAGAAGTCCAGAGAGGGAATGACTCTATGTTTATCGTGGCTTCCAACCCAAACTGCAAGAGGACTGAGCCAAACTGCTACATGGGTGGAACTAATTTCTGATCAGTGATTCTTGGGACATAACTTGAAATGTGTTTGAGGGTAGAGTTTCAGTACCATAACAAAATTCCATTCTTTAACATCTTCATGGGAGTAGGTTTTCAGCGTGTATAACGTGACTATGAAAAATAGGAGGAGAATGAATGCCGAACTCCCTCCCAGTCCAGCAAAAAGTAATAGTTGGCAACATGTACCTGAACTAAGTTGAATAAAAAGTCCCATCCATCTCATGGACATTCATTTTTGTGAAGTTTACATTTTTTCCATTTAATACTGATTCTTCAAATCTATATAAAAATTTATTTATAATTTTTGATTGTGTACTTATAAAAATAGTTGATATGTCAAGTTAGAAGAAAATTTTGACTGGGTGTGGTGGAGCAGGCCTATAATCTCAGCAGGCAGGGAGGATTGAGAGTTTGCCCTACATAGGGAGTTTTAGACCAGGAGTCCAGTCTCAGGAAAACCAAAAACAAAAAAAAAAAAAAGGAAGAAAAATTTGACACTCAGAGTCTTATGGTCAGGAGACAAAAACTGTCAAGTTATATACTTACTTTTGTGGCTGAGAGGCACACTAAGTGGTCAATAAAAACACTGGAACATAAGATAGCTGTCATATGAGGATAACATTCAAGGGGGGAAATTAAAGGTAAGCTTTTCCAAGGTGAAAGGCAAGCTCATTTGCATATATTCAAACTAGATGGATTTGTATGGCATCCATAGGATATTTAGATTTCACTGAGTGTCTTTTAAAATGCCACACATTCAGTTTTATTTTTTTTTAGACCAGCGTTTACTGCACACTGGCATCACAGCCTTTGCAACTGCGTGAATTTATCATGAATATAGACGACGTCGTGGGAGCAGGTGCACAGGTGTTTTGCAGTATTACTTTAGGGGTTGCAGTGCAGCAAAAGGTTTGGGCGGGTGGGGACAAAGGTTGGCGGTTGGGCGGGTCGCCTAACGTCTCTGAATTAAATGCGCACCAGGAGGAGCAGCGCGTCAGTGGCACGGGCCCCTCAGATTGTGGGAACAAATGAGCCACCGCAGGGACCCTTGACCGGGAGGAAGGAGCGGTGCTTTCATCCCCGGAGGACGATGGGGAGGAGGGTGAGGAAGGAGAAGCTGACCTTTGACCTGGCTGATGAAGGGCAAGGACGCGATCCTCATCACAGGAAAGCCGCCTGAAGTGCAAGGGCGGGTCAGGACGAGAGAGCCGCTGGTGCAAAGGCACAGAGGTGCGCAGGGCAGGTCAGGTTCTGCGAGAATCTCCCCCTCCCCCTCCTCCCTCTGCCCCCCAACACAGGCACAGACTGAGGCCTTGGTGCGCCTGCGGGTCCTGGGACCATCAGTCACTCGCCGCCAGCCAGGTCCGGAGTCAGCCTCGCCCCCTGGTCTGCGGCCCTGGTGGTGCTGCGACATTGGCCACCCTAAGTCCCGACTCAGTCAAGGTGCAACGCAGCCAGCGGTCCCTGCAGAGCACCTGTGGGTGCCACCGCACAGGCCAGGATTCTGCAAGAGCGCGGGCCTCCTGGAGATGGTGCGGGGGTGCCTTGCATCGAGCTCCAAGTCTCAGAAAAGTCTTTGCTACTCGCATTGAAAAGAGGGAGAATATTTACTCGGTCCTCCCGCCCCAACCCAGGTCCTGACCACCTTCCATAAACAGGTCTACGCGGTGCTGGGTACCGCGCACGCGCCTCTGCAGACAGGGTGTCCGATCTGCGCCGCGGGGTCAAAGCCAAGGCCGGCGGGAAGGCGGAGACCTCTCGGCACAGCGTCCCCTAGCGGCCGCCGGGCTCCCAGTTGCAAAGTCGCCGTGCAACATCCTACAAAATACCTGTCCAGTGACCTTCAAAACTGTCAAGGTCATAGGAAATAAGGGGAGCCTGAGAAACCGTCACAGCTAAGAGAAGCTTGGGAAGAGATGAGTATATTGGGATTTCGGATGGGACGGGGACAGGAAAACTGAGGACACGTGTATCAAGACGACCTTTAGTTGCTAATTTAATTACTGAGGTTAATGAATTGTAACCAACATGCTGGTCCGAAGTAAGGTGCTAACAGCTCGGGAACTGGATGCGGGCCGCACGGGAGGTCTTATTCATTTTGCAATTTCTCTGTGAATGTAAAACTGTTCAAAAACTAAAGTCTAGTTTTTAAGGCCTTCATCTCACCGCTGCCCCAATCACGCAGTGTCCGCCCCACCATTGACAATAGGGTTTTTTTCTGCGTACCTTTCAGACTTCACGCGTAAATATTAGCCAATACAAGCATTTGCTCTCTTCCCTGTTTTCTGTCACAACAAAGCGTGGCTCGTCCTGGTTTACAGTCTGGGTGGATTGTCGTTCATGTGGCCTGTGAGGTCCTGTTCCTGTGGCGGACACTTGGTCTGTTTTTCTGCTATTCTAACGGGACTTGGGGGAATAGCCGTGGACGTGGGGTGTTACTGCGGGGCGGCTTCCCAGGCAGGGCTGGTACCGCCAGACCCGCGAGTGGATCCGTTTGTGACTGCGGTAGACAGGGCAGCTGAGGCCCAGAGATCTGGGTGAAACTGCAAGACCCGGACGACACCCCAAGTCCGCAGCCCGGAGCACGGCCCGGTGCGGGATTCCAGCCGGAAAGCGCGGGGCCGGGAGCTCTTCCAGGACTGCGCGGTGCGGGAGGTCGGGGCGCACACAGCCTGCCCGATCCCCAACCCCCTTCCCCGACCCAGGCCTGCGGGCCCACCTGGAAGTCCCCGTCCTTCCCCTCTGGGAAATCGGGGGCACCCCTGGCCATCCACTGCAGGGAGACTACCCCAAGTGGAGCGAGGTTCCCCTTCCCCAGCAGGGCAGGCGACCCGCCTCCTCACCCTCACCCCTACCGCCATGTGTCCCTAGCCCCCACCCGCCCTCTCCACTTCTGGGTGATGGAAACATTTGTCACCCAGCGTTTTCCAAGGAAACATTTCAGGTAAACACAAAAGTCTACAGAACTGTACCGGGAATGTCCGTCCACCGCAAACTGCGTCTCCACTAAGCTCTTACTGCACTCGCTACCCCAATCCCCGCACCTCTGTCCTGGCAGCCGTCTGTCGCGCAAACGGTCTCATCTCTGCGCGCACTTCGGCGCTTCTGCACGCCTTCCGGTTTTTAGGTAAAATGCACCTAAAATACGGCGAAATATACCAATCTTCGGTGTGCCTTAGTCTGGCCGATTTTATACGGTTACATAAAAGAGTTTTTAAAACTTATATTAATAGTTGTGTGTTTGTGATGACTCTAATTAGAACCAGCACCCTACATGTTTTCCAGTTATGACAGCGACACAAAGTTTCCTTTAAAAGCCTGCGTTTAAAGGAGCTGATGTAAAGAACTGGAAGGAGGAGAAGGAGGAGGCTTCTCAGATGAGGGGGCTGGGGCTCCAGGTTCGTTTCCGGGGTTGGGAGGCGGGTCAGGACCTTCTGGGGCGGCGGTGGAGATCTGGGGCGCCCGGAGGTTGGGAACCAGGCTGCACCTCACGCAGAACCACGTGTGTGTGCGTTTGCAAATCATTTCCACTCTGTCCACATCCCCCACCCCAGCCCAATTCCTCCAGGCTAGGCGTGTCCCTGAGAACGCAGCCTGCAGCACAGTGCTAGGAACACAGTAGGTGCATATTAAATGTTTCACGAGATCGCGAGCGTAAAAATGCTTTATGAGCACTATACAAAAATGAAAACACAGCAGCAGCACAAAGAATCCCTGTTCCGTGTTTCCCCTAGCCAGTGCCGCGTTAGCAAGCAGCTTGCAGTGTTTGTTAATTGACAAACAGAAGCAGGCGGAGGAAGAAAGAAGGGCAAGTGTGGGAATCCCACTGGGCAGAGAGATGGGTACATTTCAGTTGTCCCGGGCTGGGAAGGCTGCAGATTTGGAGCATGCGCGCTGCACCTGCTGCGCCAGCCTCATTAGGCTACAGCCGGAAGCACCGCCTAGGTGCCTCGTTAGCGCAGTAGGTAGCGCGTCAGTCTCATAATCTGAAGGTCGTGAGTTCGATCCTCACACGGGGCACAATACTTTTGTCTACTCTCTCTTTACTTTTGTGAGAGGAATGGGTTTTACTTGCTTGTTCGAGCCTGAGATTAACGTTAAGTGGAGAGTTTCTTGAGCGCGCCTAGTTGGGCCAGGACGCGAGTGAGCCCTGTGGCCCGGGGTCGCCCAGGAGGTTGGCACGTGGCCGAGCGTGGACCCGCATCCCTGATAGCCCGCGCCTCGGTCCGTCCTGCCCTTGGCCGTGAGTGCTGGCCGTCCGGAACAGTGGTGGACGGCCCTGGGTTGCGTCGCGGAGTACGAGGGGCTGCCGAGGCTGGGGGCAACCGGGGGGAGAGGCGGACGGGGGAGCAGCCGAGCACCGCGGTGACCGCATGCGCTCAGGCTGTGGAGAGGGGCCCCCGGATTCCTGCAGGCAGCTGCCAGGGCGCACCCCGCTGTCTCGTCAGTTCACTCTCAAAGGTCAAATAGCAAATTCTATCGGGATGGGACGGGTAGAACCAGCCCCCATCTTCCCACCTCTGCAGTTCCCCGAGGTAACTGGTAATGACCTGGTTACTATCCTGATAGGAAAACCTTACTCAATGGGTCTAGAGCCAGGGTGGAGACGCTGCCATTTGTTATGTATTCAGGTACGTGGAAGATGACACAGGTTAGTTTCCAGTCCTAGTCACTGATGGTAATTCAAACTTTGCCCAAGACTCGGGGATCACGGATCACCCTCCCACCGCTTGTCCTGATTTTCACTGGTGCCCCAGTATGTTTTCCTTAGACATCATTCAAGGAACTTGCAACACGTCCACTTGGGGAAGGTTTAGAGAACACATGGCATGAACATGTGACCCCCTCAGGGTCTTTCCTCAAGGGGGCCTTGGCCTCCTCTTCAACCCAGAGACTCTGGGGATGACTTTGGGTCATGCAGACAGGAAGGGCTCTTTTGTGGTGATTCAAGTCAGTCTTCTGACCATCAAGTTTAGAGTGTTTCCTGTTACATTCAGACATTTTACTAGAATGCTTGCTTCATTCTTAGGGCCACTACAATCAATTATCGGTAGCCAAAGACCCTTTACTACTACTTCCCTGCTGCTCTTGTAAACTGCAAGTGTGAACTGTTGTCTTTGGTAATTAAAAGCTGCCTCTTGGCCCCTCTACCATGGAATCCCATTGTTGGCTGGCACACGTGGCCAGCGGAGAGCCACCACGGAGCTTCTCAGGTCTGCAGATGCTTCCTTCACTCTGTCCTTAACAAAGCAAGGGTCTCCTGGGCCCAGCACATGCAGTCAGGTGGGCAAGGCCAGTTCATAAATGCACTCTTAAATTCCTAAACTTTGGACACCTTCATCTACATCTTGCCAGGGAAATTCTGGCATCTCATCTCATTCTGGCACATCAATCTCATTAGATAGAGGCCAATTATAGAGTCCACAAGTGTCAACTGACAGAGCAAGCTGTGGAGCCACTCCCATTGCTGGTTATAGATATATCATGGCTTCAAGTTCACCCTTCAGTTCTTGCTCTGCGGGAGTGGCCTGGACTCTTCTGGCATGCTCTGAAGCTGTCAACAGAGGGCGCTGGAGGACATTGCAGGAGGAAGGGGCAGCTCTTTAGCCTACTGTGCTGTTTTGCTTAGTCTTGCTTCTGCTTGATGGCTGTGCCCTAAGCTTGGATACTGGGGGTGGAGTGCAATGGCCTCCTGACTTCACAGCCCCAGCTGAGTGCTTCACTGCGGTCCTTCCAACACGACCATGGCAGGTTCCAGGTCTCAGCCAGCAGCAGACCTGGAACACTCTAAGCACCTGCCTGCCAGCCTTGGTTTGCCTGTGTCTGAGGCTCCCCCATATGGATAGTGTGCATGCCAGGACACACTCCACACTGATGAATGGGGTCCTGACACCCTGACTCCCACACACGGCCACTCACCAACTTGGGATGGAGTGTGCCGGGAGTTGTTTCCTTCTGGCTGCGGCCATGGACTAACTCTGGCCTGGACAACTCTGTGAACCACCCACTATCCACACATTCTCTGACAGGTCTGACCCCAAGCCTTGGGGAGGGCGTCCCTTCCAAGTCTGACCTTCCTTGAGTACTCTCCCTTGGTCCTTGATACCTGTTAGTATTCTCTTTACATCTACAGCTGGTCCCTTGTCAGAGTTTTGTAAGTCTTTTTATTACCCTTCCCCTGTCCAAATTCTTGTGTGGTGTTTCTTAATAAAACGAGATTAAACACTAAATTCAGAATCACTGATAAGTGCACCCATATTCATAAATTAAGCTTTATACAGTCCGTGTCACAACCAACTGCTGAGGGGTCAGTGTGTAGTCACTGTAGAAAGGTCTTTAGAAAATGCTCAAATCACACCCAACATCACATAATTCATACTGGAGAAAACCCTATGAATGGATGTGAACAGATGTGAAATGGCCTCTAACCAAGTCAGTAACCTCAACACCATTCAATTCACACTGGAAAGAAGCTCTAAGTGCAGTCAAATGTGGACAGAGATTTAGGTGAAGCCTGACATTTAATCACAGTGTACAGTTTGCACAAGAATGAAACCTTTTAAATGTAACAATCAGGATAAGGGCATTAGGCATATCTTCTTTCATCAAACTCAAGGGAGTACTGGAGAGAAACTCTGAATGCAGCCAGCGTGTGAAGATTTTTAGCCAAGTCAACCCTTATTCAATTGCAGAGAACCTACATTATAAAGAAACTGGGGTAAGGTCAAGAATCAGGAAGAGATATAACCAGAAATGTATTTTATGAATTTCATTAAATGTGGTAACCTTTGAAATGCCAACTAAGCACATGTAACGAAAGACACTCAGCCAAGTGTCTGAAATCTGCTAATGCAGAGTGACTATATCAAGATTATTACTGGGAGAAATTGTAGCCTCAGAGAAAGCTCCAAGAATGTGATTAAAAAAAAAAAACAAAACAACTCTGTTTGGGTGAGAGTATTCATAACTGACTTTTGCTGCAAGGGCAGAAACTTTTAAATGAACTATTATTATATATATGCATGCTTATGTGCAAAAGTAAAACCAATCTGAGCAGGTATAAATTCTAGTAAAAGAGGACCTGAAAGAGGCAAAAAAATTGGCAATATACAGCTGATTCTGGCAGGCAGAATCAGTATTTTAGGACCTAAATGCTTCTAGGCGAGCAAGAAGTTTCTAGTTCACTGAAGTGCCCGTCACGCACTAGTTTTATATCCTGTGACACCAACTCAGCCCACGAAAGCCTGCCTCATAACCACTGGAACATAGCGAAAGTGAGGCTGAGGAAACTGCTCCTAGGACACAGTGCCCTGCAGTGACAGGGCAGCATTTTAGTACTCTGCCTCTTGGACGAGAGTGAGCACTTGGCTGACTGAAGTATTTGGTTCACAACTTATCCTTGTGGTCCCAGAAAAAAGAATTGCTATCATGGATTGCACACTTACCGTATGGTAAGCATGGAACTTCAGATACGTGTTCTGATATAATCCTGACAGTAAGTCCATGAACTATTTCTACCGTTCTTTTAGAAACAGAGGAAACTCCAGTCAGGTCTGTGAAGCCATGAGTGGCCCAGCTGAGGAGCTCTGAGAGGTAGAGAAGCAGAGTGTCTGGTGCAGCTGGGAGAAGCTGGAGAAACGGGTATCTGTGCCTGCTTCAGGGCTGCCAGTGAAGGGAAGTCCTGCTGCAGGGCAGGAGAGTGGTGATCCAGTCGGTCCACAACACAGCTTTAAGAAGTTCCCAAACACTTTTATTGTGAAAAGTTCAAGAAGCCATTTATAAGCCAAAAAGTATTAGAATTAAATAGAACACATAATTTTCATAAGCATATTTTTCTATACAAAAGGCAGGTCTTTATACAAAATTTGAATAAATAATCTAAAATTCAGTATCATTGATTACACACAGACATCTCTCTGTTTTACGTCGACACAACTTCTACATAGCCAAAAGATGAGGGGTCTGGCATCTGTTTCGAGCCTGGGTAGTGAGTCTCTGGCGAAGATTTCTCACTTTCTTGATAAGATTCTGTTCCATGTTGTCCCATTCTGTTCTATCTCTATTTAAAGAAACTAGAAAACAAAATTTAAAATTACTGGTTGAATTTGGTAAATGTTGTAAAAATCAATAATGAAATGAATATCCTAAAAAAGCAGTTTTTTTGGGGGGGAGGGTACTGGGGTTTGAACTCAGGGCCTCACACTTGCTAGGCAGGCACCCTACTACTTGAACCATTCTGCCAGCTCTTTTTTGTGCTGGGTATTTTCAAGATAGCATTTCTTGAACTATTTGCCTGGGGCTGGCTTTGAACAGCAATCCTGATCTCTGCCTCCTGAGTAGTTAGGATTACAGGCAGGAGCCACTAGTACCCAGCCTAAAACAGAAATTAAATAAAAAGCCTAACTGATTACTTGGCCTTCTGTGGTTCCATTTACAAGCTAGATATTTATTTACTGAACTAAATGGATGCTAATCAGAGAACTTATCTGCTTTTGGTTATTTAGTATTTGTAAATTAGGAACAAAGCTTCATTAAGAGAGAATCTGAGTTCCTCAAAACTGTTTCCTTACTATGATGCTTAGTGGCAATGAGAAAAGGCAATCCAAGTCTCCAAACTGTGAAATGTATGCCATGACAACTTTCTTGTTGTCTTTTCTTTATTGAACTCCAAAATTGTCTGGTTTACTAATTTGTGTATTTTTTAACTATCTGTTGTCCCCACTAAAGCTCCATAAAGGCCTGAGAGTATCTGCCGTGCTTAGCATATCATATGGCATATATCAAATCTTCAGTAAATATTAAATATGTAGTGAATTAATATATTTTCAGAAGAGGAAAAGATTAACTTGGGTTGAAAGGATTAAGTATAAATTTTAGGAGGTGGCACCTGAGCTCCACTAAATGTAAACATATGAAAAGTATGAAGGAAGTAAAACAGAACAAAATATATACAGCACACCACTGAGTGAAGAGTGAAGACTACTTGCAGTGGATCCTCAGGTGGAGAGCATGGCTTGAGATGGGATCATTTGTTACTGGCTTGTGTGGTTTAGGTTGGCAATGATGAGCTGTTAATATTTTAATCAAAAAAGTGACATTATATGAAGATTGTTTTTAAAAAACAGCAAAAGACAGGGAGTGTGTATGTCCACCATGACTTACTTTCCCAATAATAAAAAATAAATAAATGCTTTTCCTAGAGGCTGACATCAGGAGAATCCAAAATCAACATTAAATGACACAATCTGTCCCCATGTAACTGCTGTTTCATACTGATTGAGGGCTAGGAAATACTGAGAACTGGGGGGAATGCACCTTAAAAATATGAATCTGGAATTTAGTCTTATATGCAAACAGCTTCAATTTCTGAAAAATGATTTTATCCCCTAATGAATGCAACTTTTATGCCTTTATTGTTTTGCTGCCAAATAATCTTAGCCAATTCTTCCATTCCATTCTGAAATTTCAAAATGCTAGTTGGGTACAATGGTGTAAGCCTGTAGTTCCAGCTACTCTGGAGGCTGAAATGGGAGGATCACTTGAGCCCCAAAACGCAAGATCTGCCTGGGCAAAAGAGTGAGATCCTGTCTTAAAAATTTTTAATAAAAGTTTAAATTTCAGTGTGCCAGAGAATAGCTGAGAATCTCTTGCACTTCATCTGACTCACAAATGACTTTTGGTTTAATTCTTATTCTGGCACAGCATTTACAGATGCATATGAAAGCATGATTTATCAAAAATACTTTACACAATACTGGAATCTGCTGGCTTGTTACGAGCAATGTTTCTTACGAAGCTCATCTTCTGGACCTCATATAAAAGTTTGTTCTGGACCTCATATAAAAGTTTGTTCTAAGAGACTCAACAGACCTCAGGAAATTCTGTCTCATCTATGGCAGCATTATTGAAAAGTCCGTTGAAAGTCCAACAATAGTGTTCTTGTTCTTTTCCTTCTTTTTATAATAAATAATATACTTAATGGGCAAAATTGTTAGTTCCTTTATGGGCTACTCCTGAGATCACATTTTGGTAAGATGTTCCCAACCCTGTCCCTACCAAAACCAAACAAGACCCCCTCCCCCTCGTACATCAAGTCTAGGGATCAAAGGTTGCTTGGCGCTTGGCCAGCAAGAAGCTATCATGTCATAGTCCACGTGGAGCCAACATGTGCTCCCTGTGGTTGCTGGAGGGGGCCTAGCCCCGAGGAAGAGAAAAGACCCTGAGATTTTCTTTTTGCAATGATGTGACAGTAGTTATGCATCTCATGCCATTAATCTAGCCAGTGAAGCCTTCTGTTAGAGCCCCAACTGCTTTTCAGCAGCAGTGCTGGCTGGAGAAATGTAGTGGCAAGAATGCATTCAGCAGACTTTATCTGGGGCTGCTCAGTATCTAGTCTTCTGCCAGCTGGAAAGCTGAGTGACTCCCGTGGCCGCCATTCTACGTTTCCCACTATCGGTAGGTACCCCAGGAAAATGGCATCAACATGCTACAAATACCACTTAAGTCACAATTTTGCTTCAATATTGGGAAACACGAAGTGATAACAAACCTTTGTTTATAAGCTTACCCTGTGTTGAAGAGTTCATGTCATAAATGTCACTTAATTGTGAGGTTGTGGGCAAATAGCTTGAGACCACCTGCTCGCTTTGCAACCAGGATGCTTTTGCTAGAAAAGTGAGGAGAGAGAGCAGATGTCTGAGAGGGACTGAAAGGTTGTTAATGCCTGGGATGGTTAAAATCCCTTTCTTTCCTATTCTCAGAAGAAGGCTGTCATTCTTCAGGAGGCAAGCAAAACGAAGTCAGTGAGAATCAAGAGCTGAGCTGAAGTTTTGGTAACATCTCTTTTTAAACACCTCTGCTAAAGCAAAAAGCCAACAAACAGCTGAAAATATAGATGTCGGGGACTGGAGGTGTGGCTCAATGGTACAGCATGCTTGCCCAGCATGCATGAGGCCCTGGGTTTGATCCCCAGAACTGCACTTAAAAAAAAAAAAAAAAGAGTAGTGATTCCAAATGTTGCTTGGAAGAGATTACGGGATGTGATTAGTAAGTCTTCACCAAGAACTACCATAAGCCAACCACCAGGAGCAAAGTGGTTAGGCAGGCAGGGCCTTCTTACAACAGTCAGAACCAGCAGAGGAAATGTCAGAGAACCTTATTAGGCAATAAGCACAGTAATGCTCTACCACCCGTAGTACCTCCCCAGGTTTCTTTTTGCGGTCCTAGGGTTTGAACTAAGGGCCTGGTGCTTGCTAGGCAGGCACTCTACCACTTGAGCCATACCTTCGGCCCTTTTTGCTTTAGTTATTTTCAAATAGGCTCTCTGGCCGCAATTTTCCTACATACACCTCCCAGGTATATCTCAGGTAGCATGGATCCCTTATTACCTGGGGTAATCCTTGTTATCCCAGGTAGCATGGATAACAAGCATGTATCATCATACCCAGTTTATTTGTTAAGATGCGGGTCTTGCTAACCTTTTGCCCAGCCTGGCCTTGAATCTTGGTTCTCTCCAACTTCACCTCCTGAGTAGCTGGAATTCCAGGCAGGAGCCACCATGCCTGGCCCCTTCCCCATTTTTATCAATTGCTTTCCTTGCCTCAAAACTCATACTTATCTTTCAGTTGTGTTTCTACTGTCCCAAAAGTCCTAAAGCTTCACATCCAATATGGTGCCAATGATTTTTTAAAACTGCTTCACTTTAACATCCCTCATTACTGTCTCTTTCCTTTTAATTCCCACCAAGGGGTCTAATCCTGTGTGCATTGCCATGGCTGGACCATAGGAGCTCACTGACTCACTATCATGCTTGACTTTTACCTGATCCTGAGAGCTTCAACTCAAGAGCTGTAGCTCAATGAGTCATTAAGGTAATGTGACTGATTACCAAGTGACTCATTTGAACTGGTGGGGGTGGAATATAAGGATCATTGTCAAATACTGTGAAGGCTATTGGGTGGCAGAGGCAGTGAATATAATCTGCACTGCTCTAGAACAGTTTCTAATGAGAACCTAAAAAGAAAAAGCAAGGAAAAAGAAGATTCAACTACTTTACCTAAGAAATAACCTTTAAATAAAATGCTTGCAAAAAATGGAGCAAACGTAAGGTGCCCATCAGGCTCTAAGTGTCCTGGTACAGGCTGATGACACCACTGTGATACAGCACAGGAGTCACATGTCAGGTGCTGGCTCCTCCCACCCACCCTTTGAGCCAGATCTCCCAGCTCCCCCTCCCATCTGTTGTCCAAACCCCACTCTGCTCACTGCTGTTTACTCATCTTCCCCAGGAGCCACTCCAGTATTATCTCCTTTCAAACAACTGGCCACTCCTTTTTGCCTACAACCTTTCAAACCCTGGGCTCAGTAGATTCACCTGTGAACCTAAGCTACACTCTAGCTTCCCAGTTCTGAACATGTTCTTTCTTATAAAGAAAAAAAAATCTGTAGTCTGTAAATGTAAAATGTTAATTGTAAAACCTTGAACATTTAAAGAATAAGAAAGAGCAAATGTTCCTATACTTTGTGCTACAACTCACTTTGTTTTTCTTCATTCAATGCATATATTGTCAGGCTCCAAAGGTGACTGTTCATCGAAATTAAAAAGGTACATACTGCATTCCCTTCCTTCTCCTTCTCCTGACTGGTTTCTTACCCACAGTTCTGCTGTGCAGCCAGGCTGAGCAGCACAGGCGATAGGACGTGGCACAAATCCTCAGCCCAGTATCCAAGGCGCTACATCTACCTTTTTTCTGGAAGATAATAAGAGCTTCCTGGCATTGCTAGTGAAGAGTTCCTAGGGAGAAGCTTTAAGTGATTTGTTACTGGCTTGTCTTCACCATTTCCCATTTCCTGGTGCTCCCTTCTAAGCCCTAAGTGACAGACTGAGGCTGAGCACCTCCAATCAAAATGCCTTCCTCTTTGTGGCCTATTATCTCCTGGTTTTAGGATTACATGAATCTGACTAAATTTCTACATCCTGATTAAGAAAATGATGGACACAAATTTAAATAGTTACCTTTTGAAACTCGGGGGCTGGTGGTGGAGTAGCTTAAGTGGTAGAGTGCCTGCCTAGAAAGCTTGAGGCACTGGGTTCAAACCCCAGTACCATAAAACAAAAACAAAAACAAAAACTTGGGGGCTTATTAATAAATTCTGGGTGAAATTTAGAAGGGTTAAACATTGTAGGTTGCTTCTCTCCACTGGAGGCAGAGGGACAACATGCAGGAAGATTACTGATGAGGCTACTTACTACTAGGCATGGGGTTTGCAGTTTCTCACATTTTTCTATTTCTAATATACAGGTTCTTTAAAAGTCTCAAGAATTTTTTTCTCCTTTGTAAAACAGCAGTATGAGGGGTTAGGAGAAGAGGTTGGTATCTTTCGTAAGCTGATTTTAAATATGCAGCTTGTTCAGAATCACAGTCCACTCCTCACTTCCTCCAAGTACTACTTGTAAAAATTAAAGAAGCAATGTGGGGTGGGGGTGGGGAAGCAGCTCACTGATAGATGCTCACCTGGCATGCACAAGGCCCTGGGTCTGATCCCCAGTATTGTCAAACAATTGATGAAAGAAAGAAAAAGTATAAACAACCTAAATGTCCATCAACTGATGAATGGATTAAAAAAAATAAAGAATATCCTTATAATGTAATATTATTCAGTAATAAGAAGGAATTAAGTATTGATTTATGCTACACATTGTAGAACTTCAGAACACTATGCCAAGTAAAAGAAGCCAGACACAAAAGGCCATATATATTGGTCTTTCCATGACATTTCCTGACTAGGCAAATTTAGAGACAAAAAGTACTTAGTGGGAAGGAGTGAGGGAAAATGAAGAGTGATGCTGACAGATGCAGTTTATTTTAGGTTCAGGTTATCAAAAATGCTTGTGGTGATCATTGCACAGCTCTGAATCATGTTTCTTTTCTTTTTGTTATGGCAATATTGGGGTTTGAACGCAGGGCTTCCCACTTACTAGGCAGGTGTTACTAGACACTTGAGCTACACACCCAGACCTTTTTGCCTTAGTTATTTTTGAGGTGGGCCTAGTGTTTTTGCCTGGACTACTATCTTCCTAATAATGCTTCCTGCATAGCTGGGATGACAGGTATGCATTACTATGCTCAGTTTTGTTGTTGAGATGGGGTCTGAGATGGGAGGGTGGTTGTCTTCCTAACTTTTTGGGCTGACCTCGAAACTTGATCCTGATTGCCTGAGTACCTGGGATTACATGAGTAAATCACCAATTACCATGCCAGTTTTTTTTTTTTTTTCTTTTGAGACAGTCTTATATAGTCCAAGCTGCCCTGGAACTCAAGATCCTCCTGCTTTAATCTCTCAAGTGCTGGGATTACAGGAGTGTGTACCACACCAACTTTGAATATATTTCTTTTGTTTCATCTTTTTTTCTTTACTTTTTGATACTAGGGTTTGAAATCAGGGTTTTAGGCTTGCTAGGCAGGCACTCTACCACTTGAGCCACTCTGCCAGCCTATGAATATATTTCTTAATATACAGTAATACTGTACACATTATAAACAGATAAACTATATGGTATGTGAATTACAAATCAATGAAGTTGTTATTTTAAATATATATACACATTAGAGCCGAGCACTGGTGGCTCTCGCCTCTAATCCTAGCTACTCAGGAGGCAGAGATCGGGAGCATCAAGGTTCGAAGCTAGCCTGGGCAAATAGTTCAAAACTCGATCTTGAAAAAAACATTCACAGAAAAGGGCTGGTGGAGTGGTTCAAGGTGTAGGCCCTGACTTCATACCCCAGTACCGCAAAAAAAATCCCTAAAACATAAAAAAGTACATATACATTAGAAAAGACTGAAATAGTAAAAAAATACAGTGAAAGTTTCCCACATCTGTACTTTATTTTATAATTTTGATTTTTTTTTTAGTTAATGCCATTGCACACTTTGTACCAAAATCTAATGCTTGATTAGATCCCCTGAAGATTCCTTGTGGTACTCTAATATACTATTGTTTGGGGATCAGCTATGTTGGCAAAATATATCTTTTTACTAAAATAAAGTAGAAAAAGCCCTTGGGGGTGGGGGGGTAATCATACTTCAGGAGATTAAGAGGATATCAATGACCATGGGTCCATGGAATAAAAGAGTTCTACAGGACAGCTGAGACTTTTTTCTTGATTGGAGTTCTGTTATTTTAAACAGTGCCACATCCTCAGCTCCTTTCCTACCCCCACAAAAACGTAGCTAGTGATTACTTTTCAACTGAGCATAATTTGAGTCAAAGTGCCGAAATACCTCCCAGATTTACTTCTAACAGAACACATTAAGAGAAGGAATCCATAATGGCACAAAGAGACTCACTCGCAGACACTGACCTTTATGAAATGGCTTGTCAGCATGTCCTAAAGCAGCACTCATCTCCTGCTTCAAATACCGCTGTCTAGATGCATCCAAGAGCGCAGAAGCTTTCTTTTCTGATCTCAACTCAGACTCCTTTTCTTCAGCTTCTTTCCACTATAACAAGCCAGGAGAAAAGATCATCAAACCCATGGTAACGCAGGCTCCCATAGTAGAACAGATCTTCCTGTTTCTTTCGTAGTCAGGACACAAAGGACCTGCTTGGTATCTGGGATCTGGAGTGCCTGTGGTGGCTCTGGACTGTGGGAAAACCTTGAGATCAGAGGCATGGTCTGTGTATCACCCAGTACCTCGCAGTGCTATGTAGTACACAGCTAGGTCCCAACTGTTGTCAAGATAACAGTTCATTTACATAGGATTCAAATCTTATATTAAGCTAGCTTTCTACTGATGATTTTTAATTTGAATGCTCTATCTTGTCAATAAAATCTGTAAACGTCAGATAATTAGGGTTGGTGGAGTGGTTCATGTGGTAGAGGACCTGCCTAGCAAGTAGAGGCCCTGAGTTCAAACCCAAGTCTAAAGTCAGATCCCTCCCCAGTTCTGTGTCCTTAACAAAGTTCACAGCATCTGTGATGGCACCTACAGAACAGAGGTCCTAGAGTTGCTGGGGGCATCAACCAGAAGTTATAATGTGACTTATACTCTTAGTTACCATTTCAAATCCATTTCAAGTCTTCTTTAGGAATGGAAAAATTTATTTTGGATCATAACACTCCCCTGCTACAAATGATATTTTCCAGCATCCTTTGCGGACAAATGTGGCTAGAAATAGGAAATCCAGGAAAGTAGTTAAAAGACCAAAGGTAGGACATTTTACAATTTTGCTGTACCTTCTTCCTCCTGACTGGAATATACATGTGACAGCTGGAACTATCAGGTATAGCTGAGAATGAAAGCCATACACTATGAGGCAGTGCAAAAGGGAGACTGATGACCTTTAAGCCATGATTCTAACACTAGAATGGCTACCTCCAGACTGCTTTCTAGTCAAAAAGAAAAACACTTCTACCTGATTTATAGTCAGTTAGTTTGGGTTTTGTTGTAGTAGCTACAAACAAGTTCTACCCATTCCAAATCTTCTATGTTCTAAGTACAAAGAATTAATGTGAATTAAAGCAGTAATGTTATGCAGTCAGCCAGAACAAATCCAGGAGCTGACTGGCTGAGTGAAACATGCCAGTGTAAACGAAAGGTACGCAATCATTTTTTGTTAGCATCAATATTAGATAACTTCCTGGAGAAACATCCACTAAGGTTCAATTGTCTTTCCAATAGAAATTATTTGGCTTTTTTTTTTTAATCACTTGGTTAGGTACTATTTCAAGACTTAAATGTTTAGTAGAATAATAAGTCTGTAACATTATTCTTACTGTCTCAGCTTCCTCTTCTGTCATAGCACTTAATAGCTCTATTTCTTTCCTTCTGTTTTTCTGAAGGATTTTGGCTATTTCTTGGTAACCTTCATTTCGTTGTACATCATCACATTTTTGTTTATGTAAAGTTTGAATTTGCCAGTCAGCATTTAGGCATGCTTGCTCAGCTTTTGCCAAATTTTCTTCAATTACCTAAGATAAAGTTGTGAGAAATGACCCAAACATTGTATGCACATATGAATAAAAGAAAAAAAAAGATAAAGTAAATTTGAGAAACAAGGTACTATATGATCTGTTCAATGTATCCAAGTGTTTAATACAGTTGCACGGTACAAAACAAAATGAGTATGCAAAACAAAATGACTTCCAAGATCCACCACAAACTAATTCACAACCCATTTTCAAAGCAGCTGGAAATTGGTACTTAAAAAAAACTCCCGAAGTCATTCTAATGTACAGCCAAGGTCAAGAACTTCTAGGCTAGGGATGGATGGGATTTAACAACTTCCATGTTTTCAACACTCTGAAAAGGGATCAAATCCCATTTTTACAGATTAGACAAAAGCCTTTAAAAAAAAAAAAAACTGGGATATTTTGGGGTGGGGAGAAGCAGCTAAAGGATTTCTGCAGAACAGGTCTCCTTTCTCTTACACTATTCCTGATTTTGAGAATAGGACCGGCCCTGGACATTAATCCATTCTGTTAAAGGGGTAACAGAAAAAGTTTTTTTTCAAATGCCTCAACTTCTAGCTCACTTAGGTCAGCATTATTGAGTGAGTATTCCATGAAATTCTTTTTTTTTTTTTTTG
Source organism: Castor canadensis (assembly GCF_047511655.1). Classification (NCBI taxonomy): domain Eukaryota; kingdom Metazoa; phylum Chordata; class Mammalia; order Rodentia; family Castoridae; genus Castor; species Castor canadensis. The sequence continues at coordinate 181,638,305 of NC_133388.1, read as the reverse complement.
CACTTGCCAGGCAAGCGCTCTTCCACTGAGCTAAATCCCCAACCCCCCGTGAAATTCTTTAAAATAAATTTGGAAACTTTCTTAAAGATTTACAGTGTAGAATGCCCTCAAATTTAGCATAGACCTCCCTAACTCAAAGACAGCCTTTCCATACTTATTTAGGGATGCTGGCTAATAGGCAAGGACCCATGTTCTGCAACTTTATCCACCAAGGGATAATTTCTGAAACAGAACATAGTAGGACAGTGTAATTTGTAAAGTTACTATTTCCCTTGTTTTTCTTAATGTCTTAAGATTCTCAAAGGATATAAAAGATACATTATATGACTATCAATGAAGCACCTTCTAAATAAATAAAGCAATGCGAGGGTCTAGACAGGTGAAGCAAAGAAATGAGTTGCCTCAGCATCACAAGCTTTTACATATACACTAAATTTGTACTTTTACCTGCTGAGCTTTTCTGCACTGAGACTGGTCAGTTTCAATGAGCTTATGGAACATGTGATCTTCAAGGTCCACTTTCCGTCGATGGGCATCTACATCTTCTCGGATTTCTTTTGCAACAGCCTCTTGATTTGTAGTAAGATTCTGTTTAAAATAAATAATAATGCTAAAATGCAAGCTAACTTTCCACTAATATGCACACAAAACCTAATTTTCAAAGTAAAAGGCAAAGAGTGGAATGTCAATGAAAATGAGTCAGGGCCTTTGAAAATTCTCTCCTCCATAAAGCACTGAGAATCCTGGCAAAAACTGTCAGGATTTTGGAAATTAACCAAAGGTTTGTAGCAATCTGGGGAGGCTTTATTCATTAAAATGGCCGACTCTCAGTAGGAACAGGAAGCTCCATGTAATTTGAAGTTGTGTTATTCTCATTCTCACCCCACTCCAAGCTCTGTGTCAGTTTTGAAAACCAGCAGCCTGGCAACCAATGGAGAAGACAGGGCTGGGGCTCTCTCAAAGCTTCTCAGAGAATCACTGAGACTTGTCTGGACCCCACTCTCCAGGCTGTCTCCCTGGGACCTCACTCAGAACTTACCTAGTGTGAAGAACAAACAGCTTGTTCTCTGGGGACATTTGGAGGAAATTAGTAAATATTTTGGCTGGCTAAGGCAATGGATCACGGTTAGAGCAAAAAACAGGATAACCAAGAAGTTTCATAGGAAAAGCTGGGGGGCTCAGATGCTCACCAGATGCATTATAAGGCCACGTGAAAGGCTGTGCACATGCCAAGGGCTGTGTGCACTCTCACCTGAGAGGGTCCTAAGTGTCACTTCTGGGTGAGGTTTTGTAAAACCAGGAAGTGATATATGAGTCAGAACTGTAAACTGCCTTGCTAAGTGCTGGACCGTGTGCCCCAACATGCAGAGTCCTTCAGCAGAGACCAGAAGCATCTGGTTCAAAGCATCTGATAAGAAATCAGCCGAGTGGACTACCACGCTAACTTAACAAAGACTTCAGAGGCTGCGCACAACAAAGAATAGAGACTTTATACAATTAACAGAAAAGTAACAAAGCAAAAACATAATAAGGAATCCCAGAGTGGTGTGGCAATCTGATTTTCATAACTGCCACATTATTAAAAACATCTTAACAAAAATTGCATTTATTTAAAAACACCAAGAAAGCATGACTCACATATAATGTGAACAGATAGTAACTACCTATCTTCAAAGAAAATATAAAAATGACCAATGAATATGTGAAAAGATGCTTATCATTAGTCACTGGGGAAATGAAACCAAAAGCACGGTAAGACACCACTGTTACTATGGCTATACTAAAAAAGACAACAATAACTGTTCATGAGAACGCAGAGAAATCTCATCTCTCTACTCCTAGGCATGTATCTATGGCAACTGAACACATGTCCACACAAAAAGTTGTACGTGAATGTTCACCGCAGCTTATCATCATAGTGAAATCTGGAATCAACCCAAATGCCCACCAGCTGACAAACAGATAAACAACATGTGTTTTACTCATATAATGAACTATTATTTAGGTATAAAAAGGAATGAAGTACTGATTTATGCTACAATATAGATGAACTCTGAAAACATTATGCTACATAAAAGATGCCAATTATAAAAGACCACACACTGTATAATTCTATTTTATGAAATGTCTAGAATATGCAAATTCAGAGATGGGCAGTAGATTAGTAGTTGCCAAGGGCGGGGGAAAGGGAAGTGAATACTGAGTGTGGCAGTTGGCGGTAAAAAATAGCTGAAGATGTAAGTTAAAACAACAAAATACAAATTGTATGTAAATAATTTCACTCATCACTACCATATTAGCACTTGCTATTTCTTGATTAAGATAGTTTTTCTACTTTTCTAATTATCTAGAAGCTTAATTAGCTTTAAATTAGCTAAAAATAAAAATATTTTTCAATTACATACAGAAGAAATGTAGCCAAAACTCATACACCACTTAAACATACAGCGTATAGCCACATTAACTATCTTATGGCTCAAGGATAGCCACTGCAAGTGACAATTATGAAGAGATTAGTTATTTGGAGAAATAATTTCATTTCATGGAAAAGAAAAGCAGAACATGGAATTTCAGTGCTGCAATGGAGATAAAATGTAGGTTTATAAATGGAGAGACTAGGGACAGGAGGAAACAATGGAAATCTAAAAGCAGTGAAGAGGAGTGAACAGAAGCACACTGGGTGAAGGAAGTTGTCAATTTGTGTTCTTAAATTAGAGTTTTTTAGGTCAAGGGATAAAGAAGGAAATTACTATCCATGTAGTACATACTATGCTATCAGACACTGTGTAGGAAAGAGTTAATTCAGTAGGCCTGAGTTATTCAAAGAAAAGAAAACACTGGCACATTTCAAAGAGGAGACTGGTCTTTGACCAGTCCTGGGAGGTAACTCTGAGCTGTTGAAACACTCTGCCTGACAAGATCTTTGTATCCCTGGAACTCCTGTCATGCCAGGTGGTTTATGCTAACAATGTGATCTGGTGGTAGACATACTCATGCCGTAGCAGTCTGACCTCCAGAGGGGCCCCATGTGCACTACCTGTCCACGTGACCCCAAGTAAAATCCAGGTCATGGAGCTGGAGTTAGTTTTCTCAGTAGGCAATAAATACTCTGTATAAGTTATCATATATCTTTGCAAAGATGATTAAGTACTGCCTACACAAACCTACTGGCAGAAAACAAATGGAAGCTTCTGCTTGGTTTCTCCTGGACCCTATGTGCCTTTTCACTTTCACAGGTGGTCTTGTAGACCCTGTGGCACACATTCATAATGCCCATGTCAATTTCTGCAAGGGTGGTTTTATGTTAGGAAAAAGTACTTATTTGTGAGAGATTTTATGTTAAAACAAGGTCCTGGAAGATGAAAGGAAGGGATCTGAGTCACAGATCAGTATTTAGTTGCTTGTTCTTTCCTTAGTGCTTAGTTTTATTCTTCTGTTACAAAAATAATTTTGGAAGCAGAGCATGGTGGTATACATATGTAATCCCAGCACTCGGAAAGCTGAGACAGGAATATCATGAGTCTGAGGCCAGCCTGGGCTACCATATCTCAAAAAAAGAAAAAGAAAAAAAGCTGGTTATGGTGACTCACACTTATAATCACAGCTACTCGGGAGGCAGATGTAGGAGGACAGGAGTCTGAGGCTGGTCTGGGCAAAAGTGTGAGACCTTATCTGAAAAACTAAAAGCAAAAAGGCCTGGGGGCATGGCTCAACTGGTAGAACACTTGCTTAGTAAACATAAGGCCCTGATTTCAACACCCAGTACCCCCCAAAAATTTTTGGGAGGCTGGGGATGTAGCTTAGTGGTAACATGGTTGCCTAGCATGTGTAGGATCTGGGTTTCATTCCCAGTACTTTAAAAAAGAAAAAAGAAGAAGAAAAATTTAGGGCAGGAGGTATAGCTCTGTTAAAATGCTTGACTGGCTAGTGTGCACAAGACCCTGGGTTTAATCACCAGCACTGAAGAAAAAAATTCAAATTAGGTATGTACAGAATATTAAGCTCATATTTCCAAGAGGTAATTATAACACTGTCTGTTTTCTGGGACAAAATTGCTAATATAAGAGCTTAAGTTAGGCAGGTAAAGTGTTAAATCACGAGTGCCAATTTGAAAAAGATGATATTAACACATTTGCATTACATTGAGCAGATAACCTTTAGGACCGAGTGGTTTAACTCTTCTTTAACCTGCTTAAATAAACACTTCCTTCAAAAGACTGCAAAAAGAACATAGAAAGAGCTGGAAGTGTGGCTCAAGTGGTAGCAATAAGTACAAAGCCCTGAGTTTATATCCTAGTACAGGCCAAAGAAAAAGAGGGTCTAATAAACATCTGCCCCTACTCTGCTATTCAGAAGCAGCTCGGCCTTACTTCTGCGGCATTCCTGCCACAGTGTGTAACTTGACTGTCACCAGGAAGAAGTAAAACGCCAACACTGAGGGTCTTCTACAACGTCTGGCCTCAAGAAATATCAATGTCATTAAATACAAAGAACAGTTCCAATTTTTTTTTGTTTGGTGGTACTGGCATTTAACTCAGGACTTTGCACTTGGTGGCTCACTCTACCCATGGAGCCATACCTCTAGCCCTGAAGAGTACTAAATTAAAGGAGAGTAAAGACATGGGACACTTTAAAGGATGTTTTTCGGACAACTGATCAAATCTGAATAAGGTTTATATAACAGATATTATGCTAACTTCCTGATTTTGATAATTATACTACAATTACATAAGAGGATTCCTTATACACTGAAATATTTAGGAGTAAAAGAGCATCGTGACTACAACTCTTTAAATGGTCCAGAAAAAAAAGTATGTATGCATGTGTATAGATAGGGAGGAAAGAGAAAGATAAAGCAAATTTAGTAAAATGTTAATATTTGAGGATCTGAGAGAAAAACATCTGGAAATTTTTAGGACTTTTCTTGGAAATTTTTTGTTAATTCTGAAATCATGCCCTTGATTGCCATCCTCTCATCCCCAAAGAAAAGATGACAAAAAAGGAAACTTTAGGGGCTGGGGATGTAACTCAGAGGAACAAAGCTTGCCTAGCATGTGCAGTGCCCTGTGTTTAATCCTTAGCACTGTACACAAACAAAGAAAAGTAAACTTAAGATTAGTCTAAATGTATTACATTTTAATTCAAATCATAGTAAACTTATTAGCCAAATTGCAAATTCTCTGCACAATTCTAGAAGAAATTCATATAGGTATGAACAGATGCTACGTTTTAAGTATTTTTTAAGGTGGATAATGAACAATCATGCTTATGTTACCTGTTATGAATTTGCAATCAAAACTAATTTCAAACTTGAAGTCTGACATTGACTTTAAGAAGGCTAAAGAAAGTAAAAACTTACGGTTTTAAAACTAAGTGAGTAACAAGATATTAATAGCTTTTTCCAGTGACTTAAAAACTGACTTGTATGTACTAAACAGGTATTTGCTGAACAGGTATTTCCAGAAGATTCGAATTTAAGGTACAGTTCTTGTCTCATTTGCCTTGTAAGACTCCTGGAAGTTTCAGGTTGCGTATCCCTTGTCTGAAATGCTTGGGACCAGAAGTGTTTCAGATTTTGGGATATTTTGGATTTTGGAATCTTTGCATAAACTCTGAACAGTCTTGATCCAAAAGTCTAAAATCTGAAATGCTCCAAAATTTGAATTTTTTGAGCCTAACTGTTGACACCCAAAGTTTCAGATATGAGAGCATTTCAGATTTGGGATGATCATTCATATCAGGATAATTTCACAGTCACTAGAACACAAACATAGGAAAACTCAGCAAACTGATAAAAGATCCTGAGGCAAAATCTGGGACTTACATCTGGTGCTTCAGACACCAGACTAAGCTGCTACAGAAACATGAATTAAAGAATTACAAGAAAGTGTACATGCAGACATTTTGGCTACCTTACAATCCTGGATGACACTGTATTCTGCTTAAAAAGCAAGTAAAATGAGCATTATAAAAACCATGAATATAGTCTAAAAAGGGTTTGTACAAACTGTGCTTTGCCTACTTCGGAAATAATTGATTTATTTTTACCTTCTCATAAAGTCTTTTCTGTGATTCGAGCTCCAGCTGTCTCATTTCTAGGTCTTTGGCTGTGGTAGCAATTTCACGATCTCTCATTTGTACCTATGGCCAAACAACAAATGGTGAATGCCAAAAGTAACTTACAAAACAATTTTTTTTTCTGGTTTTTAATCGAGTCAGGGTCTCACTAAGAGTTCAGGATGACTTTCAACCCTTGATTCTCCTGCCATCCCCTCCCGACTACCTAACAATTTTTAATGGATTTAGTAATCTTATAATGTGGACAACCCACTAACAGCATTTTTTTAAAAAACAGGAATTGGGTTTTGAAACCATAGTAACTGGCAATGTATTAACATTAACTGTAGAATCTAGGGATATTGTGAGTTAAGTTTAATTTTTTAAAAAAGAAAACACAGCTACCATGTGCTCATTTGCACAGATAAGAATAGGTGATAGCTTACTGTATTACAGTACCCAATAGTAAAGTAGAAAAACTTGAGCAACCAAAATTTGAGGTTGGTAAAAGTACAGAATGTTTAGTCTTATTAAATGTAACATTTATTTAAGTTTTCAATTTAGCTTTTAAACTTTTTATAAATGTGAATTGACAACTAGTAACTCCAGGATAAAATTTATCTTGGACTATCCAATCTGTATGTGTTCTGCTCAAATTTAGTCATATTTACATTTCAGCATTCTCCAAAATTTGATTACTTGGAAGTGTTTCTATATCAGAGAGGATTTGGATAAGACCCTCTCTTGAGAACCTTAGAAGTCATCTTAAAAATATTTGGCTGTCTGGAACCCCAAGTATAAACCTGGGTGAGAATAAAGTACACAGTCTGTGTTCACACAAAACAATATCAACAAAAAACCCATAAACAGTCAGCCATCTATCACCATACATTTATTTAGAATAGTAAACATGTAATGATTGCATTACTACCTTCGATACTACCAATACTGGTGACTAAAGGACATGCTACCAAACACCTATAATAGGAAAACAGTAAAAATGAAAATACAGTGGGTGTACAAAGATACATCTAAGGGGTAAAATAAATAGACTAATTCACCTTAAGGAGGTTACTGCAAAAGCAGGTAGCTCAAAGCTTGAGTCTATGATATAAGAGTAAATGCCAAGAGGTGAAGAAGAGGTTTGGCAGGGCACAAAATATTTTTTAGGAACTTCAGTTGCAGAAGCTCCTTTGCTCATGAATTTGCAAAAACGGATCAACTCTGCTTGCTGCCAGCAGATGTTGGCAGTCACATGTATGTGTCACTTTGGACTCACACATTCTTTCCTGCTGGAGCTTACAAAGAGTTTTGGCAGTTAGGCCAGGTGACAGCACAACATGAGAGTAGGCAGCTGGAAGGATGGAAGGCCAGAGGGCCGGCAGAGGCCTGAGCAGTGCTGCTATCAGGATTCTTTGAATAGAACATGCTTTGCTCAATCTCAAATGGTTTGAAATAAAGGTATCAAAGTTCTAAGCCTGCATTACTTTTGGGGAAGAACACACACTTCTTAACAATAATGAGATATTAATATGATTCACTAGATGAGGTAATTAAAAAATTTACAGATTGTAAAACCAATTAAAATTAATTAGTTTTGAAAAAAACCCCAAGCATTAATGTTATAAAAAGATGTCTTTTTTTTCTTTCTGTTTTGGAGGTACTGGGGTCTGAACTCAAGATCTTGTACTTGCTAAGCAGGTGCTCTACCACTTGACATATGCCCCAGCCCTTTTTTGCTTTAGTTATTTTTCAGGTAGGGTAGAAAAAGTACAAATGATATGAATATGTAAATTATAGTTTTCTACAAATAGAAAGTGAAGACATATTCAACCTCAGGAATTAGAAACAAAAAGGCAAATTAATGTAAACTATTTGCCACCTATCAGGTTAGCAACTATTAAGACTAATGTATTCCAAACTGACTTGCTTAGAATATAGGTATTTTAAGTGTCTAACCTAAATGCCCAGTACCAAAGGGTTAAATAAACTATGGTACACTCACCGGTGGAATACTAAGAAACCAGACACAAACAGAAATAGATATAGATGACAATATGAAAATATATTCAGCATATATCTTTTAAAAAGCATGCAATAGAAACAGAAGGTCCAGAGAGAATAATCCCATTTTTATATAAATATATGAAAAGGCTATGCAATTAACCATTTTTTAAAATAAGTTATCTCTGGAGATGAAATGAGGGACTATGAAAATGTCCACTTTTAACTCTATAATCCTGTACTGCGAATTCTTTTTATAATGATCATGTGTAAATTTTCATATTAAAAAAGATATTTCCAATTAATGTAATGGTTAACTGATACGACATATTTTTATTTTTGGAGAAATAAGTCATCAAAGACACTAGTCAATGTAACTAATTTTCTTGTTATGTCTTCAATATTTAACCATTAGTGAACTATAAAAGAGAATGAGAGAGCATGTATTGAGAGCTATTGAATAATGGGGGGTGGGAGGGAAGCGGTGAGGCAGGGTAAGGGAATGGGTTGAATGGACTGAAGTACAGTATGCTCACAGCAACAATGCAGTGAGAAACCCCTTTTAACACTGACTTTGGAATTAATAAGGGGAGAAAGGACTGTAAAACGGTAGTATGCGGGAGAGTACTTGTGTGTGTGGGGAGGGTGAATGGAGGAGATGAAGGTGAGGGAATATGGTTGATGGGCTTTCATACATACAGAAAACCGAACAATGAAAATTCTTGCAATTGCTTTAAGTGGGATGGGAAGGGGGGGTGGGAGGGAGATGGTGGGGGTGATATAAGCAATGTACATTGTAAGTCTATTTGGAATTGTCACAATGAGTCCCCCCTGTACAATGAATATATTCTAATAAAAGAAAATAAAAAGAGAATGAGAATAGCTGGGGGTTAAAATAAATAAAATTAAAGGGACTATTTAGTATTTATTGTGGACTCTAGGATTATTATTTAATTTGAAGGTGTATGTTACATTCAAATAACAGTAAATAAAGATGTATGACTACTAAGATTAAGAATAATAAGCCGGTTGCCAGTGGCTCACACCTGTAATACTAGCTACTTGGGAGGCTGGGATTGGGAGGACTGCAGTTTGAGGGCAGCCTACTCAAACAGTTTTCAAGACTCCATCACCAAAATAACCAGAATAAAATGGGCTAGAGAGTGCCTGCTTTGCAAGTGCAAAGACCTGAGTTCAAGCCCCAGTCCCACCAAATCTAACTAAATAAACAAATAAAAATAAACCTTTCTTTCAATTTCATCATCCAGTCTTTGTAGTTCCATTTCTCGTTGATCTTGCTGAAGCTTCAGAAATCGCCTTCTAGCAGCATCTTGTAAGTGCATTTCCTTTATTGTCAGCTCTCTTTTCACAGCAGCTAGTCTTCAATACAAAATATGTTGAGAGTAACAAACCATTTTCTGATATTGATTTAATTTTTTACAATAGGTGTATGCTAGCTAGTTTTTTATATACTTTGTCAATTTCACTGCTGCCATTGCAATGCAATTGTTTTTACAATATATAAAGGAAAGGTGCTCAATTACACAAGTCTATATTCATGAAGATGACAAATGGTCCCCGTGCAACTGGTGATCCTCTTAATACTCCAACTCCTAACAGGTCTACCTGTCAGGTCATTTCAATACAAGTGAAGGAAGAATGCCAAAAAGGCTCCAAACATGATGTGTGCTTATTTTTTTTTAGAATTTTAGAAGACTAATAGCTTGGTTCTGTAATTCCTTTTAACCTACCCTAGAAATGTTTCATAAAGTTCCACCCAGAATAAAAATCAGTAAACACTTAATAGAAGAGTGTTTCCTGATATTAGGCTTACTCTAACTTCCTATTCCACAACTTTAATTAAATCTATTACTGTATTAACGTATTTTTGAATGAGCATCTAAGAACTTTTTCCCTTGTTTGCCTAAATATTAAATGCATAAGGAGATAATATATATTTTAATTGTTAGGTCATGGACTTATATTTAACATACAATTTTAAAAAACATTTTTGGGGGGCTGGAGGTGTGGCTCAAGTGGTACAGCACTTACCTAGCAAGTCTTGAGTTCAAACCCCTGTAGTACTACCCCTACTCGACAAAATTTAAATTACATTCCTCTAAAGGTGATTTATTCAGTACTGTATTACAAAGCATTCTGCCTACTATAGAATAATGTTTTTAAACAATGTCCTTCAAGGTACATTATAGCTTATATTACTTCTGAAAATTCAGTGCAAAGTTATATCATATTCAGTATAACTTTAGAATTCTATATACCAATTTTTTGAAAAGTGTTATATGTTCTTTTTATTAACTAAAATATTTACTTAGTGGAAATTAAGCTGAGTAATTTTACAAATACTGTTCCTAAATGAGAAAATGAAAGAAAATAAAAATTATCAACCACCTCATGTGTCTAGATTTTTTCAAAGTGGTAAAACATGCCTCTGTCTTTGCTGTACCATCTTCTCTTCCTCTTGCAAGAGCATTTCTCTTCTTGTTTCCTCAGCTTTACGAAGCAGTTCTTGTTTCTGGTACCAAGCTTCATCTTCAATTTTTTGCTGGTTTACTTCAGCTTGCATATTTTCAACTGTCTGCCTTAAGTAGACAATATTTACTATTATGAAAATGCAAATAAGAAAGCTAAGTAATTTAGTTCAAAAACAACCAAGACACAAAATGTGCACTTGATTAATGTGTAATACCTAATCTTACTTCTAGATGTAAGAATTAAATATCTTAAATATCTCCAGTTTTCAAACTTTGATTTTATGAAAATACTTAATAAATGCATTTTTCATTAAAAACTTTCATGTTTATATTTATAAGAGATCTCATTTCTACCAAAGAACAACAATTCCATGATTACCTCTCTCTCAAGTAATCCAATTCATCATTCCTTATCCTTTCTCGTTCCTGGGTCTGGTAGTCCACAATAAACTTTGGATATTGATTAAATACTGGATATTGCCCTTTTGTCAGTGCAACAAAAACATCCAGCATGCTGTCTGGATGAATATTAGCAGGCGTGGTATCCATGAGGTGATAAACTTCTCTAATCACAACATTTATATCCAGGTTATTCCGATGGTGAAAAAAATACTGCAAGAAAACTTTATGCTTAAATTGAGATTTACTTAACAAAAAATGAGGCAGAATTAAAATAGTTAAAAAATATCAAAGTGAATCTATCATTAGGATTTTTCTTTTTTTGCAAATTCACTGAAGCTTTTCTTAAACCAAGTTTTAAAATAAGCTGGGGAACAGTGGCTCATGTCTGTAATCCTAGCTACTCAGGAGGCAGATCAGGAAGCTCACGGTTCGAAGCCAGCCCCGGGCAAATAGTTTGTGAGACCCTATCTCGAAAAAAAACCCCCATCACCAAAAAAAAAAAAAAGGATGGTGGAGAAGCCCTGAGTTCAAATCCCCAGGTCACCAAAAAAAAAAAGGGGGGGTCTGGCCTCAAGTGGTAGAGTGCTTTCGAGGCCCTGAGTTCAATCCCTAGTACTACAAAAAGTAAGTAAATGAATTAAATAAATAAAACAAAAATTCAAGTTCGTATTTAAAAAAATGTAATAAAATGTCATAATCATATTATGAAATTTTGAAATCAAACTGCTTACATTTTACTCAAAGAGAAGGCCTCCATTATAATTCAAAAAGAATGCTTGAACAATGGAACAACCTCTTTCTCCTTGGATTTTTAAAAATTCAAAATTCAAAGTAAACAAATTAGAAAATAATTTAGCCTCTGAAAATAAACTAGCCCAATTGCTTAAAAGCATGTGCAATGGTTCCACATAATCTTGTTTCTGCTGGCAAATCTAAATTCTAAAATATACATGTATGTATAAGTGACTGAAAAGTAAAAAGGGTAAATTTAACAGGAATCACATAGTATGTCACATATACACAAAAAACTCCCAACTAATTCATCCTATCCACCAAAAGTGCCTGCTCTAAAGCCACCTCCAGTGCTTTTGCTTTCTCTCTGTCCCCTTCCTGCCAAGCCTCAAAACTCTCAGTCATCATTTTGTACATGTAATAAGCATCCACACTAGTGTAGACCAGTACATCACTGATAAGAGCCCACAAAGAATAAACTACTCAGTGGTGAATGTCCTTAATGAAGGCAGCAAAGCACAAAACCCCAACATTACAGTTGTTTCTGACACTATGATTATAACACTAACGGCTTGTTGTAATTGCCTGTTTAACTGTCTACAAACTACATAAGCTCAGGAACAAGGTCCAACTTGTTATCTATTATATTTTTACTACCTAACGTCAGTGCCTAATATATAATAGGCACTCAATCAATAAATGTATTTTTCAGCTGAAATCACTGAAATTTGAGAACCTTCTCTCTTCTTTGTTTTTTGGTGGTGCTGAGCTTTGAACCCAGGCACTCACGCATGCTAGACAAGCACTCTACCACTGAACTATGCTCCTCTCAAGAACAGGGTATTTACCTCGAAGTCATCCTTAAGAGTACAATTGAGCAAAGGAGCTCTAGAACATTTGTTGTAGGCGACCACAGTCATCAGGAGGAAGGAAGGTTGGTTGGAGAAGACATTATCAAATAATTTGAGCCACTCCTCTCTTGTCAGTACTTCTGAGAACACAGTTTCAAGAAGAGGCCATGCATACAGCTAAAATAAATAAGGAACAATTTATTAGTTTTCTAAAAAAAAAAAAAGCCAAAATAGTGTCTCTGATAACATTGTTACATTTAACCTATGAAGTCATTATATTAAGTATATAATTATGAGAAATACCTTAATTTGGACCTCCCCCCCACCTCACTCCCCTGCCTTGCTCTCCCCCAAACTGGGGATCAAACTCAAGGCTTCATGCATGCTAGGCAAGTGCTCCTCTGCTGAGCTACACAGACTTTCAGGATGAGAGAGACTTTCCTTATGGACTTTCAAGAAAGAAGAGTAATAAAAAAAGAATGAACAGTGTTAAAAACACAAAATGTCAATGTCTTTTTATTAGTCCTTTATGGCAATTCTATTTTATTTATACCAGAATCAAAGTTAGCTCTCAAAATAAATTATGTCATTCTAAAAACCTTGTAATTCTTACCTGGGAAGTTATATCGTGATTTATGAAGTGTTGTAGCAGTTCTCTGTCATGAAATGCCAAAACATTTTCTATCATATTAAGAATATTGATGGGAGGATTAGGAAAGTATTCAAACCAGTGCTGACACCAGTTGACTACAAAGAAAAAAAATTTACCATTAAATACTTCTATATTATCAATGAACTCTGCAATTTCTTCTTCTTCTTCCAGGTAGCCCAGGCTAGCCTTGAACTTTTGGTCCTCCTGCCATGGCCTCCCAAGTGCTGAGATAGGTGTGTACCACCACACCCAAGGTTTGGGGTTTTTTTTTTGTAATTCTTAAAGGAACCCATTCTTTTTGTTCTCAATACAACCATGAATACATAAGAGAAAAACATAACTCTTTAAGTTCTAGAACAAGAGACTTAGAGACTTTAAAGATTTCATCATCACATTAATATAGTATCTTAAAGATATAGAAATTTTGCAAATTTCTTCAGAGCAAGTGCTATGCTCTTTTGAATAGCTGCCTGCCATTTTCTTTCCTTTTAAGCAATCAACAAAAATGTGTCAATTAAAACAAGCCAACAAACACACGTAACTTTTCTAAGGATTCCTAATCCTAGTTAGGACACTGGTTCTTGCAGACTCCTGTTTTGTTGGTCTCTTAATTAACAAATGGGTCCTTTAAGAAAAGGACCCTGATCAAGTTATCATTAAATGTGATCAGTGTGAACGTGACAATATCCTCAAATCTACTAAAATTTGTATGCATTCGAAATTAGAAAAGCTTAGGAAAAATGCTCACTACATTCTTCCATATTGATAGCAACACATAAAAACAAATGTGTATATATTGTATGCCTATCCCATTAAATTCTGTGATGACAATAAGTCCTCATTCCTAGGAAGACTTTTATAATCATAGTACCAAGTAACCAAAAGAACTGGTTTTAAATCTAATTATCAATGACATTTTGTTTCAGTAAACTTGACTTTGAAAACCAATCAGTGACAGCAGCATTCCCTGAAAGTTAGCTAGTCCAAAGTAGAATCATTGCATTGAACAGGCTTCTAGGGCTGACTTTTAACTCATTGTACTGTGTAAACACGGTAACCCTCCTGAAAACTTCTTCTCAAAAGGTCATCAACTTGCTTTGCTTAATGAGCCTATGTTTAACCCCTTCTTTTATTAAATTCGGCTTTTTCAAGTTAAATGCAGGTTAAGTATCACTTATCCAAAATGGTTGGGACAAGAAGCGCTTCAGATTTCAGTTTTTCAGATTTTGGAATATATGGATAGACTTTACTAGGTGAGCATCCTTAATTCCAAGTCTGAAATGCTCCAAAATCTGAAAATCTAAAAGCGTCCTGTTGGCACACAAAAAGTTTCAGATTTTGGAGTTTAAATTTTCAAATTAGGAATGCTCAACCTGTACCGAGTTGGGGTTGTATCCTTTGATGTTAGTATCTCCTATCTCAGCCAGGTTTGGTAGTGATACAAGCCTGTAATACCAGCACTTGATTGTGAGTTCAAGACCAGCCCCTGAACTATATATTGAGAACCTACCTCAGAAAGCTGGGCATGGCTCACGCTTGTAATCCTAGCTACTAAGGAGGCAGAGATCAGGAGGATTGCAGTTGGAAGCCAGCCAAGGCAAATAGCTCGTGAGACCTATCTCATAAACTCCAAACACAAAACGGGGTTAGTAGAAGAGTGCCTACGTAGTAGGTGTGAGGCCCTGAGTTCAAACCTCAGCCCCACCAAAAAAAAAAAAAATCAACTTCTTTAAACTGTCCCTTTTAAATAAGTTAAAAGGAAAACTGGGTTCAACAGCATTTTACTAAGCACCTATTATGTCTCCCATGCTGCAAGTTCTGAAAATTTAAAATCTACACACATACAGAGTACTGTTCCTCATATTTAATCTTCATTAATAGCACACTGTTTCCTACAAAGAGGGAAATTTTGCTATCAACAGTAACCATTTGTCTTCTCCAAAGTATTTTTATTTCACTTAGGTGCACCACAACAAAACTATGGCAGAGGTCATGGAGGTACACTGACTGATAGCAGCATAAAGAGAAGAGAGAATGGTGTGGCAATTCTATGTATTCTAACTTATACACAGAAGAGACTATTTTATTTGAAACTGCTAAGCCTCAACTGAACTATAAACCCAAGGCAAAACAATGGTATATCCCCAAAGTGTTAACATTTAGTGGAAGCTCAGTAAACATTTATTGAATGAAACTAATTTGAGACCCTTGTTAAAAATCCACAGCTACTTGTGCTGAGAATCATGGAGGAACAGTAACTTCCTAGATTTAAATTTCAGGTGCATTTCTTTAGAAGAGAAAAATCAATTTCCTTAGCATATAATCATATTACCTATATGACAAGATTTTATTAGAAACACAAATACAGTTTAATATACAAATCTAAATTAGATACAATCTGTTTCTTTTCTTTCTTTTTTTGGGGGGTGGGGGTCAGTACTGAGGTTTGAACTCAGGGCTTTGCACTTATTAGATGGTACTCTACCACTTAAGCCATGCCTCCAGCCTTCTTTTTTTTCTTAATTGTGGTAATATATTTATAATTTGCCATTTTAATCATTTTGAAGTGCAAATTCAGAAGCATTATTTATATTCATAATGCTATGCAACTATTACCCTTATCTATTCCCAAAACCTTTTCATTGCTGCAACAGAAACTATAATCATTGAGCAGTAACTCCCCTTTCCTGCTTCCCCCCAGCCTTTGGTAACCTCTAACCTACTGTCTGTTGCTATGAATTTGCATAATCTAGACGTTCCTTGTAAGTGGAGTCATACAGTATTTCTCTTTTTATCTAATGGCTACTTACCTAACTTATTTCATTAGGCACAATGCTTTCAAGGTTCATCCATGTTGTAGCATGTATGAGAACTTCATTCCTTCTGAGATGAGTGACATTACACTCGATGTATACACTACACTTGTTCATTCATTCATCTATTAATGGACACTTGGATTGTTTCTACCTTTAGGCTACTGGGAATAATGATGCTATGTACTTTTGCATACAAGTATCTTGTTTTGTTTTCAATTCTTTTCAATATACCTCCAATTAGAATTGCTAGGTAATACGGTAATTGTGTGTTTTAGGAAATGTTAAAATTGTTTTCCATAGAGCTAAACTGTTTCCCACAGTGACTGTACCATTTTACATTCCCACTAGCAAGCAATATGTGACAATTTCAATGTTTCTGCATCCTTGCCAACACTTTTTTTTAGGCAGGCGCCCTACACTTGAGTCCCATCCCTTTGTTTAATTACAGCCATCCTAGTAGGTCTGAGGTTTTGTGCATTTCCCCAGTGACTAATAATGCTTAGCATCTTTTCACATGGTTGCTGGTCTTTGTATATCTTCTATGTACAAGTGTTAAGTGCTTTGCTCATTTTTCAATTAGATTGTTGAGTTGGATTTCCTCTCTTTTTAAAACAGTGCAATTGGCAGGGAAATTCAGTGCAACCCTTTTGAGGAATCAATTATCCATATTTTATAACAGAATAATGGCAATTCTAGGAATCTACCCAAAAGAATTATAAATATTTACATGAGAAGATGACTATGAAATTGTTACCCTCAATAGCTAAAATTAAAAATAATCTAGATGCTCAATAATAGATTAAGCTAGCACATGAACACCATGTAATCTTACTACCTTATAAACACACTTATGAAATTAATAAAAATTATGGAAATGTATACAATATTAAAGTAATATAATTGTAACTACAAATTTTTTAAAAAGTGGGAAAAATTAGAAAAATCAAATTCTTGCAGTTGGGAAATAAGTAAACAAATTATGGTATACTTTAGAAGATAAAAATATGCAGACAATCATGTTTTTCAAGAATATTTGATGATATGGGAGGAAATGTTCTAAGAAATTCACGAAGCTGGGTGCTGGTGTCTCAAAGCACCTGTAAAATGTGTAAGAATCCATTCTTGGTTTCATTCTATAGTAACTACTTACTTATGAGAGTAGCGACAACTTCAAAACAGATGAGTTGGTTGTTCTGGAATAATTTTACAAATGGAAATGCCAAGAGTGGAAGATATGGTGTGTCACTAAAGATGGCAGACCAGTGAGCTAAAGCAGACAGGGTTCTGCAAATAGAACAAGGAAATAAGGACTAGAAAAAAACAGTAACATTATTAACATCTACTTGAATAAACAATATATTCACATGATAAAAAAATTCCATATAGAAGGTATATTTGGTGAAACTTGTCCTCTGATCCCTATAATCTAGTTCCTTTTCAGAAGTAACCACTGTTGAAAAGTATAAATCCTTCTTACTAATTTTTTTGATGAGATTGGAGTTAGAACTCAGGGTTTCACACTTGCAAAGCAGGAGCTCTACCGCGTGAGCCATACCCCCAGCCCATTTTGCTCTGGTTATTTTGGAAATGGGCTGAACTTGAACCTTGATCTTTTCAAGCAGCTAGGATTACAGGTGTGAGCCACTAGCGCTGGCAGTATAAATCCTTTTTTAAAAAATCACAAATAGTGAGCTGGGAATGTGGCCAGCATATGGCCCTTAGTTCAAACCCTAACACCTCGGAAAAAACCCAAAACAAACAAAAATCACAAATGACAAACGGTGGTAATCT
The DNA here is from genome assembly GCF_047511655.1 of Castor canadensis. Classification (NCBI taxonomy): domain Eukaryota; kingdom Metazoa; phylum Chordata; class Mammalia; order Rodentia; family Castoridae; genus Castor; species Castor canadensis. Next base: position 181,620,508 of record NC_133388.1, on the reverse strand, counting down.
AAACATGGATCTGTGCCTTGCTTTTTCTTTTTTTGAATTCAAACCCTTGTTCTGGGGTTTGAATTCAGGGCCTTGCGCTTGCTAGGTAGGCACTCTACCACTTGAGTCATCCCGCAGGCCCTTTTTTCACTGCTTATCTTGGATATAGGTTCTTGCTTTTTGCACAGGCAGTCCTGGAGCATGATTTTCCTATTTTAGGCTTTCAGCCAGGTGGGAAGACAGGTAAGCACCATCCTGCCAGCTATTTTTTTTCCACTGAGTTAGAGTTTCATGAACTTTTTTGCCCAGATTGGCCTAGAACTGCAATCCTCTGGATTTCAGCCTCCCAAGTAGCTAGAAGTATCAGCATAAGCCTCCAGCACCCAACTATACTTTGCATTTTAAATTAAAAATCTCTTGGAAAAATTTTTATCAGTATATGTTAAGTAACATCCTCATGCTATTTTACTGGTGCATGAGAGCACCTGTGCATGGGCTGGCAGAATGGCTCAAGTGGTAGAGCACCTGCCTAGCAAGTGTTAGGTCCTGAGTTCAAACCTCAGTACTGCAAAAAAATATATTTTTTTAAAACCCCTACTCATGAGCCTTTAAGATGTTTCCATTCCTTTATGGACAACATTGTATTTGTACCTACTACCATTATATGCACATCATTCTTCACATAGGAGTACAGATTTGGATAAATTCCTAGAAGTAGAATTGTTGAGTCAGAGGATATGTATGTTTGTAATTTTAATAGCCAGCATCAAATAATCCTCCACAAAAGCACCTATTTACATTGCCACAATCCATGTAAAGGGAGTCCTGTTTTTTTTTTTTTAATGACTGTTGCAACATAATTTATTAGTAACCATTTCATTTAAACCTTTAATCTAGGTAAGAAATGGCCTTTTTCTTATTATGAGGAAGGTTAAGCCACATCTTTTTATGTTTAAGAACCATTTCCACTGCTGTGAACTATATGTTAATTCTTTATTCATTTTTTTGGTTAGTTCTTTTCATACTTATTTACATGAGTACTTCATATATTAAAGAAGTTAGCCTTTTAGGGCTGGGGGCATGGCTCCAGTGGTCCAGCACCTGCCTAGTAGGTGGAGTTCAAACCCCAGTACTGCCAAAAATATCCCCCAAATCAACCTTTCATTTGTCATGTACTTTAAATATATTTCTCTAATTTACATGTGTCTTTGGAAACTTTTTTTTTTAACATGTGGAGATTTGTATTTATATCAGTGTCTTCTGGATATGTTCTGCTAGAAAAGGCTGACTTACTCTGGTTTATAACTTTCCCACATTTACTTCTAATACCTTTAATAATTTTAGACTCACAAAAATTGCAAACATAGTATAGTCCTTATATACACTTCACCTAAATCCTCCAATGTTGTTAGTAATACTAAGAAATTAATAATGACACAGTGCTATTAACTAAATTATGGACTTTATTCTGATTTTTCATTTTTTTCCACTGAGAATTTTTTTCATTTCACCAATCTACAATTCAACATTATATTTGAGTCCTATCTCTAGTTTCTTCCAATGTGAGAGATCTTCAGTCTCTCCTTATTTTTCATGACTTGCCACTTTGACTTGAGTTTATCTGGTGTTTTCTCATAATTTGACTGAGGTTATGTATTTTTGGCAACAATAAAACAAAAGTAACATGCATTATATTGAAATGAATTACCAGGGACCTTTGATTGCTTGGTTAAAATGGTATTTGCTGAGTTTTCCCCAGTAATATTACCATTTTTCTATTTGTAATTATTAAATGTCCAGGGGAGACACTTTAAGGCTACACAAATATCCTGCAACTCCAGTACCTTTTGCCTACTAATTTTAGCATAAATACAATAATAATTACTATTTCCATGGTAATGTCTAGCAGTGATTTTCTATTTCTCAACTTCCTTTTACATTTACTAGAGCTGTCCCTTCTCCTAATTTATGTCTTTATTCAATTATTTATTTAAACGTGACTCTGTATTTCTCTATGGGTTATAACTGACCGCTATCATTATCACTGGCCACTGAAAACTCATTTTAGGGTGAATCCTTTTAACATGACCATCCTTTATTGGGTACTTTCCTACTTTCTGGCGTAACTATAAGATTCTCTAGGCTCGTTTTATATTTTCCCTGTCTGAACCATGCAATCAAATATTTCTCCAAGGAGTCCCGGTCCCTAAAGTATTGGATCAGAAACTCAAATGTGGGCACTGGGTGTCTCTTTGCTATTGCTTCTAGGTCTTCTCATAAGGCTTGGAAATATTTGCATGTATGCTACATCCTGCATACATATATATCTATATGTGCATATTTCTGTGTCTATTATCTATGTATATTAAAAAACAACACTACTAATTCCAATCTACTACCACGAGATTCATTCCAGCTTTTGCTTATCTTTAATTTTTTCCTCTGAGAATATGAAACTTGGTTCTCTTTATATGTACTTATTTGGATAACTCTAGTTTATTCATAAAGTAGTTTCAGAATTTTAACTCTACATTTCTTTCTAATAGTTTTATGGGTTTCTTGTTTCCTTTTAAAAGTATTTAAATCTTTAATCCACATGGAATTTATCCTGGTATAAGATGCTATAACTTTACCTTGATGGCTATCTAATTATTCAAGCCATTTACTAAATATTCTGCTTATTCTCCATGCTTTGAATGTTATTTTTACCAACAGACTTAATTTTTGAAAACAGCTGGCTCTATTGTTAGACTTTTCACCTACCCACATGTTAGCACTAGCTTCAATTGCTGCAGTTTTATAGTAGCTTTTAACATCTATAAGGCTGATTCTTTCTTAATACTACTATTTAAATATAAATTGTGTTCTAAGAAATATACTTTACAGTTAATATGGCAAGCTAAATCAAGAATAATGTACTTTCCTCCAAAAGATGTCCATGTGCATCAAACATAAAAATTTCCGTGAATTAAGGAAGAAATAAGCTGGGCACCAATGGCTCACGCCTGTAATCCTAACTGTTTGGGAAGTACAGATCTAGAGACTTCTACTTTGCCCAGCTTTTATCTCAAAAATACCTAATACACACACACAAAAGGGGTGATAGACTGGTTCAAGTGGTAGAGCACCTGACTAGCAAGAGCAAGGCCTGGAGTTCAAACTCCAGTACCACCACCATAAAAGAAGAAAACAAAGAATAAATGTAATAATAAATAATAATTTAAAAAAGATTTCCATGTCTATGTTTCCACAACCTGTGAATATGTTATTTTACAAGGGACTTTGATTAAGGTAAGCATCTTGAGGTAGAGAATTATATGGATTATCTAGGTCCACTAACATAAAGCAAAAGAACCTTTTCTGGCTGTGGTCAGAGGGAAATAAGACTACAAAAGAACAGTCAGAGAGAGGCAGTGTTGCTGGCTTTGAAGACAGAGGAAGAGGACCATGAGTCAAAAGGTGTGAGAAGCCTCCAGAAGCTGGAGCAGGGAAGGAAATGGTTTCTCCCAGAGCCTTTAGAAAGGAATGTAGCCCTATTCATTTTAGCTCAGTGACACCCATGTTGGACCGCTAACTACGGAACTGTAAGAATAAATTTTTATTGTTTTAAGCCACTAAGTATATGATAGTTTGTCATAGCTATAGAAAATGTTAATATTGTTAATAATCTTATTTTAGACATCCTTTATTTATGTGATAGTCAGAACTACTCCAGGAGGGAGGGATCAGTACCACTACTGAGAATAGAAAATGAAATTCCAGAGAAGTGCTAGATGTCAACCTAAGTACAAGTCAGTTTCCTCCTACTCTGATAGTACTTCTTTGATATTTATAGAAGTTACATATTTAACAATGAGTTTCCAACTTTTGCCTGAAAGAAAGAAAAAGAAAAAAAGCTTATAAATGTGTGTTTATCTATGTCGTACACACGTGAAAATACACCGAATATCTCTGGCAAGTCAGCTTAGGGGTAGAGGTGCTGGCTTCTTTATAATCTATTGTACTGTTTGAATTATTTTACAAAGAACTATTCTTTTTTAATTTAAAGTAATTAATTTGAAGCCATTTAAAAATATTATTACAGAAATTTCTAAACATATACAAAAATAAAAAACACAATCTTCCCCCATGTACCACTATCTAGTTCCAACAAGTCCATGTCTCATCATACTTGTTTCATTTACTACATCTCCTCCAGTCGCTGACATCACACCATTTAACTCTTTATGTATGCATCTTTAAAAAATGGGCATTTTCTTATATAGTCATATACCACTACATTTCAAAAACTAAGAATGGTTCTGTTGTATCACCTAATTACTAGATAAGACTCAACTTTCTCTATTAGTCTAAAAAAGTCCTTTTCAGTTGCCTATCATAACTCAAACAAGGGTCGGATGCCAGTGACTCACTGCTATAATTCTACTTGGGAGGCTGAGATTAGGAGGATCACAGTTTGAGGCCAGCTGGGACAAACAGTTTGAGAGACCCATTTCCAAACTAACCATAGCAATATGGACTGGAGGTGTGGCTCAAGGGGTACAGTGCCTGCTTGCCTGCTTTGCACACTCGAAGCCCTGAGTTCAAACCCCAGTCTCACAAAAAAAAAAAACCAAAACAAGAATCCAAACAAGACTCGCTCTCTGAAATTGGCTGATACCTCCCTGAAATCTCATTGTCTCTTTTAATCTAGAACAAGTCCTTCCCTTTGTTAAGTTATAATTTTGAATTTTAGTAGAAATGAATTTTTTAAATTAAGATTTAAAAATTTAGAAAAATAGAAACTGGCAAAAAATTGCTCTGAAGCCCTAAAGAACTGTGATTTCAAGTACACATTAACAATATCGGAATTAAAATGGTCACTTAAATTATAAATGGATTAGCAGACATGGAGTTACACTATGTATAACAACTTATTACATTGCATGAAATCCTCAAATAATACAATGAACCTGTTGCTAAAGTGGCATAAGGAAGATCTTATAGGAAATACACCTTGAGAAGTACCGCATGTACACGCAGTTTAGGTGGAAAAGCAACAAATTATTTCTGATAGTTTGAGTTATCTGAGAAAATTCAATTGAAAATTCACTTGAGTTGCTTCTACTTACAAAACCAACTCTTGATTCCCTACAATAACAGGATCAACAGAAGGAAAATGATCTGTCTTTTCCTCTAAACTCAAGCAATTTATTATTTCAGAAGAATGCATGAAATATTCATTTTGGAAGTAATATATTCTTATCTTTTAGTTCCTTCTGCATCTGATATAGACAAGCATTTCTTTCTTTTTTTAATGTTAGTACTAGGGTTAAAAACTCAGGGTCTTGCAGTTGCTAGGCAGATACTCTACCACTTGTGCCATGCCCCCTCCCCTTTTGCTTTCGTTGTTTTTCAAATAGGGCCTTGTGTATGTGATTGGGCTGGCCTGGATGGCGATCTTCCTGTTCATGGTCCCCTCATAGCTGAGATGATAGGGTCATATTATGTAACATCCCAGCTATATTTATTGGTTGAGACAGGACCTTGCAAACTTTCTGACCAGGCCTCGAACCTTGATCCTCACCATCTGCCTCCCCAAGTAGCTAGGATTCCAGGCCTGAGTCACTGCACCAGCTGTAGATAAAGCTTCAGACCCAAGTACTTATTGCTTTCAACCTAAAATCTATGAATCCAAAAAAGAGGCAAGGCAAGATGATATTTTAACAAATGCCTGAATTGTGCTGCCATCCTATGCACAGCAGGAAAGCTTATTAAATGTGAAGACCAACAGGAAAAACAAATTCTCATCTCTTTCAGAGATAGGTCTTAAAGTAATTTTATCTTTTCTCTAATTCAAAAGGGTATTTTATTACATATTTATCTTTTGACCCAGTAATAGGAAATTTATGAATCTATCCCAAAGATAAACTTGAAATTTTTTTAAAAATAAGGACTTACTGACAAAATGTCAAGTAACTTTAGAACAATAATTTGATTATATATTCCTTATGGGATATATCCTAGGGAAAAAAAAAAGCTACCAAGCATTTAACTTGCCTTTTCTACATAGAATGTATCTTAAAGTAACCAAATAATTGATAACAGGAAGCTTTTCTTTATAGAAATTTTCTAGTTCATAAAAGGAGAATGATAGAACAATATGATCAAATGTTTTGCTAATCTCAGGGAAGTAATGGAGCTAGGCAATGGTCATCAATGGATAGTAACATCACAAAAAGACGACTGGTAATCATAAGCCTCCTAAAAGAAGTATATAAAACCACCTATAAAGTGATCTTGCTGAACACCAAAAGGTCTCAAGAAAATATAAATCTTGAGTTATAACAGTATCCCAACTCTAATTACCAGTTTACAATCAATTCTGGAGAAAGAGAAAAACATATCAAACAATACCATGAGACTAAACCATCAAAATCCAGAATATGGAAAACTCTATAAATTAACTCCTGGTTTTTTCAACAAATAAATTGTTAGGGAAAAAAGAGGGAATCTGTGGGTTAAAAGAGACTTAAGAGCATTACCAAGTAAATGCAATGTGTTTGAACCCTGATCTGAACAAGTTTACCATAAAATTTCCTAAGACTACCAGTGTAATAGGAATGCTGATTGGAGTTTGAGTACATTAAAGAACTGTTAGTTCTTTTTTTGGTGTGATAATGGCAGCATGCTTGCATATGATAGAGAAAAGGAGTCCTTACCGTACACACACACACACACACACATATACATATATATACGTGTGTATACATATTACATAAGTATACACACACACACACACGTAAATGCTTAGCTGGGCATGGAGTGGGATGCAGCAAGGTGAGTGGTGTGGAATGAGTGGTATTACCAATGCAACAAGATTGCCCACAAGCTGGCAACTGCTGAAGGATATTCACTGTATTAAGTTAAACTTAATTTAAAGTCTTGGTAGAACTGGAGGTGTAGCTCAAGTGGCACCAGCATCTGCTCTGCAAACTCAAAACCATGAGTTCAAACCCCAGTCCTACCAAAAAACAAAACAAAACAACAACAACAAAACGCCTATTGCCAGGTGCCAGTGGCTCACACCTGTAATCCTAGCTACTTGGGAGGCAGAGATCAGGAGGATCGATGGATCTGGAGCTGGGACTTAATTCCAACTCTATATTTGTGTGACTTGATCATATTACCTAATGTCTTATGCCTCAGTTTCTTTACCTGTGAAATAAGTTAAATGTACATTTAGAAGTATCTAACAATAAAAATACTTTAAAGGGTTAGTTTTTATTAACATTTATTGAATGCTTATTATGACTTAGACACCAGTATAACCATTCTAAAAGACTTCTAATTATCTCAATTATCTTATGATCAGCCCATTTTCAAATAAGGAAATTAAGGCTGAAGGAAATGACAACATCCGTTATCAAATGGTAGAACAATGATTCAAATCTGGGTTGTTTGCCTTCAAATTCAAAGCTCTTTCTACTATGCTGCTTTGTTCCTTTACATTAGCTGAAAGAGTCCTATTCTTTAAAATACAACACAAACTATTATTCATAGGTAATCTATATGTATGTTTTATTTTTTAAATAAACCAACATACCTCAAGGATAATCAAAGCTGACCAGACAATATTTTATAAAGAGAATTTTAAAACACTGTAATTATTACTTACAGGTTTTATATACTGCAATATAGTGAACATACCTCTGTAATACTCTAAGTAGTTTCCTACTTTTGATGGGGTATTTCTTCTGAAGGTTGAGAAATGCTGCATGAGTGCCCTTATCTATTAGGCTACTAAACGCAGTATGATTTTCAGGCAGTTGTAGTAAAGAGCGCCAAATGAACATTCTGAAATTAAAATAGAATTTTAAATTAAAAATTTGTTTTAAGTAAAATTGATTTAACATAAAAGAATTTAAGATTTACCTGTATTTTGTTGGATATTCACCATAGCCTTTTAATAAGATTTGTAAACGCTTTTTGTTTAATCCATCTGACAATTCATTCTATAAAAAAAAGTATCAATAAGTAATAATTATGTAACTGAAAACATGATAACCTATTCCACAGTGGCTTTCCAACTTTAGATGAGATTGGGTGCGTTCAGGGTGGTGTGGCCGGAGACGCTTTCCAACTTTAGAATAGAACACACATGCCAGGTGTGGTACCCAACACTCAGGAGGCGGAGGCAGGAGGGCCATGAGTTTGAGTTTGTGTCCCAACCTGGGACACGCAGGGAGTTCCAGGCTAGCCTGGGCTATGCAGTGAGACCGTCTTAGAAAAACTAAACAAAAAACTTGGCAGAAAACTCAAAAACTAGACTTTGTCTTAGTTTAGTGCTCTTTATACTGTAAGAAACAGGTAATGCAGTGTAAGATGGGGTGAACCAAAAGCCCAATGATGCTGAGTGAAGATTCCCATCTGAGAATCATGCCAGATGCAGGGGCAACTAGTCCATCTGGAGCAAGGTGGTCTAGGAAAGAGGCATGCTGATTGCTACCACCCACACACCTGCTGCCACTGACCCCTCCTTTTAAGAGTTTGGCCTGAGTTATATCCTTTCTTATCTTGACTGTGACCTGATGAAGTTCCTACTTTCCTTTCCATGTCTTGAAGCCAAGATTAGTTTACAGCATTTCACCCTACAGAAGGGTTCCACTCTGACCTACTCCTTAGAGCTGTTCCTTAGAAGCAGTCACGCTCTTCACATCTTTCTGTAGGAAATCCAGACTTGATCCACACTAGAGAACTGCCAGAGACCCTGACCATGATAAGCCTTTTACTTCCTTTTACATGATCATTTATGACCATGACTAGTGTTCCCAGAAAAGGTTTCTGGAAACTCCCAGGAAAGCCAAAGGCAGGTCACGTCTCAGATAGCATTCAGCTCATCTTCTTAGAGCATTCAATGAATAGGAGCAGTACTATCTAGTCTACACAGCTTAGGTTTGCGCTTGCTATTCAGTTTTTAAAAACTAAATATTTTGTTAGGGTTATGTGAAGAGGTTATAACAATAAAGAAAACCAAGGACTTAAGTAACACACAGAGAAGGATAACAGTTACAGCTATGGCGTAGAGAAAAAAACCTGATTGGGGATAAGCACCAGGGCTCCAAAACACTGGAAATACTTTATTTTCTCTTGGTGGTACTGGGGTTTGAACTCAGGGACTCACTCTTACTAGACAGGCACTCTACCACTAGAGCCACTCCATCAGCCCAATGCTTTATTTCTTAATGTAGAAAATGGGTATGTACAGAAAAAAGCTAACATAGCAGGTCTGGGCCTACTACCGTTAGAATGCCTACCTTGCAGGCAGGCCCAGGCTGGTGTCTAAAAGCTGGATTAGAAGCTGGATTCTGCCAGGGTTGCAATCACACCAAAGACCCAGTAAGAGTAACTCAGTGAACCTAAACTGTTTGACTAATGTGGCTTATGCCTTCCCTCTAGGAGTGTGAAATTTGAAACATGTTAAACAGGGTGCTTACATAACCAGCCTCCAGTTAAAGCCCTGGGCATCGTCTCTAATGCTTTCCTTGGTGGACAACACTGGATGAATATATGTTGTCATAGTTCACTGCTGGAGGAATCAAATCATGGGAAAAGACTCTTTGAAGCTTGTGCCAGGGTTCTTTTGGACCTCACCCCATGCATGTGCCCTTCCCCTTTGCTGCCTTTGTTTTATATCCTTTCACTCTAGCACGTCATAGCTATGAATATGATTGTATGCTGAATCTTAACATAGCACCAAACCTGAAGACAGTCCGAGAGCCACTCAACACAGAGTACATGGGTGATCTTTTGTATTTTCCATTAAGCTATAATCTGCTTATACCTCTTCTGTACATTAAAGTTTTTAAGGAAAAATTATTAAAATTGTGAAAAATACCAAGTGCCAGTAAGAATATGGAGCAACCAGAACTCTCAAAACTGTTGGTGGAAATATAAATTGGTTCAGCCACAGAGGAAAACTATTTGATGGTATTTACTAAACAAAATCTATGTTAAGGGATTAGTTTTCTGGGGCTTAGTTTAGTGGTACAGTGAACACTTAGCATGTAAAAATCTCTGCGTTTATTCCCCAGCACTTGCTCTTTCTCCCAAAAGAGAAGTTAATCATTGAGATAAGGGAAAATGTCTAGAAGAGAGCAGAAAGATGCTGGCAAAGCTCCATTTTTTTTTTTTTTTTGCAGTGCTCAGGATCAAACTCAGGGCCTTGTGCATACCAGTTAAGTACACTCTACCACGGAGCTACCTCCACAGCTCCAACGGTCCATGTTTTTTGATATGGGTGCTGATATTCTGAGTGTGTTCAGTTTGTAAAAATCTGTTATACACTACGTGTTTTGCATGTATATTTATTTCCTTTTTGGTTTTGGCAGAACTGGGGTTTGAACTCAGGGCCCTTTATTTGTGAGGCAGGCACTCTACAATTTGATCTACACCACCAGCCCTTTTTGTGTTATTTTGGAGACAGGGTCTTGCCTGATACCTGGGCTGGCCTGAATGATGATCCTTCTATTTGTGCTTCCCCAGGTAGCTGGTATGACAGGCACAAACCACTGTACCAAGTCACTGGCTAAGACAGGGTCTCCTGATCTCTGCCTCCCAAGTAGCTAAGCATGGGCCACCATGCCTGGCTTTATTTTCAATTACTTTTAATAATTCTTTAAAAATACTATCAATACCTTCTCTATTGATAGTCATATTCCCTTTGTATTCCAAAGTAATATATATGTCTTGCATAAAACTAGGAAAATTCAATAATTTATTTAAAAAGAGAACAAACCTCTTTGAAATCCCTTCCCTCAAGGTAATTTTGCTGCTGGTAACCTAGTTGCCTCCAAGGAGACAATGACAGAGGATAGGCAGCAGAACCAAAGAAAAACATGCTTTTATTTTTTTCCCTTTATAACTTTCAATACTAGCACTAACAGAAGTTCACATGAGCCACAAATGTAGTTAAAAAATTTCTAGGAACTATACTTAAAAGAGTAAAAAGCAACAGGTAAATTCAGTTTAATGTAGTTTATTTAACCAACCTAGTCAATATTTAATGTAATTTATTTAACCAATATAGTCAATCTATACTTTCAGTACATAATCAATATAAAATCAGTAATTAATAATGTACTTTACATTATCTTGGTCACCCTAAGTTCTCACATTTTTTAAATGTGTTTTACACTTACAGCCCATCTTGAATCAGACTAGCCATACCTCAAGTATTCTTCAACCACATGCTAGCATACTGCACAGTGCAATTCTACACTGAATTTTAAAAAAAAAGTAAACATACACTATATCCATGTTAAAAGTTCAAAAAGCATGCTATAATTTCAGTTACAACTTTCTCTTCTTTATACAATAACAAGTCCCAAGTGAGGGGAAAGAGTGACAACAGCCTAGAAATCACAAGACTTGTCTATAGCAGTCATGACAAAGATTAAATTTAGTCTTACCTCTTTATTTTCAGAGTTACTACTCAAGTCTTGTTTTAATACTCTAGTTTGAATTTTGGTCTCTCTAGATCTTGCTGGCCGCTGTACTCTTTGTGACATTATTTTCATCTTAGGATTACTGGAAGTTAGTGTATTCTTAGGCAAATCTTCAATCACTTTCACTAAAGGAGGAGGTGGCTAAAAGAAAAGAAGAAAAAAACCAAAACAAAACCAAAAAAACTTCCAGCCTATATTCTTGGAAAATACGCCAGTAAATATAAGATTTCCAAAATTTGCTTTAATAACATGCCTTAATATATATATATTTATTCTTCAGGAAAAAAGTTTAAGTAAATTAAGAATGTTTTCTGGTTGGCTATAAATCAAAGCAAATTTCTGCCAAGTACAAAAAAATACATAATTAACAACAGCAATAAATAGAATTTAAGAGCTGGCCTAAAATCATACAATGCCAACCAATTTTTCCACTTGCATGATAAAGTTAGCAGTATGGTGACAATCTACAGCAGAGAAGGCATGGTTAGATGTATGGTGAACAAGAATGTTGAGAGAAGCACCCCAATAGTCGCTAGGCTCAAGGGAAAGTCTTCTGAGAGAGGAAATACCCCATGACTTTTCTCTGCAAGCATGGGACCCCTGGCCTCTCTGCACATGGTTAAAGGTTATAAACTGCACAGCAACGGCTGGTAGTTCCTTACTACATCAACTGCTTAAGTTATAGTTCAGAGAGCAAAACTTAGAACCCAAACTCTGTTTTAGGGGGCCTGTCAAACAAGAAAACCAAGCAACCTCAATTTACTCAAGCTAAAATGACTCACTAGAATATTTTCTCGTTAAACAACATTCTTTTGAAATCAAAACATCTTCCTTATTCAAAGGAGATAAATAGATAATGCCACCCAGGCAGAGTTCTAAATACAATTAAAGCACTGACCACTTCTATTTTATGACTAAATTCTTTATCTATGGGATGGAATTAAAAGTGGACGACCTTAAATACTGCTAATCTTTAAAATTTCTGAATTGTCTTACCTACTTTAATCCATTTCTCTAAATTTTTACTAAAATTTCTATTCTGTATTTTCCCTGCTTGAGTCTTATCCTCAACCTAAAGTATAAGCTCCCAGAAGATACAGCCTGAGATGTAACCTGATTTGACATACTTTTTTTTCTTTTTGCTTTCTCTTTTTTTTGTTTGTTTTATTATTCATATGTGCATACAAGGCTTGGGTCATTTCTCCCCTCTGCTCCCACCCCCTCCCTTACCACCCACTCCGCCCCCTCCCTCTCCCCCCCACCCCCTCAATACCCAGCAGAAACTATTTTGCCCTTATCTCTAATTTTGTTGAAGAGAGAGTATAAGCAAAAATAGGAAGGAACAAGGGTTTTGCTGGTTGAGATAAGGATAGCTATACAGGGAGTTGACTCACATTAATTTCCTGTGCCTGTGTGTTACCTTCTAGGTTAATTCTTTTTGATCTAACCTTTTCTCTAGTTCCTGGTCCCCTTTTCCTATTGGCCCCAGTTGCTTTTAAGGTATCTGCTTTAGTTTCTCTGCGTTAAGGGCAACAAATGCCAGCTAATTTTTTAGGTGTCTTACCTATCCTCACCCCTCATTTGTGTGCTCTCGCTTTTATCATGTGCTCAAAGTCCAATCCCCTTGTTGTGTTTGCCCTTGATCTAATGTCCGCATATGAGGGAGAACATACGATTTTTGGTCTTTTGGGCCAGGCTAACCTCACTCAGCATGATGTTCTCCAATTCCCTCCCTTTACCAGCAAATGATAACATTTCATTCTTCTTCATAGCTGCATAAAATTCCATTGTGTATAGATACCACACTTTCTTGATCCATTCGTCAGTAGTGGGGCATCTTGGCTGTTTCTATAACTTGGCTATTGTGAATAGTGCCGCAATAAACATGGGTGTGCAGTTGCCTCTGGAGTAACCTGTATCACAGTCTTTTGGGTATATCCCCAAGAGTGGTATTGCTGGATCAAATGGTAGATCAATGTTTAGCTTTTTAAGTAGCCTCCAAATTTTTTTCCAGAGTGGTTGTACTAGTTTACATTCCCACCAACAGTGTAAGAGGGTTCCTTTTCCCCACATCCTCCCCAACACCTGTTGTTAGCAGTGTTGCTAATGATGGCTATTCTAACAGGGGTGAGGTGGAATCTTAGTGTGGTTTTAATTTGCATTTCCTTTATTGCTAGAGATGGTGAGCATTTTTTCATGTGTTTTTTGGCCATTTGAATTTCTTCTTTTGAGAAAGTTCTGTTTAGTTCACTTGCCCATTTCTTTATTGGTTCATTAGTTTTGGGACAATTTAGTTGTTTAAGTTCCCTATATATTCTGGTTATAGTCCTTTGTCTGATGTGTACCTGGCAAATATTTTCTCCCACTCTGTGGGTGTTCTCTTCAGTTTAGAGACCATTTCTTTTGATGAACAGAAGCTTTTCAGTTTTATGAGATCCCATTTATCTATGCTATCTCTTAATTGCTATGCTGCTGGGGTTTCATTGAGAAAGTTCTTACCTATACCTACTAACTCAAGAGTATTTCCTACTCTTTCCTGTATCGACTTTAGTTTGTGGTTTGATATTAAGATCCTTGATCCATTTTGAGTTAATATTAGTATAGGGTGATATACATGGATCTAGTTTCAGTTTTTCGCAGACTGCTAACCAGTTTTTGTTGAAGAGGCTGCTATTTCTCCATCGTATATTTTTAGTGCCTTTGTCAAAGATAAGTTGCTTATAGTTGTGTGGGTTCATATCTGGGTCCTCTATTCTGTTCCACTGGTCTTCATGTATGTTTTTGTGCCAGTACCATACTGTTTTTATCGTTATTGCTTTGTAATACAGTTTGAAGTCAGGTATCGTGATACCTCCTGCATTGTTCTTTTGACTGAGTATTGCCTTGGCTATTCGTGGCCTCTTGTGTTTCCATATAAATTTCACAGTAGATTTTTCAATCTCTTTAATGAATGTCATTGGAATTTTGATGGGAATTGCATTCAACATGTAGATTACTTTTGGGAGTATCGACATTTTTACTATGTTGATTCTACCAATCCATGAGCATGGGAGATCTCTCCACTTTCTATAGTCTTCCTCAATCTCTTTCTTCAGAAGTTTATAGTTTTCCTTGTAGAGGTCATTCACATCTTTTGTTAGGTTTATACCTAGGTATTTGATTTTTTTTGAGGCTATTGTAAATGGAATTGTTTTCATACATTCTTTTTCAGTTTGCTCATTGTTAGTATATAGAAATGCTAATGATTTTTCTATGTTGATTTTATATCCTGCTACCTTGCTATAGCTATTGATGATGTCTAGAAGCTTCTGAGTAGAGTTTTTTTGGGTCTTTAAGGTATAGGATCATGTCGTCTGCAAATAGGGATATTTTGACAGTTTCTTTAACCTATTTGTATTCCTTTTATTCCTTCTTCTTGCCTAATTGCTCTGGCTAGGAATTCCAATACTATGTTGAATAGGAGTGGAGATAGTGGGCATCCTTGTCTGGTTCCTGATTTTAGAGGGAATGGTTTCAGTTTTTCTCTGTTAAGTATAATCCTGGCTGTAGGTTTGTCATATATAGCTTTTATAATGTCGAAGTACTTTCCTTCTATTCCTAGTTTTCTAGAGCTTTTATGAAATGGTGTTGGATCTTATCAAAGGCTTTTTCTGCATCTATTGAGATGATCAAGTGGTTTTTGTCTTTGCTTCTGTTAATGTGGTTTATTACGTTTATTGATTTTCCTTTGTTGAACCACCCCTGCATCCCTGGGATGAAGCCTACTTGGTCGTGGTGAATGATCTTTTTGATGTGTTGTTGAATTCGGTTTGCATTATTTTGTTGAGGATTTTTGCGTCAATGTTCTTTAAGGAGATTGGCCTATAGTTCTCCTTTTTGGAGGTGTCTTTGCCTGGTTTTGGGATAAGTGTAATACTGGCTTCATAAAATGTGTTTAGCAGTTTTCCTTCCCTTTCTATTTCGTGGAACAGTTTAAGGAGGGTTGGTATCAGTTCTTCTTTAAAGGTCTGATAGAATTCAGCAGAGAATCCATCGGGTCCTGGACTTTTCTTTTTGGGGAGACTCTTGATTGCTGCTTCAATTTCATTTTGTGTTATAGGTCTATTCAGGTGATTAATTTCCTCTTGGTTCAGTGTTGGATAATCATATCCATCTAGAAATCTGTCCATTTCTTTAAGATTTTCAAATTTATTTGAATATAGGTTCTCAAAGTAGTCTCGGATGATTTCCTGGACTTCCATGGTGTTTGTTGTTATCTCCCCTTTTGCATTCCTGATTCTACTAATTTGGGTTTTTTCTCTCCTCATTTTAGTCAGGTTTGCCAGGGGTCTATTGATCTTGTTTATTTTTTCAAAGAACCAACTTTTTGTCTCATTAATTCTTTGTATGGTTTTTTTGGTTTCTATTTCATTGATTTCAGCTCTTATTTTTATTATTTCTCTCCTATTTGTTTTGGGATTTGCTTGTTCTTGTTTTTCTAGGAGTCTGAGATGTATCAGTAGCTCATTGATTTGGGATCTTTCAGTCTTTTTAATATATGCACTCATGGCTATAAACTTTCCTCTCAGGACTGCCTTAGCTGTGTCCCATAGGTTCCGGCAGGTTGTGTTTTCATTTTCATTGACTTCCAGGAACTTTTTAATTTCCTCTTTTATTTCATCGATGATCCATTCTTCATTAAGTAATGAGTTATTTAGTTTCCAGCTGTTTGCATGTTTTTTGTCTTTACTTTTGTTGTTGAGTTCTACTTTTACTGCATTGTGATCAGATAGTATGTACGGTATAATTTCTATTTTCTTATATTTGCTGAAGCTTGCTTTGTGCCCTAGGATATGATCTGTTTTGGAGAAGGTTCCATGGGCTGCTGAGAAGAATGTATATTGTGTAGAAGTTGGATGAAATGTTCTGTAGACATCAAGTAGGTCCATTTGATCTACTGTATATTTTAGATCTTGGATATCTTTATTGATTTTTTGTTTGGATGACCTATTGACATACTTTTCAACACAAAAGAATTCATTTACTTTGGGCTGGAGGTGTAGCTCAAGTGGTAGAGTGCCTGCCTAGAAAGTACACAAGCAATTGAGTTCAAACCCCAGTACTAGAAAAATTAAAAAAAAAAAGAACTCATTTACTTTATTAGCACAATTATCAGAAATCTCTAATGCAAAGGAAAACTTGGAAGAAATAGTACACGGGTATGTTAAGATTTATAGAGGGTAAGTAACTGACAGTTATGACACTGGAACAGCCATAAAGACATTGGATGGTGTGCCTTAAAATTTTAAAAAGATTATTTCTAGCTACTTGGGAGGTAGAGAGTGGGAGGATCGAAATTTGAGGTCAGCCTGGGCAAAAAGTTTGCAAGATCCCATCCCAACCAATGTCTGGGCATGGTAGCATGCACCTGTCATTTCAGCTACACAAGGAAGCACAGATAGGAGGACTGCAGTGCAGGCTGGCCCGAGCAGAAAGCAAGACCCTATCTCCAAAATACAACTCAAAAAAGGGATGGCAGGGTGGCTCAAGTATAACCTCCAGTAGCACACAAACACACACAAACACAGATTATTTCACATCTAAGCTAGCTTTTCTGTTTAGTGTGATCTCAATTTGCTCAACAGAGGAACTCACCAGTTTTTTTCAGATTTCTCCCTGGCTCTTCTTTTTTTTTTTTTTTAAAACCTGGTGATAACTAGGATTTGAACTCAGGGCCTTGCACTTGCTAGGCAGATGCTCTACCATTTGACTCATGTCTGCAGCCCTCTCCCTGAATCTTTTAAAAAAGGTCTAACTAACACCATAAAATTGACTGACAAGTCTAAAACACTCTCAGTAAGAACAGATGATATATTAATGACTTTAAGAAAATAATAGTGCTAAATATAACACATAAAAACAATATATATAATTATATATCACAAATAAATATAGAATCATATAAGCAAGAATGGCAGAGTATAATCCTATATTAGAGAAAATACCCACACATGCACAAATATGTATATAAATATATATATATATATATAGTTAGTTGATTCTTGTTATTTGCTGTAGTTTTATAGAATGACCTTAAACATTGCACACTGAACTAGTGAATACAGAATCCTGATTTGAGAGCAAATACAGTTAGGTTACTGGTAGCCTCTGGTCACAACATTTTTTTTCAACTAACTAATCAATACATAACCTTGCTTCATGTTTCTGTTTAAAGACACCTCACTTAACACATAGTGTTGATTTATTATCTTCAAACTCACAGTCAACAGTTGTATAACTCATGCCTAAGTAAGTTTATCTAACATGTATTTTCTTGGTAAGGTACAACATGGCCTTCTTGTTTAGAAACACCAGATAACACTTTAGCACTCAGCTTGGGGGTTGGTTCAAACAGTGAAATCACACACACACACACAAAGCCTCAAAGCACAAAAAGCATGGCACAAAAAAGACCATGAAAAGATAGTTATTTAAGAACAAAGTACTGCCTTATTCAACTTCATCTGGGGACAAGGGCACTGAGTGAGTCTGGACTTGGTGAAATTAGGCAAAAGGAAGGAAGCCACTAAGTAGCATTATTTAAGAAACGATAATGAAAGCATTATTTTAGAAAAATATTATGTAGAAGATGGATTGATCGCCAGGAGTAGGCAGTGAGGGCTCTGAGTTTGGAACATCTATTTAAATTACTGTTATTTAGGAATCATTAATGAGGACCAAAATAGAGCAGACAGGACATCTATAGATATTTCAAATTTAAGAAACTGTATGACTTAGTATTGACTAGATACAGGAAATGAAGGAATAGTAATAGTGCAAGAACGCCAAGGTTTCTAACCTACAAGATGGTAAGAATAAGTGAGAAAGGAATGAAGAAACTGGAAAAGATATCATGAGTGACATCTTGAATGGTATATAAATCTTAGGTTTAAGAGTATAAATAGTTTCCCTCCCTCAGCTTTAAAGCAATATTAAAATAAGGACATTTTCCCCATGAATTTAATTTCTACAAATTAAATCTGCAAGGTCTATCCCTATTCCCAATCTACTGACCAAAGGAGGGGAGGCTTTAAACTATTAATTCCATACTGAGGAGTTCCCCCCAAAAAGAAATAAAATCAATTTCCTTATGAAACTGATTTCATAAGGAGGGCATCTCAGAGATGTCCTTCAATGATATGGCAATTTAATAAAGGAACACAGGTAAGAAATCATGGTTGGAGATGTGGCCTTTGGAGTAAGAGCAACAAAATATATCAACAAAAATAGGCAAGTTCCAAGGAAGTTAGAAAATAGTAGAATAAAGATTTTATTCTTGATGATACAATGTCAAAATGCCTTTTAAAAATTGATATGGTTGCCTGAGATTAAGAAGTCCATTTAGTATAACCTAGTGGTCTCAATCAGAATGCAAATGACATTATTTCTCCTTAGCCCAGTGGACTTAATCTCTTATGAATCCTCTTACAATTCCTCATCTTGAATCTAATCCACCATTTAACTAATGTCTTATGTAAAGAGTAAGATGTTAAATACTCTTCCTCTTTATAGACTTTACAGTCTCGGTGGGAATTCCTCAACTCTTCCTTTGTAGCATGAAAGAAGACATAAATGATACATAAACAAGTAAGTGTGGCTGTGTTCCAATCAAACTTTATTGACCAGAATTATAAATGATGAGCCATGTTTGACCCATGAGCCCTACTTTACCAACCCCTAATTTTAACCATTCTCATTTCTAGGCTCAAGCCTGTCTGGAGCAACAACAGGCCTAACCTATCTATCTGTCTATGTATCTATCTATCTATCTTTCTATCTATCTATGTGTGCATACCAGCTGCATAATATATATATATAAATATATACCAGTTGCATCATAAAGAAATGTATATATGTTCATATGCTCATTCAAAATTGAAAGTTTAATTTAAGCAGTGTTGCTCAAATGGTACTAAATACTTAACTTTCAGGTTATCAACCATTTTGATATTTGCTGTCTACAGTAGTAAATCTGTTTACTTCTTGTATATCTGGCAGGTTTCAGGAATCCTACTTTGAGATGTCTGTGGGTTTTTTCATTTTTTAGTGGTACTGGGGCTTGAACTCAGGGCCTCATACATGTTAGACAAGTGTTCTATCACTTGAGTCATGCCTTCCCCAGTCCATCTAGGATTTTTAAAATGCCTTTATGTAATAAAATTTGTATTCAAGTGTGAAATTACAATATTATTACAGGTTAAATGTTTCCTAAAAACACTGATGTTTTGTTGTTAACATACCTTATTTATTTCTTGTGTTAAAGCTTGAACTGAATATATGTTTAGACTTCCATTTTCCATAATAGACGCAATGTACCGTCCATGTGGGCTAATTACTGATGAGCTAATTCCTTCATCAAGGCTCCCAATTTCAAAGAGAAGTTTACAGGTCTGTATATTGACAAATCTCATAATACCATCTTGACTTAGCACTCCAAGAACCTAAGAAAGAAACAATGAGTTCTTAAAACATTTCAAAGTTGAATGTTTAAAAGTCAAACTACACACATATTTACTGCTTGTGTATAAATATATGCAATTTGTCATATATGTACAAGTATATACACTTGTATAACATATACATACATACGTATACATGTATGTAAATTTTTTGAGGGCAGCTGGAGGAGATGCTACTGTCAGCGAGCCATTACCTATCTAAAACTCACTGATTATGACTCATGCTGATCTGGCCCAGGTGAGTGGGGCTCTAACCACAAACAGTAAGAAATGCATCCTGGAGAACCAAGAAAAGGTGATCTAAAACTCTTCCATTCCCCAGGCAGGCTATGTCCACTGATGACATATGCAGGGGATAGATACGACTGAACAGTCCCTAATCTTTACCTCCATACTGGCTGCCAGAAGCAAGGAGGTTGGAGAGTTTGTCATCTTTCTCCCTGCTGCATACTCAAACCAGACTCCTGGTGGGGCTTCCCATTCTCGGCTTGTCTTCAGCTACCGTAACTGACATTTGGGGAGTGGAGAGAGATTGTGGGTTGCAAGGGTTAGTAGAGTAGGTGGGAAGCTAATCTTTTAAGGGAAAATAATTTAAATTTTAGCTCATATAATTTCAAAATTTAAAAATGTATAATAAAAAAGTTTAAGCAAATAAACTTCTGCTTCCCAGTGCCAGCGGCCATAAGAAGTGCTTGTTATACAAAAGGCAGTTTGGAGGTGACAATGTAAACAGCTCTCCTGTTGGTTGGCTTGTAGGGAACAAATCCCTCATTTACAGTGGATGCAACCCTTCTGGCAAGATCCTAGCCAAATTACCTTAATGCTACTATTTCAACTCTTGGGTTTATCCTACTAATAGGATATGAAAATGGTATTTGCAAAACACCGGGCTGGTGGAATAGCTCAGGTGGTACAGCACCTGCCCAGCAAGCGTGAGGCCCTGATTTAAAATCCCAGCACTACCAAAAGAAGAAGAAGAAAAGAAAAAGCTATTCAGCACAGCATATTAATTACAATAAAAAAAGGACTCAAAATAGGATTAAGAACCTAATAACAAAGAGCCAGTTTAAAAAAAAAAAACAAAAACTCTATGCTGCTGTAAGAAAGAAACTTTATACTAACATAGAATAATCTCCAAATTAAGTCAACAGAAAAGGTTAAAGCTGTATGAAAAGAGAGAAAAACATATTACATGTTTATAAATATATATGTATAAAATATATGGTAAAATAATAACCATAAAAAAAAACAGTGGTTATAGAAGAGGGGGTCAATAACCAGAGATGGATGAGACTTAGCACTGCCTGCTCCTTTTTAAGTTTTATTTTTTTAACCAGGTGAATGTATAACTACTCACAAAACTTAAAGTAAAATAGATGTACACATATGCACACATAGTGTATGTATATTTAATACATGAAAAATGTATTTAGTTTATTATAGTATGAGATCCATGGCAATCAATTTAAATAAGAAAGTAATTATTTGTCAATAATACAAAGAACATAAGATTTTTAAATGTTTTTCAATTTTAGACTCTTTTTTTTGTGATGGTGGGGATTGAACCCAGCCCTGCTCATGCTAGCCAAGCGCTTTACCCCTGAGCTACATCCGCACCCTCAATTCTAGACTTTTCACAAAAGTAGTAAGCCTGCTATTTCAGATTCTTGTCAGTCATGGTATAAGTTAAAGGTGAGAGCTCATATAGTTCTGAAGTCAATGTGATCTTTCTCAAAAAGTACAATGTCCTACACTACTGTTACTAACCTGATTAGAACCAGCATCAAAACTATCAGGGAGAAATTCCAGATGGCGAATAGCTCGTACTTTAGTAGGCATCTGGATAATTCTGAAGAGCTGTTTTGCTTCCAAGCACCACAAATGCAGATGATTTGATTTGCCTCCAGCAGCTAGGATTCGTCCATCTCTGTATCACAAAAAGGTGAGAAAGCAAGACAAATTGAATTGTTTACAGCAGCACTGTTCCACAGAACTGTGGTGGTAAAAATAATCTTTATCTATGCTGTCCAACACACCTTCCACTAGCCACACGTGATTATTGAGCAATTAAAGTGTGGCTAGAACTACTGAGAAAACTAATTTAAATAGTCTCATGTGGCCATATCAGGCTTATAGTGTACATAATTTTTACCTACTGCCTTAAGGTCTGAGCTTAACAAATACTTGATGGATGACTGATTAGGGGCTTTCTGAGTAACATATACATTTTATAAAGTAATCTCAGAGTCATTTACCACTATCCAGCTTTCCATATTTCACATACAACCACACAGAACTAGCAGTGCATTGTTACATGAAAAACCAAAAAAGTCAAACTTTCTTCCTGCTCAAAGAAAGCTACTTTACTTTTATAAGGTACAAAAATAATAAGTTAAGGGCTGAGAATGTAGATCAGTGATATAGCGTTTGCCAAGCATGCCCAAGGCCCTTTGTTCAATCTTCAGCACCACATACCACCCCCTCCGCCACACACACACAAAGAAGAATAAGTTGTACTGACTTGCAAGGTTGTTGCTTGTTAATTCCATAAGGTTTTGCCAGGGACAGAGTAGTTAACAAGTTAAATAAGAATGAATGAGTTGGGTAATCCTGTTCTTACAGGATTTTCAGTTTAGAGGAAGGCAAACAAACAAATGAACTATATCCCAGGTGGTGAGAAATTCTACACATAACCAGAAAAGGTGAGGAGAGCTGGCAAGGGAAGAAAATCAGCTACCTGGATGACATGAACGAGCCAATCAGGATGATTTGGAGGAAGAATTCTACAGTGGTTAGTAAAACTGTTGAGAAAGGGAAAGGTATGTATATAAGTAAAAGTAAGAAGCCATACTCAAGCCACACTCTGCTCAAGCAGATTAAGAGAGAGATAGGAAGAGAGATGAAGAGAGGAGGCTTAGGCCAGATGACGACAGAGGCCACAGGGGATAAGGTGGGAAGTGTGGATTTCACTCTATGTGTGGGTGGAAAGCTTTTGAAGGGAGTTAAATAGGAAAGTGACATGATTCAATTTAATGATTTGCAAAGGCCATTTTATCTGCTGTGCAGAGGCTGAGGTTAGGAAATAGGAACAAAAACAGGAAGGCCAAATAAGGAAACTATCATAACACCTGAAACAGACTAGGGTTGCTTGGTTTAGGGTAAAATCTTTGCCAATGGACAAAAAAATTGAACAATTTAATATTTGGTTTGGTAGAATTGATGGGCTCTACAGATCAGTTAGAGGAAAAGGGTGAGAAAGAAAAGAATTAATAACTATATTTCCAAGATCTTTCCACTAAAAAGGCTTAGAAACAATGATCAACCCAGTAGCAGCAAGTATCCCTAGCATCCAGATTAGTGTCTCAAAATATCATTTCCCACTACATTGACCCATATTCTTTAGAGAAATAGCTGATTCCAGGCTTGGCGCAGGAACTGTACAAGATAAACTTGGAATATCTAGCAATACCAGAATGCATAAAAGCTATCACAAGCAACTGAGGCAATATCAAAAAAATTCAAAGCAAACTTGAAGAGGATCACATAGGTCAAAGATATTCTCTAACTGGAATATCACTAAGACAACTAATTGCAATAGATTAATACTTTATAACTATGCTAAATCCATGAGTTTACAAAGATTAAAGAAAAAAATTTCAATGGCCACCTTTGAAAAATGCTAATAAAACAATTCATTACTTTGAAAACTGGTTTAAGAAAAAGGGGAAAATCAAGAATTTATCTTGCTTTTCCTTTACAAACTGTGTGCCAAAGTAAACAAAGAGCCTATGACAGAAAAGTTTGTTTCTATGCAACGTTTCTAATTTATAAGTGATGAAGGAATGAGAGAACTGTAACTAGTTAATATGTAAAGGAATGACAGAATTAAAATTAGTCATATAAGCAAAGAAGGAATGACAGAAATAGAATTAGTTAATAAGTGAAGAAGAAATGAATGAATTAGAATAGCACCACTGGGCTAACCTCTTATGCAATAGTGAATCTAGGCAATAATCATCAATGGCCATTAAAGTCACAAGAGAATCCGGACACCAGTGTCTCAGGCCTATAATGCTAGCTACTTGAAAGGCTGAGATCAGAAGGATTGGGGTCAGGCCAGCCTGAGCCAATCAATTAATCAATGAATCAAATTTATAAGATTCCATCTCAACAAAAAAAAAAGCTGGGCATAGTGATGTACACCTGTTAACCCCAGCTGCAGGAGGAAGCACACAATAGGATGAGCACAGTCTGAGCAAGCCTGGGCAAAAAGCAAGACCCCACTCCCACAATAACCAGAACCATAAAGGGCTGGAGGTGTGGTTCAAGCGGTAGAGCATTCACGTAGCAAGCATGAATCCCTGAGTTCAAACCCCAGTACTGTCCCCCCATCCCGCCAAAAAAAAAAAAAAAAAAAAAAAAAAAATCACAAAAGAAAGTTTCCTAGATTGTTCCTGATCAAAGTATACAAGTCACTTATATTTTCTTATTCTTTACCTAGATCCAGTTTTTAGGAAATTAAAAGTTAACCAGTGTACTTTTAGAAAACACAGACGACAGAGGATTACATAAAGAGAATACTACATGGACACAAAGAGAAAAATCCAGAATATAGAAAATTCTATTGGAGAAATGATCAGTTCTTTAACAAGAAGAAAATTAAAAGAGGGCGATATCAAGGGAAATATAATAGGTAAACATTGTTTTGTTCCTGATTTTAAAAAATCATTCATAAAAATTGTTTTATTAGGCAATCAGGGAAATTTTTACAATGACTTACTAAAAGAAATTCTTGTTAATTTTTAAAATAAGTGATTATGGTTATATTCTAAAAAGGGCCCTTATCTTTTAGATATGAATTGAAATTTATGGATGAAACAACATGCTTAAACTTTGCTCCAAAACAATACGGTAGAGAGATACATAGAGTCACAGATAAAAATAAGTGCAGCTGTTAGTTGATGATTATTGTAGCTGATAAGTACTTATGGCTTCATGTACTTTTCTATTTTTATGTATATTTGAAATTTTGCACAATGAAGAAAAATTAAAAATAAAACAACAGCAATAAAAATTTAGCTATACAGCCCACATCTAAAATCAACGGAAGCTTTTACATATATAACAAGATACTGAATAAAAATTTGTAATTTTTCACTAGAAATTAAAGTTTTTGAAAATCTCAGTGTCCTTGAAATGCACATTACCTGGTCACAGCAAACACTTTGTATAATATACTAGAGCTTTCAGGTGGAGCTGGCAATTGGTATTTACAAAAAAGAGTATCACATTCCCAGGCAAAGATGGAATTATCTTTAAAACAGCTGAGGATGGTATTACTTAAAGGTAGAAAGAAAACCTAAAGAGGATAGAAACACATCAGAGTCAGACCTTAAATTATACAAGTATCAATTTTTCAGTTTTTAAAATTATCTTTTCTTGTACAAGGGAAAAATACATTTGTAATATATTGGCATTTCACAAACTATAATGAACAGAAAATGATAAATCCCTCCAAATAAAAAACAGTTGACTATAATGACTAGGGAATTCACAAAATTCTAAGTAATAATTAAAAATTTTTCATCTTAAATTAAAAATTCAAGTGAAAATAAGACACCATTTTGAGAAAAAAATGTTTAAAATCTAATGAACATACATACATATACTAACACATAATCTGCTACATAATGATGTTTCATAAGACTTGTCTCATAGATTTATGGAGCTGAAAATTAGTATCATTGGCGACATGACAGCAGTTGTAGCACAACTCATTACTCAAGTGTTTGTGGTGACACTGGTGTACACAAACCTACTACACAGTCAGTTGTATAAGTAAGCACATACACTTATGGACAGAACCTAATACCTAATAATAATAAATGCCTATTTCTGGCTTATACATTTACTGTATTTTTTATTATTACTTTAGACTGTATTCCTCCTACTTTATTTTTACAAAGTATGCTGTTCTACATTGGCAGCAGGCTCGAACATATCCTGTTCACCTAGTTCTTGACTGCATCAAGACACCCTGTTGAGTAACCCGTATCGCTGTTTGTGTTAGTATGATGTTCACAACAGTGTAATCACCTAAAAATGCATTTCTTAGAATATATCCTTGTCATTCAGTGATACGTGACTTTATAATATAGACACTAGTAAATAATAACTACTGATGTTAAAAAACACTAAATGTTGGTGATAATATAGGGAAAGAACACAGTCATACTCTGCTACTGGGAATAAAAATTGGCTAAAGATCTTATATAACATTTCTCAACAGCCTTAAATTTTACTTCTGCTGAACTGGTAAATTTACTTCCAAGAGTTAGTCCTTTGGGAATAACTGGCAAAGTGTTTTAAGATAACTGTAAGCATTATTTATACGAGTAAAAAGTTGAACAGGCATCTGGACCTAGTGGTACATATCTGTAATCCCAGCATTTGGGAGGATAAGGCAGGAGATGAGGAGTTTGAGGCTAGCCTGTGATAGATAGTGAGTTCCAGACTCTCCTGGGTACATAGCAAGACCCTGTTAGCCAGGTGCCAGTGTCTCATGCCTGTAATCATAAACTACTCAGGAGGCAGAGATCAGGAGGATTGTGGTTCCAAGCTAGCCCCATGCAAATAGTTGTGAGACCCTATCTTGAAAATACCCATCACAAAACAAGGGCTGGCTGAGATGATCAAGTGGTAAGAGCACCTGCCTAGCAGGTATGAGGCCGGCCCTGAGTTCAAACCACAGTGCCATCAAAAAAACAAAGTTGAACATTTATATATGGTCATATTTTATTATAGATTCAGTTTATTTAAAGGACAACTGAGAGTTGAAATGCACTGACAGCAGAGTTGAAATATCTTTTTGTTCTATTTTCCACTTTTCTATTATTACATAAGCACTAAACAATGTTTTCTTTCTATACTACGAAATTTTCATTAAGGTTTGGGGATGTGGCCCAGTAGCAGAGTACCTGTCTAGTATGTGTGAGACCCTAGGTTCAATCTCTAGTAGCCTCCCACCGCCAAAAAAAACCAAAAAACAAAAAACTGAAATTGGGGCTGGCAGTATGACTCAAGTGGTAGAATGCCTGCCTCAAAAGTGCAAAGCCCTGAGTTTAAACCTTAGTACTACCAAAAAAAAAAAGAAAAAAACTGAAATTGACCAACATTTTCTTATAAAAGCTTCAAATATAATTCTGTGAATACAACTGCAAAAAACATACATATATATATATATATATATATATATATATATATATATATATATATAAGGAACCATGGAACATAATTGGTTAATTAAAATCACTTACTCAGGATTAATGCCAGTAAAACAAAAAAGAAAAGGTGAATAAATTAAGTAAGATACTGACAGCTGATAAAATTCAGCTCCTCACTTCTGTTTAGTTCACTTTACCAAAGAATCTCTGGTAGACCTTTTGCAAACACATTCACTATGTTAGGAAGATTTGTAATATAAAAATCTTACAGAAAGAATTTGCATGAATACATTATAATATATAATGAGCACATTAAGACACTTTAAAAACTGATGCCAAAAAGTGACTTAAGAAAATTCTTATTATAATTAGCAGTCATTTTTTTTCCTGAAAAATAAAGTTTAGTCCTACTGGGAGAAGCAAAAGCTTAAAAGTTAATGAGCATCACTGCTATTTTAGGGGACTAGCTGTGATAGATTGTTGCCTGCATGATTATTCATTACTAGATTTGTGATTTTAATTGCCAGATTTTAATGATTATAAAATTGTTCCTAATGAAACATGTCATTATTATTTAGATAGTGTCACCTCTTGACAACATAAAATACTTAGGAAAACCTTCAAAAACATTAATAAAATTTACTTTTAGGGATTGAGTTCAAGGATGGGGCCACATTTTTTCCTAGTAAAATGTGAAAATCCTAAACTTTCTGTATTAGTTCATTTTCTGTTGCCCTAACAAAATATGACGGTAGGTAATTTATAATTTATAATGAAAAGATTTATTTAGCGCATAGTGCTAGAGGTCAAAGAGCAGTGTCTGCTTCTGCTAGGCTGTGGTGAAAGCCTCCTGGCTATATTACTCCATGGCATCATGGAGGGAGTGTATGGGAACAGGAAGGATATATGGTGAGACATGAAAGCAGAGGGATTCAGGGACAAGGCTCCTTCACTCTTTTTTTTTTTTTTAATCTTTCCTCCCTTCACACAGGCTCCCAGAGAACAATTTCAATCCTCAATGACCTTCTACTAGGCCCCACCTCTTAAAGGTTCTGCTACCTCCCAACACTGTCACACCGAGGACCAAGCTTCCGGCACATGCACGTTTGGGAGACAACCTCAAACCATATTCAAGTCAACACTTTCTAGTTCTGTTTTGAGAGGTATGTGAGCTCTTATCAAAGTTTAAATAGTTCAAGATAGTAATATTAGCAAGTTAAGGCCAAATGTATAATTTAGCTAGTGCCCACTCTACAGAAATTGCAACATTCTTTATGAAATATTTTCTAATATCCATCACAAAGCCTTTTCCCATACATATTGAACCATATACCATAATCACAAATCTCAGGATTTATTCCAAAATCACTAACTGAAGAAGTGAGTATCTTACCACTAAGCATCAATAATCAAAATTTACTAATTTGAAGAGGTATAGCTAGTTTACCTGAGAAAACAGTATGATGTAATGGAACTGTTTTTCAGTAAGGTTGGATGCAAACTGCAACTATTTTAAAACTATGTGACATTGGATAAGATACTTAATGTTTATGAACTTCAGTTTTCTTCCTTGTAAAAAGGGGAAAATCACAGTATATACATTTTAGGATTACTTAAGTTTAAAAAGAACTACATAAAGTCCTAGCTGCAGCAGGACAAGTGGTGAATGTCAATAATTCCAGCACTTGGAAGGCTGGGGTAGAGGATCATGAGGCATTACTACTATTACTATATACAAAAATCAGTGGAAAGAAGATAAGAGTGGTAGTTTCTTTAAAAATATTTGAAATCAAAGATCCATAATCCCTTATCTGAAACTCTTAGGACCAGATATGTTTCAGAATTCAGTTATTTCCAATTTTAGAAAGATATTATAACATGACATAGTCCATAATATTATATGAGCCAGGGCAACAACTCATATGCAAATATGTTAATATTTTAGCCTCATATCAATTCAATTAAGATTATTTTGCCAGATCTAAGGTAAGATCATATCTGGCAACTAACTGAGTTATTTAGAGACTTCTGGGATTTTGAATTGTTAGTAAAGGATTGTATAATTATATGATTCAGTTTTTTCAAAAGAAGAATATACCATTACCATCTGTAGCTTTTAAAAATCATGTCTCATTACACTCTCATACTAGAGCTCAATAATAACAACAGAAATAACAGCAACTACAATTTTACTAAGTACTTACTATAACCAGAACTGAGCTAAATTCTTTGCATAGATTATCCAAGTTAAACAACAATAATGAAATAGTAACACCAATCTAGAAGGTGGCATTTTCCAGGACAACTGGCCTGCTCTTCCAGGAAAAAAGTAGGACACTGTTTTAGATTATAAGTGCCATCTTTAAGTTTCACAGAAAAAGACCCAAAAAAAGTCTCTTCAAGGTTCTCATGTCTCATCCAAATAAACAGATAAGCAGAGGTTCTATTTAAACTACAGAATCAGAACCTTAAAAATAGTTTTAAGTCCAGTGTAGTGATACACACTCGTACACCCAACTACTCAGGAAGTGGAGGCAGAAGGATCACGAGTTTGAGACTCTTTTCTTTTTTTGGTGGTTCCAGTGTTTGGGCTCAGTGCTTCATTGATTCTTGCTAGGCAGACACTCTAATGCTTGAGCCATACCTCCAGCCCAAAATTAGTGAAACCCTACCATAGGACAAACACCCAAAAAACAAAAAACAAAGGCTGGGAGTATGGCTCAAGGGCTACAGTGCTTGCCTAGCATGAACAACACCCTGGGTACAATCCCCAGAACTACAAAAGAAAAAAAAAAAGTTTTAGTAAAAATTTGATAAGAATTAAAAGTTTTAGGGCTGGTGGAGTGGTTCAAGTGGTAGAGCATCTGCTTAGTAAGCCTAGCAGCCATGAGGCCCTAAGTTTAAGTCCCAGTACTACCAAAAAGAAAAAAACAAAACCACCAGAATTTTACTTTAAGATTGGGTTACATTTATTTCTCATTTTCAACATTGTAAGCCAGAATTGGTAGCCATAGGACCTCCCCACTCCCAACCACCCCACAAATTTTGCATAGCCAAGGAACAAAGAATGTTTACATTTTTAAATGGTTACATTTTAAATGGTTATGTAATCTTGTTCTTGGCCTGTAAAGCCAAAAATATTATTTCCTCCTTCAAGAAAGACTTTGCTGGCAATTTATAGACTATGGTGTTCTATTATTTTGAAACAACACATTCTCAGGAGGCAGAGATCAGGAAGACTGCAGCTAGAGGCCAGCCCAGGCAAATAGTTCTCAAGACCCTACTTTCAAAATACCCAACACAAAAAAGAGCTACTGGAGTGGCTCAAGTGGTAGAGCGCCTGCCTAGCAAGAATGAGGACCTGAGTTCAAGCCTCAGTGATGCAAAAATATATATACGGTATATATGCATATATCACATTACACTACACATACATTTTCTATACTTAACTTTATTCTCATACTCCTAATATTTGGAGTCATGCATTTTTAAAAATTAAAACGTCTAAATTTCCAAGCAAGGTAAACATTTGCTACTACCCAGTGTATACAATTTTAATTTCATGGTAAAAAGAACAGATGGGTTTTGTGTACATAACACGGTTTCCATTGTGGGTTCAACTCCCAATGCTCTCTTCTTTGGAATTTAAAATTTAACTGCTAAAGTAATTAAAGAAGAAAAGACCTACTAAGACATTTGGCCTAAATCCCTAATGAATAAGCTAACTCAACTTTTATCTTCTTTTTAATTAGTAAAGGCACATTAAAGAACTCTGAGATTTGTAGGGAGACTACAAAATAAGTTTTCACTTGACATGCATTACTAGCTGCTCATGTTAATAACCAAGAAGTTGAAAGCAATATTGCACATATATCACAAAGTAATTAATCACACTGGAGACTCAGGTAGCTTCTGAAAATAGTGTTTAGGTAATTAAAGACAAAGTTAAATCCTAAAAGCAAAAGAAATGGATTTGTTTAAAAGGTGGTCTATTTAAACAATGAAATACTAATCAGCAATAAAAAGGAATAAACTTGTTATATACGACATAGTCAAATATCAAAAAAGCCTTACATACACTATTGTTAAATAATTCAAATTATAAGAAATTTTAGAATTGGCAAAACCAAACTATTGTGGGAAAATATCAGACTAGTACTTACCCAAGAAGGGGATGTGATGGAAATTTCTGAGGTTAAGGTAATGATAGGTCAGCCCCAGTTATAGAAGAGTAGGCCTTTGTGAAACTTAAATAAATATTTAAGACTTATGCATTTTATACATAAATCTTATATCAACAAATAATTACCATAGTCAATTAAGTGCAGGCTTAAGTATTTAAGGGGAAGTATGCCCATGTCTGCCATTTTACTTTAAAACACACAAATTAATGAACAGTGGGGCAGAAAAACAAATAAATTTTTAAATTTATTTACAGTAAAGATAGGTATAATAATATATTATAATGGTAGGCTCTACATGGTGGGTGTATATATATATATATGTGTTCATTGTGAAATTACACATAGGCTGTATGTTTGAAAATGGGGTTGGAGTAAAAATTAAGACAAAATCACAAAAACTATCACCTTCTGAGAGTTGAAATAGCTAAAATAATTAAGAAAGAAAAAAAAATGCTGAGTTCATTATAAACTATTGTCACAGACAACATAATCATGTCAGTCACATTGCTTTGTCTGTTCCTAAGTTAAAAGACCATAGCTATGTGACACAAAATGAATCATTACTATTCTATTATCTCTAAATTCTGCTGACCACGAAACTAGACCAAAGAGCTGGCGGAAAGGCTCAAGTGGTAAGAGCGCCAGCCTAGCAAGGGGGAGGCTCTGAATTCAAACCCCAGTGCTGCCAAAAGAAAAGAAAAGAAACTAGACCAAGACATACAACAAGCCAAGGTACCTCCCCCAACACTGACCTTCTGTATGCCCACAGACTGGCGAATATTCAGCTTTCTTTTCCTCTGAAAGGTATCCAAGTCCCATAGTTGTGCTGTATCAGAAGAAGTAGTGATGGCATATCTCCCAGATGCATGCACAGAAATTGAAAATACTGATGATTCATGTCCTCTCATCCAGCTAACTAGCTCCTTGGTGACTGTGGTAAAAGTAAAATGGTTGTACAAGTAAAGCACTAATCATCTCTATCTAACACTGTACATAAACACTAAGCATGAACTGATTCAACTCTTTTGAGCTATAATCCAGTACCTGGGAGACTGAGGCAGGAGTATCATGACTTGGAGGCCAGCCCGGGCTATATAATGAGATTATCTAAAAAATAAAACACTGAGGTAGAGAAAACACAGAGAGAGTAGAGAAAACACTGACAGAGAAAACACCAAAACTACTCATGGTAACTATCAATGGGGAATAAAATTAAAGATGGTTTTTATTTTATCCTCACACTCTTCTGTATGTTTCCAAGTTTCCTACAGTATATTTTACTTTTTTGATTAGAATTTTTCCCCCAAAAAGATGGAACTGAGAAGTCAGCAAGCAAGGTATAAATCTGGGAAGCACTAAGATATAAAGCAGGTCAAAACTGAAGACAGAAGAACAAATTTTTTAGGGAAATAGTGGTGGTTTCCAAACACCAGTCAAAAGTCTGTAGACTTAGATCTACCAGATTAGTTCCTAATTATTTTTCATTGAGCTTTTAAATTTAGTATTATGTTGAAAAAATATATGTTTTTTGTTTTATGAATGAAATTATATTGCTTTCCAATGTCAGAAGTCTCAGCAGTGCGGGGAGCACAAGAGTCAGAACTCATCAATGGGTACTGTGAGGAAGCAGGATTTGTCAGAGAAGAGAAGGAAAAAAGGAAGTAGTTGGGGAGTTAGGTGGTGAAGACAGCATCCAAAGCAGCAGCTTTCTAGGGGGCAGCAGTTCAGTGAGATATGGAACTAGGAATAGAGGAGAACTGTGGAATCTAAGGAAAATACCCATACATGAATATAAAGACTTAGTTTTTTTAGAATTTTTGTCACAGCAATGTTGTAATACCAGAAACTGGAAATAGTTTAGAAGTCCAAAAATAAGTAGTAGGACAAATAACTATGGTAACAGTCAACATCTATTTAGTGGGATATCAGGTATTAATCTAAAATAGGTTATATAATGGGGGGGAGGGGGCAGTACTGGAGTTTGAACTCAGGATCTCATGCTTGCTGGGCAGGTACTCTACCACTTGAGCCATGCATCCAGCCCCCTATGAATTTTTTAATGGTGTAAAATGATTCAATGGAATAACATAGATAGGGTTAGTTACATATTTGTTAAGATATGAGAGAGCCCTGTCATAAAAACACTTGACTATGTCTCTGGGTATACCAAATGACTACTTGTCCTTCTTTATGTCTATAGAATGCAGGACAGTGATTACTAGCAGGGATTCAAGTCTGGAATTCTGGTTCCACTGCTTACAGTCTTTGGGATGTTGGTCAAGTTACCTCAGTGCCTCAGTTTCCTCATCTGTAAAATGGTGATAAGAATATCCATCTCAGTGGGTTATTATGATTAAAATCAACTATATGGGCTCAGGGCATGGCTAAAGAGTGATGGCCTAGCAAGCATGAGGCCCTGAGTTCAAACCCCAATACTGTACACACACAAAAAAAAGTGTATCTGAGCCAAGCATAGTGGGACACAGCTGTAATTCCAGCGCTGTAATCTCAGAGAGGTGGAAGCAGGAGAATTGAGAGTTTGAAGCTAGCCTAGGCTACATCACAAGTTCCAGGTCAGCCTGGGTTATAAGACCCTATCTCAACAAACAAAGAAACAAAAAAGTATACCACATAGTAAGGAATTTGGCTCCTGGGAGGTAATCTCTAAATCTCTGGAATTCCTCATGTGACAGGAGCACCTTTATCTTCACTGTGGGTCCTTAGGCACACAGAGATGGTTTACGTTAAGAAGACTCGGTGGGGCCTGGCCTTTCCAGAAAGACCAACAATGCTATTAGGTTTACCAGCCCAACCTCTGAGGAGGAAAGAAGAGCTGTAAACTGAATTCAACCACATGGGTAATATTCAATCCAATCGTTTATGTCATGGAGCTTCAATAAAAACTCTTGACACCAAAGACTGAGTGATCTAAGTCTGCAGTATTTGATGAGAATGTCAATGCTGAGAGGGTCCCCGAGGACAAAGGAAACCTTTTTTTTAGAAGCTTTCCAGATTCCACCCTATGCATTTCTTCCTTTGGCTGACTCTAATTTATATCCTTCTTCTATATTAATCTGTAATCATACATATAATACTTTCCTGAATTGTGAGTTTTCTAGTGAATTACTGAACCTGAAGGTAGCTGGGAATCCTAACCTGGTAGCTGGCCAATCTGAAGTGAGGATGGTCCTTGGACCACCAACCTTGTAGCTACAGCTGAAATAAAGGCAGTCTTATAGGGACTGATGCCTCAAACTGTACAGATCTGTAAACTCCTTGTAGTACTTAGTCTATATTTTATCTTCAAAAGACAAAAGGAGGGCTGAAGGCTTGGCTCAAGTGGTAGACAAGGCCCTGAGGTTGAACCCCAGTACTGACAAAAAAAGAAAGAAAGAAAAAAATTCAAAAGACAAATAGGAGGATTTCTTACCTGTATCAAAACATTTAATGGAATAATCTGCCAATGCCACAAGGAATTCAGACTTCCTTCGAAGATTAAAGGCTAGAGCTGTGCAAGCTTGTGCTGTTCGCTGAACAAGATTAAACCTATTGAGAAATGACTACATCAGTATCAGAAATTGTGCCAATGATCATAAACTTGAATTGATCAGAAAAATGAGCTACCATTTTGATAAGACAAAGACAGATTATAAAAGATCCTCTGAACCACAGTAAAGCGACAAGACTTTACTTCTACAAAATAGAACACCACTGTAAACTTTCAGCTTAGAAGAATCATGACCAGGCATGTTTTTTAGGAAGATTCTGGCAGCAAAGGCAAATGGAAGGGTAAGGAAGGAGGTTACTAAGAAAGTTAACAGAATCTCAACCAGAGATATAAGCACGTAATAGAAAGAACAAACAGGAGAGGTTTCAAAAGTTAAGAGGTGAAGGACTTTAATTTAAATAAGGGTAAAGAGGGACCAATCAGGAATTTCTCACGTGTAAAATGAAGAACAGGAATCTTATGAGGTTGTTGTGATTAAATAATATACGTAGAGCACTTTGGCACATATCTAGAGTTTAATTTACAAAAAAAAAAAAAAAACCCTAGGCTTTTCAACTTAGGCAAAAGAACAAGCTTGAGGGTAGGAAATACACTATGCCCCATTTTAAACATGTTTAAGTTTAAGGCCCTTGTAACACATTTAGACCCATGATGTCCAAAAGAAATGTAACATGGGCCACATGTATCATTTAAAATATTTTAGAAGCTGCATTTAAAAAGTGAAAATAAACAGATAAAATTCATCTTAATAACAAATCTTATTAACTTGGTATGTTATCTAAGTTATCATTTCAATATTTAATCAAATTTTACATTTTTTTCATACTAAGCCTTCAAAATCCAAGGTGTATTTTAGATATTTACAACAGCTCAGTTTGGACTAGCCTCCTTTCAAGGGCTCAAGAGCCACAAGTAGCTAGTGGTTATCAGAAAGCTCAACACAGCTGGGTGTAGTGGCTCACACCTGTAATATTAGCTACTTGAGTGACTAAGATCAGGAGGATCCTGGTTCAAGGACAGCTTGGGCAAACAGTTTGTGGACCCACCTCCTCCAGATCAGGAGGTTAGTAAATAACCAGGACTGGAGGTGTGGCTCAAGTAGTAGAGAGCCTGCTTCACAAGTGCAAAGCACTGAGTTCAAACCCAATCCCACCAAAAAGAAAAAGAAAGCAGCTCAACACAGAGAAATTCTAGTAGATAGATCTGAGTCAAAATGGCGCTTTAGCAAGTCTTGGTGTTGATGAGATTATCAAAGAGAGCACCTGAGATATAGAAGGACATATAGAAGTCAGCAAAATGAGGGACAAAATAATGAGGAAGGGAGAAAAATTAGCAGAGTTGTGCCATGAAGCGAAAGGAAAAAAAAAAAAAATCAGGGAGGGGGAAGACAGTAGTTAGTAATTTGAGGGAGCCCAGGGGAATAGGCTTTATCATCATGTCTGATTTAAGTTTCAGCTCTGCCACTTACTGCTCAGCTCGGCTCAGCTATGAATTCATACTGAAGAGTGACGGAATATGCCACCCCAAAATGTAATACTTTTGCATAAGCATTATTTTGCACTGAAAACAATCTAAAAGTAAATACAAGAAAAGTTCTTTGCCCCGCATCCCATTTACCTAAAAGTCTGAATAAATTTGCATAGTTACCAAGGGAATCCTCTATTAGGAAAGACAGAGGTTCTTTGGAGAACCAAAGCCAGCATGTATTCTGGGACATGCATTTTATCATGTACTCAAACTAAGCCCTTGAACTCCCCTTTAAAAACTGGACATTTTCTCTCAGAAGTGGGATGACAGCGCTTTGAGAGGCTGACTCTCTGTCCTCCTCTTCATCTGATGAATAATTAAACTTATTTCCTTTTCCTCAAAAAAAAAAAAAGACTTTAGACCCTCATCATCCTGGAGATGGTACCAGAGGAACCTATATGAAAAACTTACTTAGCCTTTATCTACCATTAGTTTTCCCATATATTTGCCTTCCCACAATTCACTGCCCCTAGAAAAGCAAGATCTTTTTCCTGTGTACTGTCACTTCTCTAAAAATGTGTTGTTCTTTGTTGCAAGATGTTGTATAAACCAAATCTAAACCAGTCACTTCTGAGTACTCCCACCATGTGATATACTGTGATACATGTTTGTAACTTGTTTGTTTTCCCTTACTATATCTGTCTTTTGCTTCAGGAGCCCCAGGTAAAAACTTAAGGGTAGAGGAAAATTTATTTTTTTGGATAGTGAAAAGGAAGAATGGTTAAGATAAGGAAGGAACTCCCCTGCACTCCACCATGATCCAAAGTCCTAGGAGAGGTTATAGAAGATAGGGATTAACATAAATTAAGATCACCTATTTATGAATGAGGTGATAAAAAAGATGTGAAAGGCTGAACTCACAGCAGATTTGAGGCCACAATGGGGGAGAAAGAAGGGAAGCTTGAGGCATCTGTTTTATCATGAATTAAGAGGCAGTCAGAATAAGTTCGGTGTCCAACACACAGAGGCAAAAAAATTGATAAAAGCTTTGCAATACTCAATGGGAAATGGGAAAAGTAAGTAACAGTAGCTAAGTAAACGAAGTGTTAAAAATCCCCTAAGGTGACGTTTATTATTCTGTAATGGAATCAATCAACAACCAGCTTTGTTCAACAATAGAGACAAAAGAGAGACAGCTGTATTAATTTAAAGCTGGGAAATGGCAGGGCAGGTTAAGAAGTCAAGAATTGGAGAATTGGGATCACTACTTTCCTGCTTTCTTCCTTCAGTACTTAAGACATTGTTTTTCAAGGTACCTGAAATATAGAACTTAAAGCTTTTGGAATGAAAAATGAATAGCAAGTACTAAATCAGTCAGTGAATCAGTAACTTGTTAAATAAGGTAAGTACCAAAAACATCTGCTTACCTGTTTCCATACAAGTCAAAAACGTAGATATTTCCTTGATGGTCCCCAGCAATTAAGCAATCACCTGAGCCATCAAAAGCCACATTCAAAAATCGCAAAACTTTTGGATAGTAATCAGAAGTATTGTGAATGATGTTCACTATAATTCTGTCAAAGTAAAAAACAAAACAAAACAAAGCAACTAAACATTAAATTTCCCATCAAGTTTTATTTTCTATATGGAAAATACAGCTTTTATAGGATACTTTTCCAATTTTGAAGGCTTTCTGCCTGCCAATCTTTCCCTCTTCTCTTGTGGCTATTCCTTCTCGCCCATAGAATCAATCTTACAAGGACTTCTGAAAACAGTTCAGAAAGTTATT
Organism: Castor canadensis; assembly: GCF_047511655.1. Classification (NCBI taxonomy): domain Eukaryota; kingdom Metazoa; phylum Chordata; class Mammalia; order Rodentia; family Castoridae; genus Castor; species Castor canadensis. The sequence goes on along the minus strand of NC_133388.1, from coordinate 181,582,374 downwards.
ACTTATAAAAGTAGCCACTGTTCACTTATTCATCAAATACTTGAAAACTTACTATGTGTCAGACAGTGAACAAACCAGGAGCTCAGAATAACTGATAGACATGATTCCTGCCTTCATGAAGGTTATATTTTAGTAAAGACAGACATTAAAAAAAAAAACTGGAAATGTAAACAATATTAATGAATTGTGATTAGGTGATAAACAATGAGTGTAAGATTTTGTTTCTGTGACATAAAATACCCCAAATTGAAGTATACATGAATGTTATTTTCATTTCCAGTAGGTCTGCCATAATACCCTGGCAGGTGTACTCCATAAGGACAGGGACCGGTGCTTGCTTGTTACTGTATCACAGCACCTGGTACACTTGACCTACAATACATACCAGGCACTCAAACTGTGTTTGCTGAATGAACAAATGCTATTCAAAAGGTTAAGGAAGTTTATTTTTCAATTATTATCCCATAGAAACATATGGAATGCTTTAAAAGCTCCCTAAGAATGAAAACATTCCAACCTCAGGTTTTAAACAGCTGATACATATATACAAATATATATACACAAACACACACACAATTTCAAGGAAAAACAATGGAAGAAAAAGAAAAACGTATACATAATGAAAAATGAACACATCCAAATAGTAGCGGTCATTTTCAGATAATAGGAGTATGGGTGATTTTTCCTCCTTCTTTCTACTTTCCTGTATTTTTATACATATTTGTTACTGATCACATACTACTTTATGGACAACCTTTATTAGTAATATATAGCTGTATTTGTCTTGTTACTGTTTTTTTTTTTGAGGATTGTGTCAAATATCTGCTTAAAAATACTTATGAAACTTGCAGCACAAAATGAGCATATTTTGGTTCCAGAGACTAGAACAATTCCAATACTTTATCACAACAACAGTATTTAGCTGGGTGCTGGTGGCTCATGTCTAGAGGCTGAGAATTGGAGGAATGCAGTCTGAGGCCAGCCTTGGCTAATAGTTCACAAGACCCCATCTCCAAAATAGCAAAAAATGGACTGGAGACCAGACGCCAGTAACTCATACCTGTAAGCCTGGCTACTCAGCAGACAGAGATCAGGAGGATCATGGTTGAAAGCTAGCCTGAACAAACAGTTCAGAAGACCCTATCTTTTTTTTTTTTTTTCATTTTTCTTTTATTATTCATATGTGCATACAAGGCTTGGTTCATTTCTCCCCCCTGCCCCCACCCCCTCCCTTACTACCCACTCCACCCCCTCCCGCTCCCCCCCTCAATACCCCGCAGAAACTATTTTGCCCTTATCTCTAATTTTGTTGAAGAGAGTGTATAAGCAATAATAGGAAGGAACAAGGGGTTTTGCTGGTTGAGATAAGGATAGCTATACAGGGCATTGACTCACATTGATTTCCTGTGCGTGGGTGTTACCTTCTAGGTTAATTCTTTTTGATCTAACCTTTTCTCTAGTTCCTGGTCCCCTTTTCCTATTGGACTCAGTTGCTTTAAGGTATCTGCTTTAGTTTCTCTGCATTAAGGGCAACAAATGCTAGCTAGTTTTTTAGGTGAGAAGAAGACCCTATCTTGAAAAAACCCATCACAAAGAGGGCTGGTGGAGTGGCTCAAGGTGTATGCCCTGAGTTCAAACCCCAGTACCATCAACAAAAAAGGATTGACTGGAAGTGTGGCTCAAGTAGCAGAGCTCCTACTTTGCAAGTGTGAAGCCTTCAGCTCAAAACTCCAGTTCCAATAAAAAAAAAACCCAAAGGAAAAAAAAAAAGTTTTGAATCATGAAAATTTAATAGTTTTGTGAAATTTTAAATTTTACTAATAGAAACATCAATCTTTCTCATTAAAATTTCATTACGTGAATTAAACACTTCCTTTAATGGCTGTAGATATAGTGCAATGATAAACACACTTGTCTAGTATGCACAAGGCCCTGAGGTTGAGTTGTCAGCAATACAAAAACATTCTTTTCTTCATTTTGTCTTAACACCTTCAAGAGAAAATTCTTACACTGCCTATTTTTATGTAGTTTTCTAGGAATTAAAATACAAAAAAATTAATGATCTGAAATAACATTGAAATATTTCCTGGCCAAAAGCAAATGACTTTTCGCTCCAGTGGTTTTTTTTTTTTTTCCCTAGAACATGTTTTAATTAAAAAATTAATCACTAGGAAATAAACAGATTGTATCCCACGATCTAGAAGAAACCACAATTGGCAGCTTTCTGTTCCTGATTTTTATATAAATCACATAGAAGTATTTTTTTTTTAAAGAGTAACTTCTTTTCAATTGCTGGTACTTTGCCTGACAACTATCAGATCTTTACCATAATAGCACCACCAAGTATACACTGAGCATCAAATATGCCTAGTATGATTGTCCCAGTTTCAAAAGTTGGAGGGTGCTGGTGGCTCATGCCTGTAATTCTAGCTACTGAGGAGGCAGAGATCAGGAGGATAGAGGTTCAAAACTAGCCTGAGCAAATAAGTTCACAAGACCCCATCTGGAAAATACCAAACACAAAAAGGGCTGGTGGAGTGGTTCAAGGTGTAATTCAAGTCCCAGTACCACAAAAAAAAAAAAAAAAACCAAAAACCAAAAACCAAAAAAACCCCAAAACAGGCCCAAAGTTACTTCCTTCAACTAAATCCTGACTTCACAGTGGGAAGCTCTGATCTCTCACAACACCTTATCATTAGTCTTAAGGAACAAACAGCTATTGTTTTAGTGTGAACAGGAATGCAATCTTGTGTGCATAGCTCGATACTTTTTAACAGTAAGAGAATTAGAAGGTTTAGAGAGGTAGGGTGCTATTTATTTATTGATTGATTGATACTGGGGTTTGAATGCAAGGCTTACACCTTGAGCTACTCCAATAGACCTTTTTGTTATGAAGATAATTGCCGAGATAGGGTCTTTCGAACTATTTACCCTGGGCTGGCTTCGAACTGCGATCCTCCTGATCTTTGCCTCCTGAGTAGCTAGGATTACAGGCGTGAGCCAACAGCGCTGGGCAAGTAGGGTGCTATTTATACAAACAGCATATTTGGGAATGAAAACCCTGAAGAATGGCCACTTTAGACAAAATTTTGTACTCAAAGGAGTTGATAAAAAGAATGGACAGGAATCAGAAGCCAAGTAAGTGGCTGGAGCAAGTTCTAACATCCAAAGCAGTGAACTGATTCCTCGAGGAGCAGCCAAACACCAACAAGAGGGCTGGCGGAGTGGCTCAAGCGGTAAGAGCACCTGCCTAGCAAGCGTCAGATCCTGAGTTCAAACACATGTCGCCAAAAAAAAAGGTTAAGAAAAATGAAAAAAAGACCAAAAAAAAAAATCACCAGAAATATGAACCCGAAGGATGAAGCGAAGCCCGAGACACCCCGGGAATCCGAAGCACTAAGATCACTGACATGCAGCACCAGGAATGGCACCACTGTGGGGCGTGGGCTCCCCTGAGGTCACACAGACGATGCTGACCCCCAAACAGGGCAGACAACCCGAACACGACGAAAAGCTGCGCGGGCCGCAGCAGCCGTTCTTCCCTGCTACCATCACAGGCCAGTGTGCAAAACGTCGGAAGCTAGTTTGGTCCCCTTGCTGTCCCCCAGTTCTCACATGGACACGTGGCACGTAGTAGGCGCTCAACAAACACTTGATGGGTGCAGGTGCGTCTTAATACACTCGTATTTAAGACAGATAAACTTCGACTTTGGGACAGGGTAAACTTGGATTTGGGGACAGGGTGGAAAGTGTACTGCTCACGCCTCCGCATCCCCTCCCCTCCCCTCCCCGAGTTCTCTTCCAGCTGCGACACCGGAGTATGTACTGAGCCGGGGTAGTACCCGGACTCTGTGACCGTCAATGCAAGCAGAGTCCTTGCACTCACCACCAACGCGAAGCCGCTCACATAAACCAGAGAACCTCCGGCTCCACGTCTGGTCCACTGCCCCGGACCAGAGCCGCCCCCAGAACCTGCGAACCGTGGTGTCCGAGCTACCAGCTCCCCCTTAAGTCGCACAACTCAGCGATGTCCGGCAGGGTCACAGCCAGCACGCGAATCCCACCGGGCCCCCGTCCAGACACTCCGACGCCCCTCCATGGACGCCGACCCGCCCCTGGCCCGCCACCACAGCCCGCGCGCTCCCGCCGCGGCCTTTACCCGTCCCGAGTGGCCGGGGATGGCTTGCGATGCCATATCTTGCCGCTTTCCTTGTTGCCCAGATCTGTGCTCTGCATGTCGGAACACACTCGCGACCTCCAAAGGCCCGGTAGGTAACCGTCCCGGCGACTTCCCAACAGGCCCGGCGCTCTAGACCCGGGAAATTCGAGCGCCAGTCGCAGCGTTCCTGGAGCCTGCGGACCGTACCAACCACGCGTGGGACCGCCCCTTTCTAATTACAACCAATCAGAAAGCGGATCCCTTCCAAGCTCCTCCCAAACTACCCCTCCGCGCCCTACAATGGAATCAACCAACGACCTTCTTTAGACTCCGCCCCTTTTCCAGAGCCGCTTGCTCTCCCCTCATCCCCCTCCCACTCCCCCGGCGCCCCAAAGCCTTTTGGGAATCGTAGTTTTCTGCAGACAGAGAGTCGGCATTTTGCCTCTGAAAGCCTAGTGGGGTATTTATGCTCCAACAGAGGCTACAAAAGTGATTTTGTCCTGTGGTCCCTGCATTCTGTTACAAATTGAGTTTAGAGATTAAGGGATTTATAAAGACAACTAATAGAAAGCAAAGAGAAAAGTACCTTCAGAACAGAAGGGAAGACTGGAGGCGTGGCTCAAGTGGTAGAGCACCTGCCTAGCAAGCACAAGACTCTGAGTTCAAACCCCAATACCGCCAAAGGCAAAGGGTGGGGGGGAGGGGTTCGTGGATGGTGGGGGAAGGAGTGGAAAATGAGACTAAATTATCCGACCTATGACACCTACTAAGCCTTTGGAAGGAGGAATGGTTAAAATATTTCATGAACAGAATTGACTTCATCATCCCTCTTCCTCAATATTAAAAACATCTCCACAATAGTCAACTTCTTCCTTCTCTTGTCTCTCCTCTTATCTCTTCTTTTCTAAAACCTTCATTGGCGCACCAGCAATCTTACCTCTTACTTGATTCAATTGTGTCTTTCTGCTTCTTACATTTTCCCCCCATTAGCAACAGTTGCAATATCAAAAAGAAGCTAGAAGCAGACCCAGAAACTACTCTTCCTTAAAGCCTTGGAAAGAAGCTGAGCAATGTTGTGCACACCTGTAATTTCATATCTTGGGAGACTGATGCAGGTCTCAAGTTTGTTTATCTTCCAAAACAAAAAGAATGACCACAGCCCTTAAGGAATTTAACATATCTTTTATATATTGTTGGATGCTAATTGTGTGAGTCATTGGTCAATACTGCCTGCCCCAAATCGACTGTTAATTCCATGAAGGCAAAATGCTTTCCAGAACCTAATATAGTGCCTGAAAAATAAAAAGAGGACAAAATAGACAGGCATGGTGGTACATGTCTGTAATCCCAGCACTTGAGAAGCTGACGCAGAAGGACTATGAAGGCAATGAGACTCTGGCTCAAAGAAACAAAACAAAACAAACAAAAAAAGGACAAGGACAAAATATGTTGAGTGGAAGAATTCACTTGTTTTGTATTTCCTAGCATCTAACACAGTGCCAGGCACATAGTAAACACTCCAAACATACTTATTGAATACTTGAGTTATTGTGTTATGGTTGGGTTTTTTTGTTTTGTTTTTTTTTTTCAGAAATGACCACTCTTATGCCCACAGATCCAAGTAAAAGCTTGAGGTCTTGGGATCCTCAGGGCAGTCACTCATCCTTGAGCCTTCCCATTCCTCCAGAGTGTACTTTCACTTCACTTTGCATTAATAAACCTGCTCCTGCTAAATCTCCTTTGTGTCCGTTCTTGAATTCTTTCTCTGACAAGACCAAGGACCTCTGGCCATGAGGCGGCATGGATCCAGTAACCTCTTGGTGAGTCAGCCAGCAGCATGGAGGAGAACCCTACTTGGGAGCAGATGGCTTTATCCTCCTTTGATTTCAGTTGGTCTCTCTCTAGCTCTGCTCTACTCTTTTGCTTGTCTCTTTTTCCTGAGATCCAAACTGAACTGCTGCACAGTGTGGACATGGGCCAAATACTTAAAGATCACTGGAATGCTTGCTACCTAAAGATGCCCATGTCGTGAACATGGGATGGCTGATGCTGATTCTTTTGATCAAAAGGGTGCAAGCATGTACTTACTCCAGCTGACACAAAATGGCGCCTCCTTATATCCCTGACGCAGTTGTACATGCCACAAACCCATTGATTTGTCCAGGTCAAAGGTTCACAATGTCCCTCAATTGGCTAAAAGACTTGGGGGATGGGTTAGGGCCTACAGTATGGTTGGGAATGGAGTCGTATAGGAATCCAGAAGAAGAAGCAAGGACCCTTGAAACATGCAAGTCACCTAAGATGGCGACCTGAGGAATTTTTAAGTAATCTAAGAAGGTAACAAATACTTTGATAGAAAAGATCATTTTTCTTACAATTTCCCCCTTCTTTTAGTTTAAATTTTCTTCAAACTCATTTAGGAGCTGTTGGTGCTCATGTTGCTGCATTTCTAATAGAAGCAAGTTACTTTGGTAGGGTGGGGGTAATTGGTGAGGGCTGTCTCAATTAACTGTTGCATTAGTCCTTGGACACAAGGAATTATGCAGCATCCACTAAAATTAAAACTCCAGCCTCTACGATCAAGGAGGTTAAGATTGAAGTCATCCAGCCCTCCCATCTCCCAAACCATTTTTCCATTAAGTCAGTGAAGGGATCATTTATACCTGAGTTTTCAGCTAGCTTGTTAGATAGGGTAGTTAATCCCTGTAAGGCCTTAGTACTAGTTCCTTTGGGGGCTGTATTATTTGGTATATATGTGCAACATGAAACTCCAATCATGACGCAACTCCTCCCTTTTCAGCCAACATCATGTCTAATGCTAGCCTGTTCTCCCAAGCCATCTGGCTAGTTGGTCCCAATTGCTCTGCTATTCCTTTGATGGCATCCCTGGTATAGTTAACAAACCTTTCCTGGTTATAATAAATATAATTAACTCAGTCGACATTTTTATTTATAGTGGACCACTAAAAGAGTACTGATTCAAACCCTGCTGCAATTTGGTTCCTGGCTTTGTATTCATCTGGCACTCCCCTAGGAGCCCCAATGGCATCAATGTAAATATGGGGATCAAAGGAGCCTCTGTGGTTGGCTGCAGTATCTATGTCTATGTCCTTTTTCTAAATGTGGTCCGGGATGGGGATCTAAATGCTAGGATGAAAGGGATTGAAACTGCACCAAAGCACAGGTGCCTTTCCAGTTACCTAGGAAAGTCTCAAGGAAAGGTCCTCTGCAGTATCACCAGACATCGGCTCTGCCAAGAGTGTGGACTGGTTTGTGAGGCTGTTGAAGGACCAGCTTTCACTGCATCCCGTCAGGTTTCCCACATCTGTCAATCATTCCCCCCTCTGATGAGACATGAGGTATAATTGATGTCTAGGGCAGGTGGCCTAATAGTCCTCAGAGGCTGACCAGCAGGACGTCTGAGCTCTGGGAACAGTAGTGATAGCATCTGGCAGGATTCATTACCCCAAGCCTTGGCATCCTGAAACAGAGTCAAATGCAATACGTTCCATCTGGGTCTGAGGACCATCCTAATGGAAACGGGACCACCTGAGACTCTGGTCTCCCAGTAGCACAAACACAGCAATTGTTCTTATTTAATGTGTGGACAGTATATTTTATCCATTCCATCCAGGCATTTGTATCCCTGTACCCGATTTCAATAGCCACAGTTTATCTTAGGTCCTTGACTTCTACTACAGTTACCTGAGTTCAATTGTTGCACAAACATGGAGGTAACGTTGGAGTGGAGGTAGAACTGGGTGTCATCTGGGAGCGGTTGGAAGCTAGACAGAGCTCAAAGGCACCTAAGGGGTCTGTCCCTGATACATCTTCCCCCAACCCATATCTACGAAATATGCATGGTTCTCGTGTCATACTCCAAGGGCTTTCTAAAACTAATCTAAGTGGGTTACATTGTTTATCTTTACAAGTAGGAGAGGGGTGTGTCTAAAACAGCTGTAATTTTGACTATAGTCTATTAAAAGACTGTCGATTATTTTGGATGGTGGAAATTGGAGTCTTACCAGTGTCTCGGGGTCTGGTCCAGCCCTGAGGATTGTCATGAAAGGGAGAAGTATATCCTTTCTACCCAGTGTTTTACCCCACATCTGTCCACTCTGGACAGACACCAGGCTTTCCTGTGGGTCCCCAGATGGGACACATACAAAAGGAGTAGCCTTAGAACTGGAGTTGGGATGTAAGGTCTCCACAAGGAAGAATCTGCCATGCATTGAATTCAACAGTTAAGGGAAAAGTACTCTGAGTTACATTAATAATAAACACACCACTCACAGATGAATGAATAACTTCACTATAGTCTTTTTAAGGTTACTCTGGTGTCTCCTGGATGTGAGAGCATGGTCCATTGTTCTTTCTGGTCTGGTGGGGGCACCTTCTTTACCCGTGTGTTATGAGTCCACCCTCTCTGCATGGTCTGGAAGGCTGTTTCCCTGTTTCCGTGGTCAGCAGGACCAGGAAGGGTCCTTCCCAAGCTGGCTCAAGCTTATTTTCTTTCCAGGTCTTGATCAGCACATGATCACTAAGCTGGTGTGGGTGAACAGGAAAGTCAAGTGGAGGAGCTTGTGCTAGCAACCCCTTTTTTCTAAGACAAAGTAAAGTAAAGGACAATCCAAGTATATAATTTTTGAGGAAATAGTCTTTTGTTTCAAAGGTAGGCACATCAGGAACAGAGGTAAGGTAAGAAGCCCATTAAGCATTTCATAAGAGAAGAGGCCAATGTCCTTCTGAGGGGGCCATCCTTATCCTGAGTACTGCTATGGGAAGGCATTTAATCTAAGGTAATCTGGTCTCTAAGATTTATTTAGTGGGCTGATTTTTAAGAGTCTGATTTAGAGCAAACAATTGGCAAGTGTGTGCTGACCAATTGTTAGGGAGTCAGCCTGATTTCTTTTATAGTCAAGGCCTACTCATTATGTCTTTTTCCCTCAATTACCTGAGAGGGTCAGCCACAAAGAAATGGAACCTGGTCTGGAAAGGAGTTTCCCTGAGGTCTGACCTTACTTTCATTTGGTATTCAATAATATCTAAACATTTATGTGTGGGGCTCCTCCTTCCTGCTTCCCCTTCTAAGAAAGTGGCTAGATTTAGGGCCTTATCAGTAGTTAAAGTCAGGTCATCCTTTTCTAGCAAGATAGCCTCATACTTTAGGATCCTGGAATCTGTCAGCCATCTACCCACCTTTTGGATTAAGATCATTCTGACTTAATGGTGAGTGCTAATAACTAGACTTCCCCTGAAGGTGATTTTTTCTACTTTCTTTGGTTAAAAGAGCTAAGCCACTATTGCCTGAAGGTACTCAGATCAACCTCAGGTGACAGGATCTAGGAATTTAGATAAGAAGGCCACAGGCTGACATTGACCCCCATATTTTTGGGTTAGCACCCCAAGGGCAACTCCCTTGTTTACATTTACAAAGAGGTGAAAAGGCTGTTCAAGAGAGGCAAGGCTAGCATTGGGGCTGTGGTAAGGGCTTGTTATAACTCAACTACTTGTTTTATCTCCTCAGGGATCCAAAGAAGTCAGAATGGTCTGGTCCCTTTTGGGTCAATTTGAAGTATAAAGATTTAGTTTTATGGGCATATGAGTCTATCCACAACCGGCAGTATCCCACTAAACCAAGGAACTTTCTCAATTCTTGTTTTAGTCCTGGGAGGGGAAGACCAGTGATTCCTTCTAATCTTTCTGGACCAATTCCTCGTTGGCCCTCACTGATCAAATGTCCCAGATATTTTACTTCACCCTCAGCAAATTGTAACTTATTCTTTGAAATATGAAGTCCCTGGCTTCCCAGGAAATTTATACAGCTAATGGTTGTGTTAATCACCTCCCCCTGATTATCCCCTCATTGTTAAATTCCTCAAGTCTCTTATATTTTCTCAGTGCCCTGGGGTGTTGTTATCTCATCAGGGATCTTGATTAGGAGACTTAACACCAGCCACCAGGACACTTTTTGGGGGGTGGGGGAGTGGGAATGAGGGGTGGCAGGGGGGATATGTTTGCACTCCCAGATAGCCATTGCCACTCTACAGATCATTCTTCCCCTGAGAAGAGAATTCCCAGAACAGACATTAACTCAGCCCAAGTATTTATCTGTGGTCCCAGAAATTGGTCAGCCTGTTCTGAGACCCCGAAGGGATCCTCAAGAAGGGGTCACAACTCCTTTTCAAAAGTTCGGACCTCAGATCTGGTGAGAGGGAAATTTACAAACCCAATTTCACCTCCTCCGAGGGGAACCTCCTGAGAGGCAAGAGGGAGTGGGGTTTTTTGTCTTCAGACTGAGGAAACGGTAGATTCTCAATGTCTCGATGACATTGTTCTCACTACCTTTGAAGTCATGGTAGGGAGGGGTTTCAGGTAGGGAGGGAAGGGGGTGGAGGTGGAAGGGTTAGGAAGGGGAGTTGAGGAGGCAGGAACCTGAGGTGGTGGCGTGGGGACTGGCTCTGGCACCTGAGCTGGACGAACATCAGGGTTATAAGGGTGGGGAAGGGAGGAGAGTAAATCCTAGTTAGAAGGGGTTTTGGGTTTTTTTTCTTTTTGTCTTTTTTCCTTTTCTTTAAGTGGAAACAGGACTACAGGACTCTTTCTCCAACAGAGGGCATATTCCATCTCCTCTGAGTAACTGGGCTCTTGTCATTTACATACTCAATTAATAGTTGACAGACCCAGTCCTCATCAGACTCGAGTTTTGGCCAAAAAACCCCCCAAAGGCTTTAAGATCAGTTCTTGGGTCCAGATAAAACAGTATTTAACCATTCTTTGTTTCTTTTTCCCTTTAGTACAGGGTTTATCATCCCAATATTTTGACATCTTCCATAGGGGACTCCCAGAGGGTATTTTATCCTGGGCCTTTGTTTTCTGGCCCCCCTCTTTTCTGCCTTTATTTCCCATTTCTCCCTTCTGGTCAAGTGTGCTCTGCCTATCAAGAGCTCAAACCCCCTGCCCCCTTTGCCTTGGAGGTTTCTTGCACTCCAATTCTTTTTTGCTTTGTTCATCTCCAGCCGTGTCCCTCGTGGGAGCTTGAGGCACCTCTTGGTAGCTGGTGGGTCAGTATAAGCTGCTGACCTGGATCAGATTCAAGAATCTAATTCCGCCTTAAACAGTATGAGGTCGCCTCAGAACTGCAGATCAGGACTCTGCTTTCCCTTCATGTCACCTGACACGTCTCATTCATACATCACACAGCCTTCAGTATCCCAACCACCAAGACATTACTTGGTCACCCCCAGGACGTTTCTTGTCTTGGTTTGTGCACAAAATTTTCGTGGTCACTGTGGTCCCTGTCTTCAGAGCTCTTTTACCCACCACCTTGTCAAGAAATTCTGGAGTCTGAGTTTATTTGCAGATCTGGAAAGTTGTCACCCTCGGCTGAACCTTGGGGCTGCCACAACTAGGCAGCAGGACACATCTCCCTGGGGAAGGGCTGGGGCACCCCCTTCCCAGACGAAATGTAAAATCCCGGACAAGACCCCCAAATTGTTGGAATTAAAGACCCTCTGGTGCCGAAAACAGACACACAAGAGACAGAAACTCTTGACAGGGCAATTTCTTTTGATCAAAAGTGTGCAAGCATGTGCTCACTCCAGCTGAGCAGACACACAAGCACAAAATGGCTGACAGTGGCTCCTCTTTATATCCCTGACGCAGTCATACCTGCCCCAACCCAGGATTTGTCCAGGTCAAGAGTTTACAATCTCCCTCAATTGTCAAAAAGGCTTGGGGGATGGGTTAGAGCATGCAGTTTGGTGGGCAATGGAGTTGTACAGGAATTGGGAAGAAGAAGCAAGGACCCTTTATTTTTTTTTTCCTTTTTCTTTTATTATTCATATGTGCATACAAGGCTTGGTTCATTTCTCCCCCCTGCCCCCACCCCCTCCCTTACCACCCACTCCGCCCCCTCCCGCTCTCCCCCCTCAATACCCAGCAGAAACTATTTTGCCCTTATCTCTAATTTTGTTGTAGAGAGAGTATAAGCAATAATAGGAAGGAACAAGGGGTTTTGCTGGTTGAGATAAGGATAGCTATACAGGGCATTGACTCACATTGATTTCCTGTGCATGTGTGTTACCTTCTAGGTTAACTCTTTTTGATCTCACCTTTTCTCTAGTACCTGTTCCCCTTTTCCTATTGGCCTCAGTTGCTTTTAAGGTATCTGCTTTAGTTTCTCTGTGTTAAGGGCAACAAATGCTAGCTAATTTTTTAGGTGTCTTACCTATCCTCACCCCTCCCTTGTGTGCTCTCGCTTTTATCATGTGCTCATAGTCCAATCCCCTTGTGTTTGCCCTTGATCTAATGTCCACATATGAGGGAGAACATACGATTTTTGGTCTTTTGGGCCAGGCTAACCTCACTCAGAATGATGTTCTCCAATTCCATCCATTTACCAGCGAATGATAACATTTCGTTCTTCTTCATGGCTGCATAAAATTCCATTGTGTATAGATACCACATTTTCTTAATCCATTCGTCAGTGCTGGGGCATCTTGGCTGTTTCCATAACTTGGCTATTGTGAATTGTGCCGCAATAAACATGGATGTGCAGGTGTCTCTGGAGTAACCTGTGTCACAGTCTTTTGGGTATATCCCCAAGAGTGGTATTACTGGATCAAATGGTAGATCGATGTCCAGCTTTTTAAGTAGCCTCCAAAAATTTTTTTCCATAGTGGTTGTACTAGTCTACATTCCCACCAACAGTGTAAGAGGGTTCCTTTTACCCCGCATCCTCGCCAACACCTGTTGTTGGTGGTGTTGCTGATGATGGCTATTCTAACAGGGGTGAGGTGGAATCTTAGTGTGGTTTTAATTTGCATTTCCTTTATTGCTAGAGATGGTGAGCATTTTTTCATGTGTTTTCTGGCCATTTGAATTTCTTCTTTTGAGAAAGTTCTGTTTAGTTCACTTGCCCATTTCTTTATTGGTTCATTAGTTTTGGGAGAATTTAGTTTTTTAAGTTCCCTATATATTCTGGTTATCAGTCCTTTGTCTGATGTATAGTTGGCAAATATTTTCTCCCACTCTGTGGGTGTTCTCTTCAGTTTAGAGACCATTTCTTTTGATGAACAGAAGCTTTTTAGTTTTATGAGGTCCCATTTATCTATGCTGTCTCTTAGTTGCTGTGCTGCTGGGGTTTCATTGAGAAAATTCTTACCTATACCTACTAACTCCAGAGTATTTCCTACTCTTTCCTGTATCAACTTAAGAGTTTGGGGTCTGATATTAAGATCCTTGATCCATTTTGAGTTAATCTTGGTATAGGGTGATATACATGGATCTAGTTTCAGTTTTTTGCAGACTGCTAACCAGTTTCCCCAACAGTTTTTGTTGAAGAGGCTGCTATTTCTCCATCGTATATTTTTAGCTCCTTTGTCAAAGATAAGTTGGTTATAGTTGTGTGGCTTCATATCTGGGTCGTCTATTCTGTTCCACTGGTCTTCATGTCTGTTTTTGTGCCAGTACCATGCTGTTTTTATTGTTATTGCTTTGTAATATAGTTTGAAGTCAGGTATTGTGATACCTCCTGCATTGTTCTTTTCACTGAGTATTGCCTTGGCTATTTGTGGCCTCTTGTGTTTCCATATAAATTTAACAGTAGATTTTTCAATCTCTTTAATGAATGTCATTGGAATTTTGATGGGAATTGCATTAAACATGTAGATTACTTTGGGGAGTATTGACATTTTTACTATGTTGATTCTACCAATCCATGAGCATGGGAGATCTCTCCACTTTCTATAGTCTTCCTCAATCTCTTTCTTCAGAAGTGTATAGTTTTCCTTGTAGAGGTCTTTCACATCTTTTGTTAGGTTTATACCTAGGTATTTGATTTTTTTTGAGGCTATTGTAAATGGAATTGTTTTCATACATTGTTTTTCAGTTTGCTCATTGTTAGTGTATAGAAATGCTAATGATTTTTCTATGTTGATTTTATATCCTGCTACCTTGCTATAGCTATTGATGATGTCTAGAAGCTTCTGAGTAGAGTTTTTTGGGTCTTTAAGGTACAGGATCATGTTGTCTGCAAATAGGGATATTTTGACAGTTTCTTTAACCTATTTGTATTCCTTTTATTCCTTCTTCTTGCCTAATTGCTCTGGCTAGGAATTCCAGTACTATGTTGAATAGGAGTGGAGATAGTGGGCATCCTTGTCTGGTTCCTGATTTTAGAGGGAATGGTTTCAGTTTTTCTCCATTAAGTATAATGCTGGCTGTAGGTTTGTCATATATAGCTTTTATAATGTTGAGGAACTTTCCAGCAAGGACCCTTTAAACATGCAAGTCACCTAAGATGGCAACCTGAGGAATTTTTAAGTAATCTAAGAGGGTAACAAATACTTTGATAGAAAAGATCATTTTTCTTATATTACCAAGAAGGAGGCTAGGCTAAGACTAGTCTTCCAGCAGGAATAAGTCCCCTTATCCAGGTATGTTCCTTTCCTTTTGTCTCTATGGGCCATGGGAGATTCTCAGTCTGTCTTAACTGACTCTCCTCTGAGATGCATTCTCAAACTTTGAAGCAACTTACCCATGCACTCTTTCCAGAAGAAAGCTCTAATCTGTTTCTGTAATGTAGGTTGGCCCCAATATAAACTGAAGGATGGAGAAATTTAACATGAAAAATGGGAGTTTAAATTATAATACTATCCTACAAGATCTCCTCCATAAAAGACAGGGAAAAGGGCCTGAGGTGCCAGATATACAGGTGTTTATGGTCTGAGGGACAAACCTGAGTTATGCTATCAATGCTCTCTAGGAAGATGTAGTTTATCTTTACAGCCCACATTGGCTCCTGAATGTCACACCCTTCCCACCATGGGTACAGTGTCATTTCATGCCTAGTCACGTGAGGCAGACTTTGGGGCAACCACCCCCTCTGCAAGCCCATTTATCCTGCATGTCCAAAATGGCCCCCCACGTTCAACTCCAGTCTCCTCTGTTTATATACCTACTCCAAGAGATAACTACAGTAGCCATTAGAAAATAAACCAATACTGACCCCAGTTCCCCAGAAAGGCTTATCATTCTGGGAACCCACTTTATTGGACAGTTAGCCCCAGACATTAGGAGGAAGCTCCAAAAGTTAGTACTGAACCCCGTAACAACCAAGAGCAAGCAGAGAAGAAAAACCTGGGGGCACAAGATGAAAGAGATGAGACCAGAGGCCAAATAAGAGAGAAGTCCAGTGATTGGCCAGCCTCCGAGAAGCCATGATGTCTTCAAGTCATTTGGGAAGTACTCCCACAAGTACTAAGTAAGTAAAGGGTTTACCTTAATTGTAAACAGTCTGGGGCTTGGAGCAAGGACAGCCCTCAAGGGCAACAGTCACCAAAGATGCCCTGCCCATAAGGAAGCAAAGGAGGCACCGGAAACAGGATTGCCCTCAGCTCCTGCACTGAGTCGGAAGTTGAGGGAAGAAACGACAGAGTTTACTTCTCTCTCCTGTGTCTGGGAAGACCAAATATTACCCATCAACTTGCCTTTTTACCTAAAATGGCAATTATGGGGTTTAACATATAAAGATTTCTGCCTCTGTGTATTTTCTCTCTTCAGCTTTTCCTTTCTTGTATTAAGATCGCTTTGCTGTTCAAGGTCCTTTGGAAGTTTTTGTTATCTTAGTCAGCCTTAGCTGGAATGTAACATTTTGTAACTCTTAAGACTCATGTGAGACTAGAGGGGAAGATATTTAAAGGAACTTTTTTTTGGTGAGACTGGGTTTGAACTCAGGGCTTCACACTTGCAAAGCAGGTGCTCTACTGCGTGAGCCCCACCTCCAGTAGTAAAGGGGCATCTAAAACACGAGCATCAGGACTGGGGACATGCTTCAAGTAGTGGAGGGGCAAGTAGCTGAGTTTCCAAAAAAAAAAAAAAATCTGAGCGGCAGTAAGGTCTGCATAAGACCGGAAAAAAAATTATAAGAGAACATTTTCTGGATTAAGAAAAAAAGGATTTTGTATGTAAAATAAAGTTTGTTCCAAAATAGAGCAGATGAGGGCAAACCCCAGAAGGCTATGAGCATGTGGCAGAAGGAATGTGGCAAGGTTTGTGTTGAAATTCAGCAGATGAGTATGGTTAAAGGATAAGGGGTGTAGAAGTTATAAGCAAGAGAGCATTCTGGTGATGAGAGAAGATTTTGGATGAAAACAAGGTTTTGTTCTAAAGGAAAGGATTGTTCCAAAATGAAAATAGACGGGTAAGGGCAAAACCAGGAAGATGAAAGCACATCACAGAAGGAATGTGGCAGTATTTGTGATGAAATACCAAATTTGTAAGTTTATGAGAAGCTCTGAACAGAAGCTCCCTATGGTAAGGGAAGATGAGGAGTAGCATGTCATACTTACAAGGGCCTCTCATGCCAGCAGCAGAGGCCTTTATGGGGTGGAATTCCTCCCAATCCCTCCACTGACAGGATGGCCAGTGATGACTATACAAAACCTGGAGGCCCCATATTAAAATGTGAATGTATCGGATCCTTATTAATATACAGACCACATGGACTCTGGTGGACACCTGGGTAGAGTGCACCCTAACACGGCAATCCCCCAGCACCTAGAGGACAATGGACAGTGGGGATAGGACAGTGCAAGTGAAGAAGACCAGGCTTACCCCGGCGGTGAGCAGTTATCCTCCCTGGGAGCACACTGTTTATAGCTCTCCCTGCAAGAAAACATACTAGTGTGATGTGCTTCTGGGGCTCACCCTGCATAATACAGTCAGAGAATTCCACCTGAGTGTGTGATCAGTAAAGGCAGTGACCCATGGCTGGGCAAAATGGAAACTAATGAGATAGCCTAGCCCACACACAGGGTAATTAGTACCAAATACTAATACTGCAGGGGGATCTTAAAAAAAAAATCACACCCACTCTCAAAAAAATAGGCTACCAGCATGGCATATGTGCTTAAAACCACAGCTAAAGAGTTCAAATAAAGGCACCATATGTGAGTGAAAAAGAGTGCTTCCAGAAGCCATAAAGCTGTTAAATAAAAATCTAGGTGTCATGGGTAGGCTACCTCTCTATGAGTTGTCAACTGGGGAGGCCCCTGAGGTCCTCACACCATACAGGCTATTGCCACTGTAGTTGGTTGCAATGCTAGAAGTGGATAAGTCCCCACTGCTGAATATACCACACGCTCTGGTCATAGGACATAGAGAAATCCAGCTGGTATCTAACTGGAAGCTTCCTCCCTACTGGCTAGCAGGTTAACTTCAGAGGATGCTATGGAAACTACCAGGGGAGAATTGTCACTGAGGTTTCTATGTGGCTACGGGCCCCATTTGTGACACTATCAGCAGGTTCTAAAGGTTGTTCTCATCATTGCAATAATAAGTGCAACTACTATGGGTGCAATCAGTCACATTCAGATTGAATCTTACACCCATTCCATGAGAGGGAACCCATGTTTGATACAAAAACCTGTGTCTTGGAAAGTCATAGGTTTCTGTCCTGGCTTCCCAGTGGGTGGCAAAGTCACTGCCATTGTTTTGTTAAATGGATATGTGTGTCAGTAAAACTTCTGTCCAGTTATGTGTGTCCCTGCCCATATATTACTGCTTTTGCCAGCACAGTCAAGTGAGAATCTCTTCTTGCAATGGGTAGTTGACCACAGTGGCAACCTACAACAAATCCAACCCTTGGGCTTCAGAAGTTTCACCTGCAAATGATGATACACTAGGGTTTTCAGTTAATACTGCAAAGCATGTACAACCTGGACCTTCAGATCAGGTCCTTATGTCATTCTGTCCCACTATGTCAGAATCAGCCATCACTCCTCACAGACAGACAGCAAGCAGAAAAGGTGGGCCCATGGTAGGGCCAATACTTCTGCTCAGCAGGAAGTAGTTTCTGAAGAAGAGATCTATAACCCTTCCTTATAAGATCACAAGGGTTCATACTCCTTGAGGAAGGAATGGCATAATGGTTAGAGAGTGAGTCAGGAAAACTGATTGCTGAGCATTATGACTTGAATGTTGATAAAAAAAAGAAAAAAGTCACATCCTAGATGGGTACTGGAGGCTCATGCCTGCAATCCTAGCTACTTGGGAGGCTGTGAAGTCCCTTCCTTCCCTTCATAGAGCTTGTTGTTTCCCACTCCCATTTCTTCTCTAGGAAGAGGATAGTTAGCCTTTAGCCATCTGCTCTCCTCTTGGAGTTTTCATATTTTGTATGGCTCCTTTTTACATGTTACTGGAATCAAATGTCCATGCTGTCCGCCACTCAAAGTTACCAAAACTCAGAAGACAAGGATTGGTGGTAAGGAATCAGGTTTACTCAAAGCAGGCCCGGAAAAAGATAAGGGGATAACTCCTCAAATCTCTATCTTTAGGGGGCTCAGGGACTTGAAGGGCTTTGGGGGAAGGAAGGAGGCACAGTGAGGCTGCAGGCTGGGTAGGACCTTTGTCAGCTGGGACCTGTGTCTTCCCCAGAACATCTCCTGTAGCAAGTTACTAAGGAAGGGTGTTACAAAGGCCCTCTGGGTTCTGTGAACCAAAAGAAAGATTTAGCAGTTAACATTTTAACCATCCAAGCAAAAGTAAGGCAGCATTAAAGGATTAGGAAGCCAGGCATGGTGATACATGCCTTTAATCCTAGCACTTGGAGGCTGAGGCAGGAGGATGTGAGTTGGAGGCCAGCCTGAATCACACAATGAGACCTTGTCTCAAAAATAAACAAACAAACAAGGAAGTGGGACTCAGGGAAGAAAGTGGTAGAGGATTGTAAACATGGATAGGTTTTTTTGGGCTGGGGGGTGGGGGCAGTACTGTGGCTTGAACTCCAGTACTTGAGCTTGCGAGGCAGGTGCTTTACCACCTAACCCCCAACCCCGGTTTTTTGGTTTTTTTGCTCTAGTTTTTTTTTTTTTTTAATAGGATCTCACTATTGTCTGAATGAAGACCCTTGTATTTATGCTTCCCAAACTTTTTGCTTGGGGTGACCTTAAACCAAGATCCTCCCTATCTCCACCTCCCAAGTACTGGGATTACAGGCATGAGCTACCATACCTGCTTTAACATGGATAGTTTTGCCTATCCAGCACTCAATTCCCCTCACAAACCCTTAACCCCATCCAGAGAAATGTACTGCCTTCTCATTTCTGGGATAGGAATCTTAGCAGCTCCCCCTGCTACCCCCCTACCTCCCTCAGTGGTTAAATGATTGGCTCAGGGCTGAGACATGACTTAACTGAGCAAATCAGGACCTCCTATGGGATTTTTAAATTTGACACCAAAGAGAGAAAATCTTAGTTCCTCCTTAGTAGCAAAGACTGGGAGTTTCAGAGGAAATAACTCCAATTTTGTGGTAATAGTGAGTATAAAAGGGGATACAGCAGAAAGCAGAAAAAAAAGTCATGGTAAGAGAACATTCTGGTAGCATCAATGTCCCTTGTTCTAATTGTCCCAGAATCTCATTTGTCTTTTGTCTTTCCTGTAATTTTGTTACCTGAGCAAGAACATTGCCCTTTATTTCTAATGTATGTGGAACTGGTGGAAGAAAAGAGCAAGAGAAGGCCAGGAGGTGACAATACATGGGCTCAGGAAGGATGAATAGGAGTTATGGAGGCAAAAGAGAAGGGAAGAGAGAACATAGCATCTAGAGAAAGGCAGGAGGGAGGCCAGGCATGGTGGTGCATGTCTATAATCCTAGCATTCAGAGGCCGAGATTAGAAAGATTGTGAATTAGAGCCTGCCTGGCCTACATTGTGAGACCAAGTCTCAAACAAAAGCAAAGTGCTTAGCATTTAGAAGTCATTAGTGATAACGATGATCATTATTACTCTATGAATGAATGACAGGAGAATAGGAATACGAGACGAGACAGGCAACAGTCAGGCCATCCAGCTAGAGGGTGGCTCAAGTGGTAGAGCACCTGCTCAGCAAGCACAAGGCTCTGAGTTCAAAACCCCACTACTGCTAAAAAAAAAAGAAAGTCAGAATGTAAAAGGATCCTGTCTGCAGTTGTAAGGAGTTTGGATCTTATCCTGGATGGTTCTAGGGAAACTCCTTGTTTCTAGATTCACCTGACTGCAGTGAGAAAATCACTTAAAAGAGTTTGGGGCTTTGGGCAAAATAAAGCGGGTGGAGGGGAGGGGCTGTTGCTCTTACTGGGGCCAAAAGTGGTGAAGAGTTGACCCAGTCAGTCACTGTAGGAGGAATCCAATCAGGCAACAGATGGATGGCAAGGGCTTATTGATACCTTGTGTGGGAAAGCTGAAGTTGCAAAAGAAACAGTTTTGTGTCATCAGTGCAGCAGAAATGTGTCACGCTGCTAACTGATGCAAATCCAGGCAATGTTTTCCATTTCCTACATGACTCAGCTATGTGCAGCTTGGGGGCGGGGCAGAAAGAGGCTGAAACCCGTTGCAGGTGAACTATACCCAGGGCACCCCCCTGCCCTTTTTTTAGTATGAGTCAGAACAGAAAAAAAAAAATCAAAGGGAGTGTTTCACGCTGCTTAAGTAAATAGTCACGGCTCAGTGTTCTCATAAAACATACATGAAAGCAACCAAGGGCAGTGTTTCATGTATAATCGAGAGGATTTGGCACCCACATCTGAAATAGTGCAGTATCAGATGAGGGGCAGGAAGTGTGATGCTGATCTTGACAGGCAGCAAGTTCATGTTCACATACAATGAGAAAACTGCTGACATAGACTAGGGGTTATACATCGCCACTTCTATACTAGGAAGGAGGCAACCAGAGAGGGAATCTTCCCATTCCATGACAGAATGGGCTGTGCCTGCCATTTCCAGTTTTCAAGGCCTTCCATGAGGACAGAGGAGGAGGGTATGGAGTTAGCAGCCTTTATCACATCTAAAGCTGTCCTAAGAACAGTCTGGAGCCATTTGGGCCTTAGACTGTTCCATCTTAAGGATAAGCCATAATTAAAAATTTTTTTCCAGCTATTGGCAGTTGTGTTTAACAATTATTTTTTCACCTTTATGTCAGAGAAATTAATTTCTAGTTGTGTATTGCAGGCACTACTACAAGCCAGCATGGGAAGATTCTATAGGTTAAACCTTCAACGTTATACTCTGCAAGTACTGGCCTGTTCTAAAGACCTCCCTGGATAGAGCGCTGTGGAGTCATGGGTTACTGGGACTGTCTCCCACAGTACTGAATAATTAGCCTTGATTTGCAGCCTCCTAATAACATTTGTGGGTTCAGAAGAGAGGCTATCAATCAAGCATGGCGGGATGCTAGTAAACCATGAGTAAAATGCCTTTAATTGCTGTGAGGGGGAAGACAAACTGATTGAGCTAAGCATTTATTGTCTAGTGAAGTACTCCAGGGCAGCACGGCATCTCTCCTCCAGTGCCCAGTCTAACCAGCGTGTGGAAAGAGGCCACAGTTCCATGTAAGGATGACAGGGGAGGAAAACTGGTTCCAAACACTGCACTGCTTACTCACTTTCATGATCTTAGACAATTTGATCCTGTTTCAGTTGTCAACTGCTGTTAAACCACCTCGAAACTTACTGGTTTAAAATGAAGATTTCCTTTTTGTTCACAATTCTGGGAGTTGACTGGGCTCAGCTGAACAGTTCTGCTTGCTATGGAACGGTCAAGGTCACTCATGGCTGCATTTAGCTGACACTCAACAGGGGGTTGAACATCCAAGATGGCTTCTCATCCATCAGTGTCTCTCTCCATGTGGCCTCTCATCATTCACTAGTCTAGCCTGAGCCTCTTTACCTGACCCTGGCTTCTAAGAAAGGAATGTTACAGCAGGACCCTCTGGGATGTACACGTTTATAAAAACTCTGCTGTATCACCACGCCTGCTAATACTGCACTGGCTGGGTAAGCACACGATCAAGGCCAGAGTCAATGTAGGAAGGAACCATTTGAGCACACTGATCCTGACAGATATGTTTGTGGAGGAGACTCATGTAACAGTTGACCACATATAGCAGCAGGAAATCACAGCGGCACATTTAGAGTAGAATACAAGGAACAACCATCCTATTTGGATAGGGTTTCAGTCTAGAGGGGTGTGTGTGTGTGTGCACGTGTATGTTTGTACTCATGAATGTGTTGGGATGTATCAGTAGTTGCAATAGAAGGAGCACAGTGGATGAAAGTTGAATTACATATAACTTAATGGTTCTTGGCCAGGGGTGATGGTAGATATTTTCAGTTGCCTTCATTTTGGGGACGGGTGTTGCTCTTGTGGCTTAGGATGCACAGGACAGTCCCTCACAAGCAAAGAATCAACCAGCCCAAAGTGCCAACAGGGTCTACACTGAGAAGCCCTGCCTGCAACCTCATACAAGACATCACTTTGACTGTGTGCATGTATCCTTGCTATTCCCAACACATTTTCTCCTATTGCTTTTGACAGCATGTGCAAAATTCACAGTTCTGTCAGAGCTCTCTAAATGCATGTTCAGCCTATTTGAATTACCTTCAAACAAGTGTGACAGATGTAGTATTTTGGGTTCAAACGCTTGCCAGTTAACCATATGTACGTTTGCACATTAACGGCAATTATATCCTGTGACTAAACGAGTGTGCACATCCAACTTTTACTAAAACAGCTCATATAGTTGTATTTTTCCCTAAGCCTTCTGGTTTTCGTGTGTTCTTGGTGCCTGCCTTTGCTTTATTCTCCAGGTAAACTGTTCTATTTCTCAAGATGCTAAATTCGCATTTGTTCTCTTTTTAGCAAGGGAATCTTCACTCTTAAGTTCAATAACTTTTTTTTTTGGCAGTACTGGAATTTGAACTCAGGACTTTGCACTTGTTAGGCAGGCACTCTGCCACTTTGGAGCCACGCCCCCCCAGCCCAATAACTGTTGATTAAGCTTCTACTGTGTAAAACAGCTGCTCTGATTACTTGGCTAGAGTGGTGAACAGAGCAAAGTTGCTTTGCTTTCTAGTTAGAGAGACAGACAGTAAACAAATAAGAAAGCAAGTGAATGGTATTATGTTAGGGAGTGAGAAAGAACAGATTCGAGCTGATGGGAATGATGGGGTGGCATGGCATTTTGATTAAGGTGTTCTGGGAAGAGTGCAGCTAAGGGATGTTGTCTGAGCCATGTGGAAGGAGGACACAAAGACAGGTTTTTAATAGTGTGCTATATCGTGCGGGGGCTTGTATTTGTCTCCTGGAGCTACCACAAAAAGAGGTACAAACTAAACGGCTTAAAACAACAGAAATTTTTATTCTTTCACGTTTCTGTGAAAATCAAGTTTGAAATCAAGGTGTTGGCAAGATGGGTTCTGACTTGAGACACTGAGGGAGAGTCTGTTCCAATCAGTTTCTACAGGTTGTTGGCAATTCCTGGGGTTCCTGGGTTTGTAGAGTTGTCACCATGATGATCTCTGCCTCTACCGCTGCTTGGCCTTGACTCCTGAGTGTGTGTGTCTCACATTGGATTGGGGTTTACCCTAATCCAGTACAACTGCAAAGACTATTTGCAAATAAGGTCACATTCCCAGGTACCAGCAGTTAGGATTTTAACATAGCCTTATGAAACTCACAACAGCATTGTGTTGAGTTATCAAAGTGACCTGGGGGAGGGGCACATCTAGCATTTAGGGCAGAGAACAGGGGTGCTAAGAAGACACCCTTACATGTACTGTTTTTTGTTTTTCCTTTTTTTAAAGCAGTACTGGGATCTGAATTCTGGGTCTTGCCCTTGCTAGGCAAGTGTTCTACTACTTGAGCTATACCACCAGCCTTGATATTAACTTAAACAATTTTTCTTTGATTTAGAAAAAAGGCACTTAACAGGGTGCCAGTAGATCCCGCCTGCAATTCTAGCTACTTGAGAGGCTGAGATTAGAAGGACTGTGGTTCGAGGCCAGACCAGACAGATTATTCAAGAAACCTCATCTCCAACAATAACCATAGCAAAATGGGCTGGAGGTGTGGCTCAAGTGGTAGAATGCCTGCTTTGTAAGCATTACATCCTGAGTTCAAATCCCAGTCCCACAAAAAAGGCACTTTAAGTACTTACAGTACTTCTACAAGACATGTCTTAAATGAATATCATTGGCTACTCTGCTGATTATAAACTGTGGGTTGATGAATACAAACTAAGAATATCAATAGTTATTGCTTGGATTTTTGTTACTCTGATGATTTTGATTTGCAGAATTGTTAAGAGAAGTTGGGTATTATAGAACTTTTCTTTCTGAGACAGGATCTCACTATGTAGCCCAAAATGGCCATGAACTTGTAATCCTCCTGTCTTAGCCTCCTGAATGCTGAAATTATAGGTTTGTGCTACCACGACTTGCTTAGAAATTATTTTCTTCCCAATACTTCTTACATAAACTCTCTGGTCCAGTCAGCCTGGTTTATTTTATCTATGAAACACTGAGTGTCTGCTATGCACTGGTCACTTGTGCTGGTTATCAAAATAAAACTAGCACCTATAAGATGCTTTGGAGCTTATCAAGAGCCTTTAATTAATCATGGAAAGAAAAAAGGTGGTGAAAAGATGGCTCTAGAGTCATATACCTACCTAGATTTGAATCACAGCTTACTAATTATGTGCCCTTGGAGAAATTAATCTTTTTCAGTTTGCACTATTATAGTTCTTATCTATGGGGAAAATACGAATGTGAAATGAGATGATGTGTGCAAGGCAGAACTTGGTAAACAGTAGTCTCTTAATTAAAGCCACTTTAGTGTAGGTGCTAGGTAATTCCATTTGGATGAGTCAGCTAAGAGGTTTGTAACTTGGCTAGTGGTAGCATAATTGGCAAAGAACAGAAATGGTGGAAATATAATGGAGGGGTGACCACACTTAAGGCACCTTTACACATGTATGGAACTATCACAATGACATCCCCACATATCATTAATGTATGCTAATTTAAAAAGATGTGTAAACACTTCCCCCACCCAGAAAAAAATAAAGAGCAGAGGAAGTAATGGAATCCAGACTGATTCCTCTTTTCTCCCTTTTCTTTTCCTTTTTTTTTTTTTTTTTTTTGGCAGCACTAGGTTTTGAATTTAGGGCCTCATGCTTGCTAGGCAGGTGCTCTTACTACTTGAGCTGCTCTACCAGCCCTTTTTTTTTTTTTTTTTCTTTCTTCCGCAATGGATTTTTTCGAGATACTGTTTGCCAGGGGCAGGCTGGCTTGGAACCACCAATCTTCTTATCTTCTTATCTCTGCCTCCTGAGAAGCTGGGATTACAGGCATAAGTCACCAGCACCCGGCCCCAGACTAATCAGGATGACTTTATTTAGCACACACACACACACACACAGACATCAAGAGTAACAAATAAGAAATGCTTCATATGCTGCTTAGTATCCCCCTTGTGCTTTGGCACAGTGTGTCAAAATTTGACAAATTTCCCAAGTTGTGGCTAAACCCAGGACATTTCTGTTGGGTATGACAGCAATGTGACTCTTCAGACAGCATCTTCATTTGCAAAGTGGGGCTAACTGACCCGCCTGCTTGGTAACATAGGATTAATTACATATTTGCAGTGTGCTTTGAACTTTTTGAAAACTGCCACTTATGTGGCAGGCATCCCACTAGGATGGTGTTCCTATATGACTGTTGTGACAGCATCTTTGAGTCATCAGCCCTGTCTGTCAGCATTGCTGAGCTGTGGAGTGCCAAGCTTCAGCGCTAGGCAATATTGTGCTCTTGACTGTTGGTCTCCCTCCAATTTTTTCTAAGTTCTGTTTTTGAAAGAAACAATAGAAAATATTTTTCTTTTACCCTTTTTCTTTTCTTTCTTTTGTCAGTGCTGGGGTTTGAACTCCGGAATTTGAACACATGAGGCAGGGGCTCTACTACCAGAGCCACATCTCCAGCCTTTTCTGTTCTTTTGGTGATAGGGTATTGCTTTTTGCCCAGGCTGGCCTGGACGCAATCTTCCTATTTTAAGGTTCCTACCATAGCTGGGATTATATAAGCTCACTATCACATCCAGTTTTTTCCATTGAGATGGGGTCCTACAAACTTTTATTTTGCTCAGGCTGGCTTCAAACCATAGTACTTGTGGTCTCAGTCTCTCAAGTAGCTAGGATCCCAAATAGCTAGGATTATAGGCGAGAACCACCAGCACCTGGCTTTCTATTTCTTTCTTCTTCTCTCCCTCCCTTCCATTTCTCTCTGTCTCTCTTTTCTTTCTTTCTTGGCCCTTCCTTCCTTTCTCCCTTCCTTCCAACAGGGTCTTACTAGGCAGCCTATGCTGGCCTGGTACTCGCTATACAGTACAGGATGGCCTCAAAGTCAAGATCTTCCTGCCTCAGCCTCCTGAGTGCTGAGATTACAGGCATGTACCATCATACTCAGCTTGGAAATCTATCTCCATTACAGTAGGAAAGTCATAGTTAAGGCCATCCTTTTTACTTCCCTATCTTACTGAAATTTCTGATTTTAAAGTTGTTCCTTTCTGAGTGAAGGTCATTATATTTTTACAATTTATTTCTTAATGTGTAGTACATATACATAGGACATTAAAAGGTATAAAAGCACATGGTATACACTAACTTCCATCCTGTCTCCCTGCCTCTGAGGTCTCCTTCTCAGAGGTAACCACTCACTGTTTTAAGCAAAGATTATATCCATCTATCGTGTGTACCTTCTGCATTGGGTAATGGTATAATGCCACCCCCAATTATAACTCTTTTATTTTTTTTTTGATGGTGCTGGGGTTTGAACTCAGGGCCTCATGCTTGCTAGGCAGGTGCTCTACCATTTGAGCCACTCCACCAGCCCTATTTTGTGGAGGTTCTTTTCAAGGTAGGGTCTCGAGAACTATTTGCCCAGGCTGACTTTGAACTGCAGTCTTGTTCTCTACCTCCTGAGTAGCTAGGATTACAGATGTGAACCACCGGCACCTGGCCAAAGTTGTCTTTTTTCTAATAATAGCATTTGATTATATGAATAAACCACAGTTTACTTAATCAGTTTCTTATTGGCAGATATTCAGCTGTTGCCAAACTTTTACTATTTCAAAATTGTAGTGATATATATCCCTGTACATTAAAAGAAAGTTGGAGTGTGCCTAAAATTTTAATTCCTCAGTATATTTAAATATTGCCAAATTGCTTACTGTGGAGGTCCCCCCACCATGTATATTCTTATCAAGAACTCAGGTGAGTGCCTATTTTCCCCAATCTTCACTATTTTTCAAAAGTCTAGCCCAGTATTATGTTTAATGATTACTTTATTAATGGCAGAAATGTAGGAACTTTCTTACAAAGAGACTAAATTCTAGAGCAAACTACCTGGGAAGACTGGAGAAATCTTCTATTTAAAATAGCTGAAGAATAACCCATCTTGAGTTTTATGCCCAGAATAGTTTGTTACAGTATGTAGTGATTCTATAAAGAGAAAAAGTTGCATATATCCCTCTAGTCTGAGGGTTTTCAACGTATGCCTGGAACTGCCCAGATCAGAAACCTTTGTGGTGGTGGTAGAAGGGGTTTTTGGAAAATGCAGATTTTTCAGGCCCACTCTAGATTTATGGAATTTTCATTCTTTGAGGGGCCGGGTCAAGTTCTCACTCGTGATCCTTACATACATTCTCATTTGATAACAACTGCTCTGTCCTCAGGGCAGAACAATTTGCAGGTAGACAAGTACCCTTACTAATTTTTTTTTTTTGAGACAAGGTGTTATGTAGCCCAGACTGACCGCAAATTCTTTTTTTTTTTTTTGTTTAGTCCTTTTTTTTTTTCTTTTTCTTTTATTATCCATATTATCCAAGGCTTGGTTCATTTCTCCCCCCTGCTCCCACCCCCTCCCTTACCACCCACTCCACCCCTTCCCTCTCCCTCACCCCCTCAATACCCAGCAGAAACTATTTTGCCCTTATTTCTAATTTTGTTGTAGAGAGAGTATAAGCAATAACAGGAAGGGACAAGGGGTTTTGCTGGTTGAGATAAGGATAGCTATACAGGGCATTGACTCACATTGATTTCCTGTGCGTGGGTGTTACCTTCTAGGTTAATTCTTCTTGAAGTAACCTTTTCTCTAGTACCTGTTCCCCTTTTCCTATTGGCCTCAGTTGCTTTTAAGGTATCTGCTTTAGTTTCTCTGCGTTGAGGGCAACAAATGCTAGCTAATTTTTTTGTTGTCTTACCTATCCTTACCCCTCCCTTGTGTGCTCTCGCTTTTATCATGTGCTCATAGTCCAATCCCCTTGTTGTGTTTACCCTTGATCTAATGTCCACATATGAGGGAGAACATACGATTTTTGGTCTTTTGGGCCAGGCTAACCTCACTCAGAATGATGTTCTCCAATTCCATCCATTTACCAGCGAATGATAACATTTCGTTGTTCTTCATGGCTGCATAAAATTCCATTGTGTATAGATACCACATTTTCTTAATCCATTCGTCAGTGGTGGGGCATCTTGGCTGTTTCCATAACTTGGCTATTGTGAATAGTGCCACAATAAACATGGGTGTGCAGGTACCTCTGGAGTAACAATCTTTTGGGTATATCCCCAAGAGTGGTATTACTGGATCAAATGGTAGATCGATGTCTAGCTTTTTAAGTAGCCTCCAAATTTGTTTCCAGAGTGGTTGTACTAGTCTACATTCCCACCAACAGTGTATGAGAGTTCCTTTTTCCCCACATTCTCGCCAACACCTGTTGGTGGTGGTGTTGCTGATGATGGCTATTCTAACAGGGGTGAGGTGGAATCTTAGTGTGGTTTTAATTTGCATTTCCTTTATTGCTAGAGATGGTGAGCATTTTTTCATGTGTTTTCTGGCCATTTGAATTTCTTCTTTTGAGAAAGTTCTGTTTAGTTCACTTGCCCATTTCTTTATTGGTTCATTAGTTTTGGGAGAATTTAGTTTTTTAAGTTCCCTGTATATTCTGGTTATCAGTCCTTTGTCTGATGTATAGTTGGCAAATATTTTCTCCCACTCTGTGGGTGTTCTCTTCAGTTTAGAGACCATTTCTTTTGATGAACAGAAGCTTTTTAGTTTTATGAGGTCCCATTTATCTATGCTATCTCTTAGTTGCTGTGCTGCTGGGGTTTCATTGAGAAAGTTCTTACCTATACCTACTAACTCCAGAGTATTTCCTACTCTTTCCTGTATCACCTTAAGAGTTTGGGGTCTGATATTAAGATCCTTGATCCATTTTGAGTTAATCTTGGTATAGGGTGATATACATGGATCTAGTTTCAGTTTTTTGCAGACTGCTAACCAGTTTCCCCAACAGTTTTTGTTGAAGAGGCTGCTATTTCTCCATCGTATATTTTTAGCTCCTTTGTCAAAGATAAGTTGCTTATAGTTGTGTGGCTTTGTATCTGCGTCTTCTATTCTGTTCCACTGGTCTTCATGTCTGTTTTTGTGCCAGTACCATGCTGTTTTTATTGTTATTGCTTTGTAACATAGTTTGAAGTCAGGTATTGTGACACCTCCTGCATTGTTCTTTTGACTGAGTATTGCCTTGGCTATTCGTGGCCTCTTGTGTTTCCATATAAATTTAACAGTAGATTTTTCAATCTCTTTAATGAATGTCATTGGAATTTTGGTGGGAATTGCATTAAACATGTAGATTACTTTTGGGAGTACTGACATTTTTACTATGTTGATTCTACCAATCCATGAGCATGGGAGATCTCTCCACTTTCTATAGTCTTCCTCAATCTCTTTCTTCAGAAGTGTGTAGTTTTCCTTGTAGATGACCTCAAATTCTTGATCCTTCTGCCTCAGCCTCCCAAGCACTGGGATTATAGGCCTGCACCACCATGTCTGGATCAAAAAATGACAAAGTAAGACAGGCACTGGTGGCTCATGCCTGTAAGTAATCCTAGCTCCTCAGGAGGTAGACATCAGGAGGATTGCAGTTCAAAGCCAGTCCCAGGCAAATTGTTCTTGAGACTCTGTCTGGAAAAAACTCATCACAAAAAAGAGCTGGTGGAGTGGCCAAAGGTGTAGACTTGTATTGTAAAACATGTCAAGAAGACAGAAAAGCAAAAAAGAGAATAGCAATAAACATTGATACTGCTTCAAGAACCAGATATAAATTTATTTCATTTACATCCTTACAACAGCCTTATGAGTCCAGTGCAATTATTAACCACCTTTTTTCTTTACAGATAAAGAAACCGAGGGACTGAGGTTAAGGAATTTTTCCATGATATTGCCAGTAAGCAGTGAGGTCATAATCCAGAGCACTCACTCCCTGTGAATTTGAGAGCACAGCCTAGACTTTGTCTGCATGTTGTTCTTATTCTTTTTTCATGTGCGTGTACTTAGAGATCATCAGAGGAACTTTTCTGTAGCTCTCAACCTAAGCTGTATAACCTGTTTTTTTCATTGTACATTGGGTAAAATGGTGGTGAAGAGATGCAGGGAAAAAACCACAGGCAATATCTCCAAGAATTATCTCTCATTTATACAACCATGTAGCTTTTGCGTTACATTAAAATTACATATAACCTCATACGGGAGGAGTTTTTTTCATTTATTCTTGACATTCATTGGGCCCTCAGATATTGTATCCTTCCAATAGATTGTAGAATATGTAGTGCCTTTCTGGTCTCTAAAACCTGCCAAGAACAGGTGCTGACCAAAGGTTCTCTAAAATAATGGAAAGTTGGAAACTCTTGAAATTGTGTCAGCGTGAGTAGAACACCCCTTTCTTGCCTGGAGGATCTGAGCCACACAGGTTACTCTGACACAAGATTTTCAATCTACTCACAAAGACTTAGATAATGAATTTCAGACCCCAAATTCTCCATTCATCTTAACTTTGAGATTTCTCCTACCCCCTCACAGAAAGAGGGTCCAGAATCTGCTTCTCAACTCAGGCCCAGGCCTGAAGCCAACTTTATGTTACACACAGCTCTGCTTTGCTTGAAGCCCACCCAATTGCATTACCAATACTCACCCCTTTCCCCATAATCCAATAATGATGTTTTCATTTGGTGAGATGGGTCCAGTTTCCTTTGGATGGCAGGCACCAAGTTCACATATCAAACTGCTGGCTACAGGTTTGCTCCTGGTGGTCTTTACAGGAAGGCTTTGCCAATCCTAAACCACAGGTCCTAACGCTAAAACAACAGGAAAGTTCTCCTCAATATCTTTTTACAGATTGAGTTTAAAAATTTTTTTTTTTTTTTAATTTTGGTGTGACTGGGGTTTGAACTCAGGGCTTCCCACTTGCAAACCAGGTGCTCTACCGGCTTGAACCATACCTCCAGTCCATTTTGCTCACAGATTGGTTTTTGCACAGGATTGCATTTACTGGTAATTTAATTCCTGCCAGATGAACTAGATTAAAATTCAAGGTAATTTTCTGCTTTCAGTTTCCCTGATACTCCAAGCTAGTTAAGAGCAGATGTTTTCTCTACATGGAAATTTGTCTCCCCAGATCTTTGCCTGGCTGGCTCGGGTCAAAGGCCACCTTGTGGGAACTGGCCATTATCGAATAAAGTAGCCATGTCTCTCTTTCTTAGAGGAATTATTAGTTTTTTAAAATTTAAAATATAGTTTTTGGTGGTACTGGGGTTTTAACACAAGGCCTCAGGCTTGTAAGGCAGCTGCTACTTGAGTCACACCTCCAGCAAAAGTAGCCATTTCTTTTCACACTGCCCAACCTTGTCACTCTACCCCATCCTCCTATTTTCTTCATCTTTCTCTGAGTTTTTATTTCATTACTCGTTTATTATCTCTCCTAACAAGAATGTATGCTCCAGGAGAGAAAGTACCACGACAGCATCATCTGCAGGGCCTAGAACCCTACCAGACAAGCATCTGTGATCCGAGTGAACACATCAACTACGCACTCCCCCTGCCTCCTTCCCCTTTAAATACCCTCCAAGAGGATCCCCTGGGATTACAACTCGGCGGGAACTAAGTGAACAGCTTTCGGCCTCGCCATTAGCTGGAGCACTTGCCGTTGCTGCTGGCAACCACTGTTTCCCACCATTCGTGTCGTAGCCCCGCCCCGTCCCGTCTCTGCTTGGCCCCGCCCCGGGACGCAGAGCCTCGGGACTGTAAAATCGGCGCTCGCTCTTTAAGCCGGGGGACTTCTGGTCACGTGGTCCACGGCCACCGGAAGAGGAAGTGCCGCGCCTGGACGCTGCCTGGCTGGTCCGAATTCGGTGGCGCCACGTCCGCCGGCCTCCGCCTTCTGCACCGCGGCTTCGGCGGCTTCCGCCTCGACACCTTTCACTTGCGGAGCCGGCCGGGTAGTGCGGTGGCCGGTACGGACAGACGGGCGGCTGTGTGCAGCCCGGCCACCTGAGAGGCGAAGATGTCGGACATCGGGGACTGGTTCAGGAGCATCCCGGCCATCACGCGCTACTGGTTCGCTGCCACCGTCGCGGTTCCCTTGGTGGGCAAGCTCGGCCTCATCAGCCCGGCCTACTTCTTCCTCTGGCCCGAAGCTTTTCTCTATCGCTTCCAGGTACTGGCCGGCGTCGGACAGTGGCGACTACAGGCTCCAGGCGGTCCCACAGCGGCGGAGCGGGGCCGGCAGGTGGCGGGCGCATGGTGGTTGGTGGGATTTGTAGTGCGACCCGCTCCAGTGGTGTAGGGTGGGGTCCTGTGGGCTAGGGTGGGGGTCTGGCTTGGATAGCTGGAGACGTGGGTTTGGCCTGCTGGGCAGGGACTGATTGCACCTGTTCACAAGATTGTGCTTCCCGTCCTCCTCACTCAGTAAAGGAAGCAGAGAGAGGGGAGTGAGTGAGAGTTGATATTCTGTTGGATGGCGGTGATTAGCAGACTGGGGCCACCTGGAGTAGTGCCCTTTGAGCTCCCTCTGTCACCTACGTGTGTGGTGTGGTGCCAGCCTGATCAGTAGTGTTCACTTGACCAACTTCTTATTTGGTTTCATGTTAATGAAGTTTGTCTTTCTGCCCCATAGGAGTGGTTTAAGGTCAGAGATAGAAAGAATGAGTTTATTTGCATTTTCCCAAGGCCTTGACCTAGTATCTGGCATGTAGTAATTGGATATATGGAGGAATGAGTAAAGAGTAACTTTCTTGAGAAATGGAAGATCTTGTTATTTTCGTAAACATGAAGGAAAAAAGTGCAGGATGTAATTTTTGGGAAAAGAATGTTAGTTTTCTGGAGGTTATCTATATTCACTGGATTCTGCTTTGTGATTAAAAGTTTTAATCAGTGGCAAGTCAAATTCCAAGATCTGACATTAATTCCAACACATCTCTTGGCCTTTGATTAATACTGCCTTGCTGTTTCCTTCCTCACTGGGTTTTATTTCTTCCTCTCCTTTGCTGCTTCCTGACTTAAATGTTGGCATGGGTCCCAGCAGTCAGTTATAGGACCTCTTCTATACACTTTCTACTCCTGGATGATTTTATTCAGCGTCATGGCTTTAAAACTTGCTATAAACAGATGTCCATCAAATACAAATATGGTATTAGAATCTGCAGTCCAGTCATGTCTGCTGAGTTCCAAATTTGTATATTGATCAGACTTCTGGAAATCACCACTTATTTCACCTGTAGGCACCTCATCCAAACTTCTGTGGCCAAAGTCAAATCCTTTTCCCTCTTTGCCCTAGAAGGAAATAGCAACTCCATTACTAGGGAATCTCAAGCTGATAGACCTGGAGTCATCCTTGGCTTTTTTTTTTTTTTTTTTTTGAGACAAGGTTTGGCTATGTAGCCTGGGCTGGCCTCCAACTCACAATCCTCCTGCCTCAGCTTTCCAAGTGCTGGGATTAGGGGTGTGCACCACTGTGCCAGGCTAGGAATTTTTTTTTAAGACAGTTTCCCAGGCATGTATTAACATGCAGTCTAGACTTCTTTTTCTCACACCTCACAATCTATTAGAAGATCCTACTGACTCTGCCTTAAGCTTGTATCCAGAATTCAATCTCCTCTCATTCTCCATTGCAAGCCATTATCCTTTCAACCTGTTCCTTTCAATCTTTTCTCTGGGCAGGCTGAATGACTCTTTTAAAACATAAACATAAATCATGTCTTGTCAGTTTTCTGAGAATTCTCCAGTGTCTTCTCAATTTGATGAGTAAAATCCACTGGAAGGACCTCTATTCCAGCACCTGGATACCTCCTTAGGACTTCTGTACATGTTAGTTCGGTGCCTGAGGAAGGTAACCATGGCTCACTCATTTGCCTCCTTATGTTTTCTCTGTCCAAATGCCATCTCGCAGGCAAGATCTCCAAGGCATTCTCATTGCCCTACCTAAAATAGTACTCCTTGTTCACTCCATCTCCTTTAACTTTTGTTTTTTCTACACATCACCCCTTAGTATTTGTTAGCATGCTTCCCCTCAGAGAATAAGGTTCCATGAGAACCAGATCTTCGTCTTGTCTACTCTGTCTTTGTTACCTAGACTAGTGCCTGGAACGTAGCATGTACGTGTTTATTGGAGATAATTTGACACTTAACTATTTGCTGAACACTGGAGATATAATAGTGAATAAGACAGAAAAGATTCCTGCTCCTATGAAAAAAAAAAGAGGGAAAGCCATGTGTGATGGAGAGTGATTTAAGGGTTATAATATTTGATAATCCAGAAAAGTGTCAGATGACATTTGGAGAATTTCTTTGGGTGGATCTGGCTCTGGAACAACTTTCCAGAAAGAAGGATTAGTAAGTGAAAGACCCAAGAGGCAGGAACTCAGAATAGAAAGAAGACCCTGGGACAGTGTCAGCTCTAGGATTGGTAGATGAGGACAGGGATGAGTGCCAGGAAGCAAAAGTGGAAAGGTCTGTTGGGGCTACATAATAGAGGGCCGTGTGAATCATGTTAAGAATTTTGAACTTATTATTTTCTTGCAGTGCTGAGGATTGAACCCAGGACCTTGTACATGCTAGACAAGTGATGTACTGTTGAACTTTATTTTGAGGATGTTATGAAACAGGGAACCTTTTGAACAAAGGATTGACAGATTGCCTCAACTACTTGGAATTGGTGTGTGGAAAAGGGCTAGGTAATGGGATTGGAGAGAAATGAAAGTTAGTATGCAAGTTTGGACCAGGGTGGCTTAATGATAGAGAAAAGTGGATAGATTTGGCAGTTGGAGCGGACAGGTGAGGGGAAGAGGACTCAAAGATACCACTGTTTTTATAGGAGCACCGAATGGATGGTTCAGCTCTTGATTGGCAATGTTCAGGGAGGCTCAGGTTTGGTGGGGAGTATAGGTGAATGGTGGGGAGTACAGTTAGTCTTCAGCTATTGTCAAGTCCTGGTACTTGGTTACAGTGACTGTAGAACATAGCCAGAATTGCAGACTGTTTTTTGTTGTTTATTTTAGTAAATATGTGTTGCAGTGTGTGCTGTGCACTTTGTGCCTGGTGGCGTGTTGGGTTATGTGTGTGCATGGGGGCGCAGTGGTCATAATCATTTTGTGAGAACTTAGTTAAAGCTGGCTCTTTGACCCTTCTTACAGAATTATGTTCATCTGTGTAGTCAGACTAGTAGAATAATTGACAAAAAAAAGAAAAAGAAAAAAGAAAGCCTTTGTAATAGGCTGCAGGTGTATCATGTTAAAAACGGGGAACTGATTATAAAGAGTCACTCATTCATGTCACATCTTCCACAGTTCTTCTATTTTCCATACATTGCTTCTTTCAGGCTTGTTATCTCAAGTCTGGGAGACGCTGCTGGCAGGAGGTTGGCCAGTGCACTGACTTCCCAGGTGTGAAAGACCAATAACTATACCTTATCTCTTTGTCCTGTTACTCTGACTTTTGCCATTCTGGACAAATTTAGTTCTCAAGCCCACGTGGAAAACTTATTTGCAAATGATGCAGAAAATCTGCACTTGAGAGGCTAATATGTGAGGGCAGTGTGAGTTGTGTTTTTGCATAGTTTCTGTAAGAAGAG
This sequence comes from Castor canadensis, assembly GCF_047511655.1. Classification (NCBI taxonomy): domain Eukaryota; kingdom Metazoa; phylum Chordata; class Mammalia; order Rodentia; family Castoridae; genus Castor; species Castor canadensis. Next base: position 181,546,437 of record NC_133388.1, on the reverse strand, counting down.
GTACATCTTTTCTTTAGAAGCTAGATCTGTAACAGCTTTTAAAAAATTGGGGAATGATTAATTTAAAATTGGGCATTCATTTTGGGAGTTGCAGTTATTTTTCTCCTATCAATAAGTTTCCCTCTGTGTAAATTGATGGTTTGGAGCTCCAGCGTCTAAAATGTTACTTCTTTAGTTCGGATAGGTTAAAACAGGTATATGCTAAGACTCACGACATGATTGTCTACAGTTTCTTCTTATTCCCAGTCCCTCAGACTCACATCAGTCAAATAGTTCACAATGATGAAATGTCTTCATATTTGTCCCTGATTGCACAAGAGAGGTGGCAATTTTCTGCTATGCTAGTGTTTTCTGGGATTATATCTCCCAGGGTTGCCTGCACTATATTTCTTCATTTCTTTGGACAAAATAACATTGCCCCTTTAATATCTGAACTGTGCTTTTCCATATATTATCTCAGTCAAGTCCTCCAATCATCCTGAGATAAGTTAACCTGTTTTATAGACAATTGCAGTTTGAGTTTATTTTGGTGACATCTAAGTTTTCATGTTTAACTCCTCTGCATAGTATCTATCAAAAAAAAATAATTGCTTCCAAATTAGTGATGGTAAATTATGTTTCCTTTTCTGTTAGAGTAGTAAGAGCACAGGATTTCAAGTAGTCTAGTCATGTTGTCAGGGCCTGGTTCAGCCCTTTACTGGTTGTGTGTCCTTAGGCAAGTTATTTACCCTGTCGAGCTTCCATGTCTTTACCTATAAGTGAGGACAATTAAAACCATATGAACTCTTTTGATTATATGTTGTTCCAGCAATTTAATGCAGCTTTTTCAGGGGGATGGAGTAGAAATCAAAATGAGTATATTAATTGTAAGATACATTCTAATTCCAGAAACACAAAAACAGTACCTTCAAATTGAGGAAATATGTTACCTACTTCATGTTGTATTATAATGATCATTTTGGCTTTATTGCATTCTCTCCATGGATAATAGGTTTTTTGTTTTGTTTTGTTTTTTTAAATGAGACAGGATTTTGCTGTGTAGCCCAGGCTGGCCTTAAACTCACAGTTCTCCTGCTTCAGCTTCAGGAATACTGGGATTATAAGTAAGACATGTGCCACCATGCCTTATTCTAATTTTAATTTGTAATTGAGTTAGAAGTGTGACTGCTGGATTATTATTCAATTTTTTGTCCTTTTAAAGGCATCCCAACTTGTAATGTGAAGATGTGACCTCTCTAGCACCAACAAAGTCTGTAATGCAGACTGGTGCTTATATTCACCAAGCTTTTGCTTAAGTTACCACGTTTAATCCAGTGACTGCAGTTGTAGCAGGTGGATTTAAGAACACTTGGGGAAGAGAGACATTTCACATGTAACTGGAAGGAGAATGAACTGGGACTTTAGGCTGAGCATGGAAGTAGTGTCCAGACTGGCCTGGAACTTGTGTTCCTCTTGCCTCTTCCTCCTAAATGCTGGGATTACAGGCATGCACTAGCATGCCCAGCAAGTTTTGTATTTTCTATAGATGGACTTACATAGTGTCCTAGTCTTGGGCCTAACTTCTTTTTACCAACGGAGTGTGGGAGAGTCATATTGTCCATATTGTTGCATGTGGTTGTAGACTGCTCAACCTCGTTAATCCACTGTGTGAATATACCATAATTTATTTACCCACTCTACTACTGCTGATGCATCTTTTGGGTAGTTTTCAGTTATGTTTATTATGAATAGTGCTACCGTAAACATTCTAGTGTATGTCTTAGTGAACACGTGTATGTGGTGAACATAGGTATGCTTTTCAGAAGTAGAAACAATGGCTTCTAATAGTTTTTTTTTTTAATTATTTATGTTTTATTTATTATTATTTTTTTTTTGTGCACCATTCCTGGAGATACTGCAATACCAGGTCGATGCGTGGAGTGGACGGAACAAGCTCCTATTCCATCTCCCTGTTCCAAAAATCCATTTAATATATTGTCCTCGAATAGAGGACGTATCAGATATTAAACTGATAAGAACAGATACTTCACTTGATCTTAGCCAAAAGACTGGAGAAGCAATAGTTTTTGTTTTTTTTTAAATTGTGCTGAGGGTACTTCCTGGCATTTACAAAGGTTCTTAACAATGTATCAAATATATCATACTTGAATTCACCCCCTCCACCATTCTCTTTCATCCCTCTCCCTTCTAATAGCTTTTTTAAAGCTCTAAATTGATATTGAATGCCTTTCAGATTTTAAAAATGAGTAGAAAGGGCCTTTTCTTTGCAATATAGGATGTTCAAAGAAGAGGGGTGGGGCGTAGTTTACTAAAGTCAGCGTTTGACACACAGGCACTCATCTTTCTTGCTTGGTGACCCAGGTAGACTTAACTTCAAATCAGCTGAGCCTTTTTGTATCAGACAAATCTTTGCTTTTTATGCTTAAAAACCTCTGCTCTAGACTCTGAGTAAATAGCACTTGTAATTATCTCACTGTAGCAGATTGTTAGGGAGACTTTAGTTGAGGATGGCTGCAACCATACTCTCAGGAAGTTGTTGAACTAGTAATGGAAGCATACTATTTCTTTTTGAAGGAACATGGGGCTACAGTCCTCTTAAGTGGGGAACTCTGGGTGGATTACCTAAACTCTGTTTAGGGCCCAGCCACATTTATTGAATGTCTGGCTTTGGGATTGTTGTGAGTTAAAGAGAGGCACTCCCCAACAAGTCTTCTGGGCAAGAGTGTGGCACACAGCCCTCTGCTTGCATCCTAGGTTCTTTGGGCTGCTCCTGACTGCCCTTAGGCTTTCAAGAGTTGAAAATGTGCCTTTCTACTCCTAGATCTGTGAGTAAAGTCAGTTTCCTTATTCTACCTATTTACATGTGGGTTAGAGGAAAGAAGGGGATTTATGAAGAAATGTGTTACATTGTGTCCTACAGAGATGAGCTATCTCTTAGTGTTTCCAGTTAGAATTTTAAAGTAATACAAAAATAATATTAACTGTCTTAGATCAGTGGACGCAAGTATAACTGAAGGGTAAGGTTAATGAGCAAGGAAGAGAGGTAAGGTATTTTGACATACACTGATTTCTAAGGAACAGGTGCACACAGTGACTAAAAATAGTGTTGTGTCATCAGCCCTTAGAGAAAATGTAGTCAGAAAAAAACCTGAGGTTTCTTTTTTAAAATCAGGCCTTGAGTAACTTACAGGATTGTGGGGGTAGTTTAAATGTAAATTTGTAAAAACCAGGTCAGTGGGCGTCCTGAAAGATTTCGATAGTAATACAACCATATATACACGTTTTATTTTTAAACAAAGAATCTTTTTTAATCCACTATCTTTATTCTAACCTTTTTACAATCCCTGAAAGATACAGAACACAGGAGTCATAGGAGAGATGTTATTGGGTAGATGAAGAATGCCATCTCAGGCTGGAGGTGTGGCTCAAGTGGTAGAGTGCCTGCCTAGCAAGTGTAAAGCCCTGAGTTCAAACTGCAGTACCACCAGGAAAAAAAAAAAAAAAAGAAAGCCAACTCAAAGGTCTAGACTTGCAAGGTCTTGCACAATTTCTTATGAGTCAAGGCCAGAACTTGCTTCTGGTCTTCATTCTCAATGCTTTTCATAAACAGGGAGATTATTTTGGAGGTTTGCTCTCAGTTCATTTCATAATTATACAAGTATAATAGTACTGAGAGGTTTTACTAATGTTACTTGTGAGAAGTATTGTCAAAAAATAAGGGCTTAGTATTACAGTACTGGAGTCAGAGTGAGCAAAATAATTAGCTATTATTTAACCTTTTCTCAAGCTATAATCTCCATTTCGTGAATTGTACATGTAAATGAGCTGAGTAACAGTACAATATGGATTTGTTATTATTTTTTTAACTATTAACTAAAGTAGGATAAGTATTAGGATATGATTCCTTTCTACACGTAGAAATTGAGGCTGTAGAATGAGAACTTGTCAGCAGAAACTTTAAATTCAGGAATTCAGGTCTCAACTCATTTCAGTGCTTTTTTTTTTTTTTTTTTGAGACTGGGTCTCACTTTGTAACATAGGCTGGCTTTGAACTCGTGATCGTCTTGCCTCAGTTTCCTGAGTACTGGTATTACAGGTTTGAACCTCCACCTGGCTTACAGTGCTTTTTTTCTTTAGTCTGTACTGTTCCTATTATTAAGTTGTGAGCAGTTTTGATGAATTTTAACTTTATTAGTTTAATACAGAGTTTTTGGAAAGTCCCTTTTTGGGCCTGTCCAGTGCACCTCCCTCCACAGGGCATTAAGCACTGAGGGTTGCATTTCTATCTTGGGAGAATGTAACTTAGCAGCTCTGAATCCGGCCAGACCCATGACTGAGGTCCTCCATCTCAGACGTACCTGTGTTGTTAGCAGTATCCATTCATTTAGTGTGCTCTTGCAGTCTGCGGGACTTTGTACCCAGAGAACATTTCCCTTTCTTTATGCCAATTCTTGCTTCTTTTGACAGCCTTCCCCATTATTGTGAACCTCTGAAGCAAGGGCTTATCACAGAGGCCCTGGGGTCAATCCCCAACACCAAAAACTAGCCAAACAAAAAAGGCAAAAGTGTGGGAAGTCTGTCTACTTTGCTACTGTTTAATGATGTTCTAGAGGTACTCTCCAGTGACTTAGACAAGAATGAATTAAGATACAGAATTTTTATTTACAGATAGGGTTGTGTGCTTGAATGCTCAAGAGGCTCAGTTGTCAAATATTGTTGCAGACGCCTGCCTTTACTGGTTGGGCATAAAAGGAGATAGAAATAGCTCAATAGAGAACTCTAAAAGCTATGAAAGAGTTCTTGGCTGGAAATTCTGTCAATATCACATTGTTATAATAAAGACATTGGTTCTAATTAATGTAGAAAAAATAAAATATTGAGACTAGCCAAGAAAAGTGTGACAGTTGTAGAAGCAAAAAAGGGAGGAAGATTTTTTTTTTTTGAGACAGGGTCTTGCCTATGCTGGCCTCAGACTCATGGTGTGCCTGCTTCTGCCTCCCGAATGCTGCAATTGCAGATGTGTACCACCATGCCCAGCAAGTGGTTTCTTAACTAACATTATCACATATTAAAGTGTATTATAAAACTAGAAATGAAAATAACTAGGCATCAATTCCAAAAAGAAGAGTCTAAAACTAGACTTTAATATAAAAGAGAATAAATATTCAATGAAGGTAGCTTTTCAAATAATTGGAGAAAATGTGGGTTACTTTCTAAGTGGAGATGGTTACTGAGTGACCATCTAGAAGAGTAAGTCATATGTCTTTCTCATTCCTTAGATGAACTCTGAAAGTGTTATAGTGAAACTGAACATGTTTTTATTCTTGTAGTAAAAAGATTCTGTGAGCATGATTATATGATAGATACATTTTCTTATAAACTTTCATGTGCCAAAATATATAAAAAATACCATACAATCTTAAGTTTAATGATAGGCTAGAAAATATTTGTGGTGAGAAAGAGAAATTTGCATGACAAAGAAATGTGGTTGTAGCAGAAAGTGGATAAAGGATATGCTAAAGTTTTTAAAACATGAAAGGGTGCTAGACTTTTCTTAAAAGGCAAATAAAAATTAATTTCAGATTGGTCAATGTGAAATATCGTAAATGGTGGGTATGTGTAGAAAAGGCCAGCACTCATTTACATTTTAGGAGGAAGTATAAATTGACAGAAATAAACATTTCTGTAGACATTTGGCAATATCTTCCAAAATAAATGCATCTGTGTGTTGATCTAGCAGATTGAATAACAGGAATTCCTATTACTTGTGTATAAAGAGAGAATATACAAGAATATTCACCATGGCATCATAACAGTTTAAAAGAAGTTTTGATATCCACATAAAAGGAATACTGTTAAGCCAACAGAAAGGGAATGAAATAAGGTATAAAATAATGTAAATATGATGAAGAAGGATAAATATTAGTGACACATATAAGAAACTGATCACTTGTTGGGAAATGGGGGGTCAGGAACCCAGGACTTCTTTATTTTCTGGTTTGGTGTGTGTGTGTGTGTGTGTGTTGGGGGAGTATGTTTTTTAAGTCTTGTGCCCATGGTGCTCATGACATTTAACACACTGGTTTGGATTTTGAAAACACATTTTTTGCTTGTATCTTTTGTTTGATTTGTGTTTTGGTGGTGTGGGCAGTGAGCTGCTCGCATTGCAGATGCTCTACTACTTGAGCACTCCACCAGCCACTTGTTCCTCTTGAATATGACATTCTTGGATAGCCCACTATAGTCTATAGACCATTCCACTATAATCTTCCTTTTTTTGTTGTGCCGGGGACTAGTATGTTCTTTTCCTAATTAGAGATACTGTTAGAAATTAAGTTTTTGTAATTCATTTTTGACATAGGCTTAGCAATTATGCCTGATTTAGGTAGACTAATCATATACCTCTAGGGTAGTTTTTTAACTTGTTTAGAAATACTTATTGCTTGTTTTATGGTGTCATTTTATTGCTTTTATTTACAAATTGATGTGATTGTCATTGGTATGAACTTTCAGGTTTTCTTGAATTGTGTTGATGGTATCACTTTGGTCGCTCTCACTGAAGACAATGCTTTGTGAAGGTTAATTTTGTTTAGTTAAAAGGAAAAAAAACGAGGTTTAGAGAAACTAACAGTTATGTTTATTTTGATCTGGACAGATTTGGAGGCCACTTACTGCCACCTTTTATTTCCCTGTGGGTCCAGGAACTGGATTTCTTTATTTGGTCAATTTATATTTCTTGTATCAGTATTCTACGCGACTTGAAGCAGGTATGTTATCGTCACTGTTTTATGTACTGTTAACTAATTTACTAATCCATGTTTACTTACTTGGAGACATTTTGAGGGCCTTCAGCATTATGTGAAGAATGGCAAAATGTCAGTACATGCTCACTGACTGTGCTAAGACCGTGCTAGGCATTTAGATTCTTTTTTTGCTTTTTTCCCCTTTTTGGTACTGGAGTACCACCAAGCTTGCTAGGCAGTCACTCTTTTGCTTGAGCTACGCCTCTAGCCCTTTTCGCTTTAGCTTATTTTTCAGATAGGGTTCTCGTGTTTTTGTCTGGGGCAAGTCCTGGACTGTCATCCTGCTCTGTTGGTCTCCTGCATAACTGGGATCGCAGGTGTGTACTACCATGTCAGGCTTTTTTTTTTTTTTTTTTGTGAGACTGGGGTTTGAACTCAGAGTTTTGTGTTCATAAAATAGGCACTCTATCACTGAGCCACACCTCCAGTCCATTTTACTGTGGTTATTTTGGAGCTGGGGGTCTCGTGAACAATTTGTCTGGGCTGGCCTGTCATACAGCTATCATACAGCTAGGATTATAGGGGTGAGCCACTGGCACCTGGCCCTCATTTTTAATACTCACAGCATCACGCGGTATAAAGTAGTAGTGTTGCCATTCTAGAGATGGAAAAAAGAAAGGTAGACCAGGAATTTATATACCTTGCCCATCTCCTTAGTGACTTACATAATATGACCATGTCTCTAATTTCTGTCATGGCTGTCTTTGTCTTTTAATGCAAAATCTCTGGAGTGGATGTATCTCTTAGATTTGAGGTTGAAAAACACTGCCTTATGCAATTAAAAGCCTAGACTGTTTCTCTGTAATCGAAACACTCAACTTGAAAACAGTAGGGAATTAATAATGTAGTAGTTCATTAGATGTGATTCACTGTATGATGCTATGGATAAAGCTTTAAAAAGTGTCTTTTATTTATTTCCTACAATATTTTATATGCTGTTCTGAGTTGCTTCCGAAAAAGCAGTAAATTGATACATGTGTCTGAGTATATTTTGTTAAACTTAAATAATTTCAAAAAAGGTTGGCTAACTTCAGAGATTTTATAAACCTTCTGGCTATTCAGGTATTCGTTCAGAATCCTGAACCACCCTAAATCTAAATCAGTACTCGTGTTTGAAAATTATGAATCCGTCTCATTTGATGTCAAATACAACTTTTTCTTAAATCAACATTTGCTACAAGATGTTTTTTAAAAAGAAAGAAATCAGCTGGGTGTGATGACACGGGCCTGTAATTCCAGCATTTGGGAGGCAGAGACAGGAGGATGGTGAGTTTGAGGTAGCCTGTGCTAGATAGACGCTGTCCAGAAATCATTGGTAATCACAGTGTAGGGTCATAGTCTGTTATATTGAGAGGGACATAGCCTACTCTGCGTTTTACAGAGGAAGAACAGGAGATTCAAGGAAGTGAAGTAGCTTGGCTAAAGTAAAAGTCACAACAAGGCCTCCCACCACTGTGTCAGGGGCTTCATCCATAAATCTACCAGAGTATAAGTGACTTACATAATATGACCATGTCTCTAATTTCTGTCATGGCTGTCTTTGTCTTTTAATGCAAACTTTCTGAATGCTTTGCATTCTTTTGCTCTAGGCGTATGTATGAAATAGTGGTGCTGACTTCTAGTTAAATTCTATGCGCTACCCTTGTGGTATAACTTAAGTAAATAGTTAAGTGGTTGGAATAATTTAATGAAGTGTGGATGATCCATGACCAGTTAAACTTTTTTTTTGTGTGTGTGTGGTGCTAGGGATTAAACCCCAGGGCCTGTTCATGCTGGGAAGGAACCTTAGCACTGAGCTACATTGCTAGCTCTTTAGTTAATTAAACTTTCTTTTGAGAAATTTTCAAACATAAAAAACTAGAGAAGAGGATTAGTGAACCTTTTTATTGCGATCAATTAAAAAACTTAACATTTACAATTTTAGGCATTTAAAGCATACAATTCAGTGGTCTTTAGTATATTTACAATGTTATGCAACCATCACTACAGTTTAATTCGAGAATATTTTCATCACCTCTCAAAACCCAAAGCAATTCCTCTCAATCCTTCCCTTCCTGGTCACCACTAACCTACTTTCTGTGTGGATTTGCCTACTTGGACATTTTGTATGGCTTTTTGTGATTGGCTTCTTTTTACTTAGCATGTTTTTAAGACCCACCCATGTTGTAGCATGTGCCAATATGAACCCTTATTTGACCATACCTGCCTCCAATAGTTATTTCATAGCAAATCTTGTTTTATATATATATGATGATGTCCACCTCCCCACCCCCCAGTCTCCAGCCAAATGGCAGGTAGGATTTAATTTCATTCATTGCACATGGTAGTCAAGTAGTCTACTACATGAATTATGCACCCAGCTCTTTTGTTTTTTTCTTTTACTGTGATACTGGGAGTTTGAAATCAGGGCCTCACACTTGCTAGGCAAGTGCTCTACCACTTGAACTGTGCCTCTAGTCCTTTTTGCCTTTTGATGTTTTACAGATAGGGTCTTATGTTTTTGCCCAGGTTGGCCTCAGACTGCAGTCTTTCTACTTTTGCCTCTGAAGTAGCTGGTATTACAGACATGAACCACCATGTCTGACCTGTATTTTGTTTTAAGGTGATAACTTTGCTATGCAGTCCTTGAACTCAAGGTCCTCCTGCCTTTAACTCCCAAGAAGCTGGGATTACCTCCACACCCGGTTTTCTAAATACGGCATTATTAACAACTATTTACATGGCATTTACATTGTATTGGGTATCATAAACAATCCAGAGATGACGTAGAGTATATTGGGGGATGTATATAGGTTATATGCAAACATTACATCATTTTCTATAAAGAATTTGAGCATTTAAAGATTTTTGCGTTTGAGGAGGTTTCCTGAAACTGTTCCCCCAGAAATACTTGTGGATGATGACAATTCATGTCCCATACAAGTCACCCATTTAAAGGGCACAGTTCAGTGGTTTTTATTGTTTGCAGAAGTTGCACAGTCATTATCGTAATCAATTTTACAACATTTCATCACCCCTAAAAGTAACTCTGCACCTGTTAACAGTCATTCCCCATTTCCATTTAACCCCTTTCTCCTCTACAGTCCCTAAGAAGCTACTAATCTACTTCCTGCCTCTTTAGATTTGCCTAGTCTGGACATTACTTAGAATCTTACCTCATATGGTCTTAGGACTGGCTTCTTTCACTTAGTGTAATGTTTTTAAGATTCTTCTACATAGCATGTATCATTTCTTTTTATTGTCATATCTAAGATTCCATCCTTTATTTATCTGTCAGTGATTGGCACTTGACTTGGATTTGTGGGGTTTTTTTTGTTTGTTTTTTGGCTATCATGAATAATGCTGCTGTGAACATTACTGTAGAGAGGAATCTTTGAGATCATTCTGTTTAACCCTCTTATTTTTTAGACAAAACTGTGGCCCAGAGCTGTAGTAGTCACATCAAAGGTCAGAAAGCTATTTGAAATAACACATCTAGGCATGAAAGCCAGGTTACTGATTCTCTCTTATTCTCTCTTCACTATACAGTCTCAAATTAACATTTTGACAAAATGTTTGCCACCTGCATATTTTTCTGCCTGGCTAAATTGTTAAATATATAGCAGTGTTGGCTTATTTAAGAGGTTCTGATTTAAATGCAAAGAATGCAGTTTGGGATGAGTTAATTATAAATTCTCAGTTGCAAGCATGCCAAATAATATAGCACTACAGTTTATGTGATTACAATATCTTAAGTACTCAATCTAAAGAATCCTTAGAAATCACAAAGCCAAAACTGCATCAGAGAAGCACAGCTATTATTAAATTCAGAAGTTTTGTTAGAATCTCAGCTCTGATTCATCATGGGATCCTCCAGTTTTAAGCATACTTAACACTGTGGCTGAAGGGTGCCTTTGAGGTGGCAAGAAAGAAATAAAGGAGAGTAGGGGAGACTTTCACTGGAAATCTGTTTACATGTCCACCTTTCTGATCCTTTTTAGGATTTAAAAAAGTTGACTAGCCATATCAGGTTACTGTGATGGAGCATAGAGGGGAAGGAAAGTAACTTTTAAGCTACAGTGACCTTTTCATTTCTGTTTTCTTCTACTTAAAGTATTCTGGTGAAGTCATTAGTAATCATCCTCAGAAGGCAGAGCTGGGCTGTTTTTGATTATTCTGCCCCCTAATAAAATAGAATTGGTCAATGGGGTAGTGACACAAACACTAAACTAGTAGTTAGACTTTAAGTCTGCTTCTAAGAAGCCACATAACTTTGGTCACATGACTTTATTTTTTCACCTGAGAAAGGAGGTTATGGGTCTCCCATTGCAGCTCACAGATGCTTTGTGAGGAGTCAGGCCATCAAAAGGCTTGCAATCCCTTTGCACCCCATTCTTCCTCACATCTTTTTCCTTTGCTGGGATATAAGCTCCTACTGAACCTGTTCAGTATCTCAGCCCAGTGTTGGACAAGTGGCTCTGTGTGTGTCTAAAAGTAGTAGTGATAGTAATGATACGTTCCTGCAGTCATGCTGGAGGAAACACAATGGTCAGCTAATTGGATATGGTTCCTTTCTGGCAATTTTACGATCTAGTGCCATGAAAGAGAAATTAACTATCAAAAGTGTGTCCATCAATCATGGTAGCCTTGAAGGAAGGCCAATAGACCATGAAGAAATTTAAGGGGGCCTCACTGGTGTTTGGGATGGGACTTAGTAGCTCTGGAATGGACTGGTAGTACCCCCTTTGGATCTGTTGTAGCTGATGGCAGTCAGCATGTAACTTACGAGAAGCGTAAATTAATCAGTTAGTCTTACTCAGGTGCCTTTGGTTCAGGGCTTTATTGATATGGCTTAGATGTTTGTAAAAATTCCCCCTTTTTTTTTTTCTGAGTTACTGGGGTTTGAACTCAGGGCCTCTTGCTGGGCTCTACCACTTAAGCCACTCCACCAGCCCTCACTTTTGATAGAAGTGATTTCTAAAATATTCTCTTTGGTTTTATCTATATTTTTTGAAGTGTTTCTCATTATAGATGTGACTTTGTTCCAAAATTCTGAACCATGACATTTGACTTATTTTTGTTCCTAGGAGCTTTTGATGGAAGGCCAGCAGACTATTTATTCATGCTTCTCTTTAACTGGATTTGCATCGTGGTATCCTTTAGTGTTATTTTGGGCCAGAAATGAAACAGTTTTTTTTTTTTTTTTTTTCAGGTTTGGGGAAACAGACAATATTGTATACACATTTCAAATTGTAGTATTTCCTTTTTTTTTTTTTTAAACAAACTACAGTTAACAATTAAAAATAGTTGAAATTCTTTTTAAAAACTATAGTAAATCATATCCCCATTGCCTCTGTGGGATTTTCCACATTTGGTTCAGTTTTATTGTTCCTTCTTTTTGTTCCCAGTTCTCTGTGTTCTCATGGGTGACAGCTTGTTGACTGAAGCACAAAGATTTTATGCCATGAGACAGCTTTTGAAATCTGTGGTTCTTGTTGGAAAATTAATTTATTACTAGCATAATTTTCTGACTTCATTAGTGTCCTTCTTTTGGGGTCTTTTAAGTGGTAATTCAGTCCCACTGTAAGGTACCCACTTCTGGACACCGTCTGTCTCTATATTATCTGCAGTTGCCAACAACCTTCCAACTTCATGCTCTTAGATTGAGAGAGTAGCAAAAGGGACTTCATGACTCAAGTCCTGGCCAGAGTAGTTGGTAAGCTCACAGTTGCCATTTCAACTTGGCCAAGAGCCAGAAAATGCAAGGCATTGGATAGCCTTTCCTTTCCTTTAAGGGAATGAAAAAAATGGTTTTGACGATCATCCATGCTGGAGAACCCTGATTGTAAGCAGAATCATTACTTGTTTCAGATGCATTAGCGTCTCCATGTTTTACTTGAAGGAGAGATGCTAAAACACAATGGCAAGGCATGGAAACGAGGACACCCGGTGACTTGAGTCATGCTAAGGCTATAATTTCTTTATCTCCTTGTAGTACAGTCTAACAGAATATTCATAATGAAGATTATTAGAACCTTTGTGTTCTAGTAATCTGAATGACAGAACAGTGTTTTCCTTCAGAACATTGGAATGAAATTAACTTGTAAGTGGGGGAGATAACTATCAGCCTTGATAGGTACAGGATACTTTTTATGTGGGATCTTTAACTTTACCATTCAAGATTACTGGCTTAGCAATGGATATGCAGGTAAGTGTCTCTTTAAGGTGTTTGCCTTTTTATATGTTTCAGACTTAGAATTAATAGCCTTTGATAGAAATTGAAATCACATTAACTGTGGTTAATTATGTCTTATTTTGAACTTACAAACTGATAGCTATTGTTATTTTGTTAAACCTTGAGTTATCTAAATAATTGTTTTTTTCTGCTTATTTCTGGCTCTGTATTATTTTTGGACATTGAGAATAATGTGGGTTGGGAATGTAGCTTAATGAGAGTGCTTGCCTAGCATGCATGAGGTCTTGGGTTCTATCCCCAGAACCACAAAAAAAAAAAAAAGAATGTGAATAATGGTTAGGTGGTTATGCAGTATTTTCTAGGCATGTGTGAAGGCGTATATTCTTTACAAAACTACAAAGCTTACTTTTGCAAATAAACAGCTTAACTAATATTTTTGAGTCATTCTAAAATATATTTTGTTACAGGATTTTATAGCATCATAGTATGATAAGTTAAATTATAGGATCAATTAGTAATTCTGATCAGTTGCACTCCCCTTTGCTTTTTGAATACCTGTTTGAGAATGTTTTTAGAGGGGAGGGCCTCTTTCCTCTTTTCCTCAGGCTTTTCAGGGAGCCTAGTTCTCACATGTCCACTTCTTTTGCAGTTGCTGATGATTCCTCTCATTATGTCAGTGCTTTATGTCTGGGCCCAGCTGAACAGAGACATGATCGTATCATTTTGGTTTGGAACACGATTTAAGGTACTTTATCTGTATTTGTCTTTACAGAGATCCCTCTCTTCAGTCCAAAGATGTACTTTCTGACTCATCCAGAAGAGGTCACTGCAGAGCAGTATACCATAGGCAAGCCCCTTTCCTCCCCTCTGCAGTCCAGTTCTTAGCCAATCCAGAGACCCTTGCTGACTGTTGTCCCCAACCCCTAACCCCCTCTTGTTCCTCAGGCCCCTCAGGGGTATGTAGGTGTATGTGTTAGAGAGAGAAGGAAAGATAACTCAAGTGAAATCCTGCCATTTAAAAACTGTTTTTATTATTCTCTCACTCCATGTTATGTGCTTAGTACTTTCACTAAGCAGCTTGTTTTTTGCCCCCAAACACTACCTGATCTCATAATTTTCTACCTGTAGCACCTTCCCCTGCCTTCCTCATATACATCCTACCCATTATGGGACAGAGCATACTTCTCTGGTCTTTTGCCTGGCTTAGTCTTGGCTTTGGGCTTTTGTAGTGCTTTGTGTTCATTTTATAGTTCTTGCATCATTTAGCCCTAAAGCTATTCATGTATTATCTGGCTTTACTAGTTTGTGAAGTTCCCCACAATGCTCTTGGTGTGAGGTCTTGAATTTGGTATGGGCTCAGTTGTTGAATTCATAATTTGGAGGGTATTAGTTGAAGATGTCAGTGTGTAATGAGATAAAAATTCAAGGTAAATGTTTGCAGCAGTTTTCTGGTTGGAGTTTGTGATTCTGTTGTGGACTATATTTTTATATAGCATTCATAGAATACTCATTTACTTTTTGAAGCTCTTTGATAATATTAATTTGGCAGGGCATGCATTGGCACCTGAACTATGGGCAAAGTACTCTGTCAGTGCAGTTATAAGTATACAAATAAGGGTGGTTTTAGGTAGGAAGTTTTGCAGCAACCCTCCAAAAGATTTATGTAAAGCTCTTGTCAGTATATCTTTTCCCAGTTCCGTCCTATTAGCAGCTGTATCCTCTTCAGGTGTATCTGTTCACATTTGTTTCCATTTTTTCCTAGGCCTGTTATTTACCGTGGGTTATCCTTGGATTCAACTATATCATCGGAGGCTCGTAAGTAGTATTAGATTTATTTAATTGGAAACTAACCTTGGAAAATGTCCATTAATCTTTATCTTCTTTCTCAAATCTTAAAAAACAACCTTAAAGAATTTCAATACTGATGTTTTAGAGCCTTATACTCATAGAATAATGACATTTTGATATAATTGGCTAAATGGCAGGACTTTAATTGAATGGTAATAATTTGTCTATGGCCATACCACCCTGAACACGCCCGATCTCGTCTGAATGGTGATAATTTTATTAGCTTGTATTAGACATAGTATGCTTCTGTATTTATGTGTTTGAACAAACATATTTCTGGAATCACTATCCAGACCAGGCAAACACTGACCTAATTTGTGCTTGAGACCTAATTTGTGTTGACTTCTGTAAGAGCTATCCATAGCATTACTATGTCTTGTTTTGTTTTTTTTTTTTTTTTCAACACATTTCCAGAATACTTTGGAGATTGGTCATTGTCATAGAAATGCAGATTTTCAGATGAGAAGTAGTTTTGTAAGTGGTTTGATGGTACAGAAGTTTTGGTCTAGTAGGGTCAAATTTCTAGTCTCTTGGTTTGGAATTAAAGATTTAGGAAAACCTTTCATGTGTCCAGGCAGTTTTAAAGGGAGACCATCAAGATGCAGCTATTCTAAGATCTTCCATTTCTTACACTACAAAATATTTTCAAGATTTGAGTAGATTTTAATAGTACTAGTTGCATATATCTGATATATTTGCTCTGTTTGTGTGATCCTAACTCCTTCTGCATATTGATAGGGAGAAGTGAATGAATTGAGCAGACAGACTTTGTTTAGAGCATAGTATGTTCTGAGCTTGGTGAAGCCATTGTCCCACCCAGAAGGGCAGAGTCTGGAAGCAGTTGCAGGCATTGATTGGCCTTGGCAGGAATCATGTTGCAGGTGAAGACAAAGAAAGGTATACAGTAGTAGCAGTGGATCATAAAACCTTGAGGTGACCTGTGCCTAAGCCCTGGGAAACGTGAAGAAAGTTAACATTTATTTTAGGATGTTCTCCTAAGTGATCTTGTGCTGCTTACACTCAAGGGTACAAGAGGTGAGGTTCATTGCATGCTTTTGCATGTGATAGCTCCAGGAATCGAGGGCAGTCACTTACTGTCTTTCCCCACTCCCATCTGCGTCTCCTGGTGGCGTGCATATTTGCCCACATTTTACAAACACAGTGTTCTTGACTGAAAGAACTCAGAAGCTTTGTTTGCAATTTCCCCAACTCCAGTGTAATAATAAAAACCCTATTTTGAGGATAGACTGAGGCTTGAAAGAGACGTCAGAGGGGCTGCTGGCCTGGCAGGGCTGTGGGCCTCATTGCTTCATCAGGCCTGATTTTTCCCTGTCCCTCAGAATACATGTGTCACTCAGACTGTAAAAGGGCCTATTGTGGAGCTGTCACAGACTTCAGGGACTGTAATAGGCTGCAGTGAAGGATCTCTTCCCCATACTATTAGTTAAAACCTGGTGTTATCTCACTTTGGCTAACTTGGCTCTCTGTTTGCAG